>NW_027328741.1:22482813-22784471 GCF_048564905.1 Vicugna pacos | reverse complement strand
AGGCACATGCTGATACTAGGTTTTAGAGCCCAATCCCACTTTCAGCCAAACTCTGGCCTAGGAAAACCATCAGGGAAGACAAGCAAAGGGGTTCAATTAAAACCAAGACGCTGATGTCACTTGGAGGAACTACCACACCCTCAGGATTCTGGAATCCAACCTTGTGTGGTGGGGAGGTGTGGAGCCCCAATCCACGCAGATGAATATGTGCTCAGGTGATTCCCTTTAGGGAGAATCCCTCTAAGAACTTCCTCAGTCCATCGGAGGGTACTCGCTGCTAATTGGCCTCCAAGCCCAACCCCCAGCTTTCCCTCATGGCCCGGCCTAAGGAAACACTCAGGGAACACAAGCTAAGGGAGTCTAATAGAACCTAGGTTCTGCTGTGATTTGGAGTAGCCTCCCCATGCTCAGGATTCCAGAAAACTTCTTCGTGTGTGTGCTGTTGGTTGAGAAACAGAGTCCACGTGCATTTCAGGGGGCACAGGTATTCCATTGTTGTGGGTGGTTGGTTAAACACCTCCAATTTCCATGGAAAGGCACTCACAAATACTTGGATTTAGAGCTCAAATCCCACTTTGAACCGCACTCCAGCTTACGCAATCCATCAGGGAATGGAGGTAAAAGATCCTCTAGAACAATGGCACTGCTGTCAGTTGGAGGATCTTTCCCAATTCAGGATTCCAGAAGCCAGTCTTGTGGGAGGGGGTTTTCTGTATCCCCACTCCACGTAGATGGATGTGGGCACAGGTGTTCACCTTTAGGGAGAATTGATCTAAATACTTCCACAGTCCATCGGGGGCACTCGCTCCTATATGGCCTCAAATACCAAACCCTAGCTTTCCCTCAGAGCCAGGCCTAGGGAAACACTCAGGGATTACAAGCTATCGGATATTATTAGAACCCAGGCGGTGCTGTCACTTGAAATTGCCGGCCCAAAATCAGGATACCTGAACACGTCTTCGTGTGTGTGTTGGAAGTGGGGAAACTGAGTTCATGCATCTTTATGGGGGCACAGTTATTCCCAGGTAGATGATGTAGTTTAAACACCTTCACTTCTCATAGAGAGGCACTAGTTATTACTTGCCTTTAGAGCCCATCCCCCACCATCGCTCACTGCTAGGCCTAGGAAAACACTTAGGGAAGTCAAGCTAAGGGATTCTATTAGAACCCAGGTGCTGCTGTCAGTTTGTGGAGCCTCCCAACTCTCAGAATACCAGAACACTTCTTCGTGTGTGAGCTGGATATAGGGAAACAGAGTCAAAGCATTTTTCAGGGGGCACAGTTATTCCATGGTTGTGGGTTGTAGGTTAAACAGCCACATCCCATCGATAGGCTCTGGCTAATACTTGGTTTAGAGCCCAACCCCCGCATTCCACCCCTCTCCAGCCTAGGAATGCCATCAGGGAAGACAAGCTAAGGGATTCTATAAGAACCCAGGCGCTGCTGGCATTTGGAGGAGACTCCCCACAATCAGGATACCTGAGCACGTCTCTGTGTGTGTGCTGGAGGTGGGGAAACAGAGTCCACGTATCTGTATGGGGGCACAGGTGTTCCATTTTGGGGAAGTAGTTTCAAACCCTCCAATACCCACAGAGATGCACTCGCTAATACTTGGCTTTAGAGCCCATCCCCCACCATCGCTCACTGCTAGGCCTAGGAAAACACTTAGGGAAGTCAAGCTAAGGGATTCTATTAGGACCCAGGTGCTGCTGTCAGTTGGAGGAACCTACCCAGACTCAGAACACCAGAAAACATCTTCGTTTGTGTGCTGGATGTAGGGAAACAGAGTCAAAGCATCTTTCAGGGGGCACAGTTATTCCATGGTTGTGGGTTGTAAGCTAACACCCACATCCCATGGATAGGCTCTCGCTAATACTTGGTTTAGAGCCCAATCCCAACTTTCCCCCACACACCGGGCTTGGCAAGCCATCATGGAAGACAAGTTAAGGTATTGTATTAGAACCGAGGCGCTGCTGTTACTTGGAAGAACCTCCCCACACTCAAGACATCTGAACCAGATGTCGTGTGTGTGCTGGAGGAGGGAAACAGTGTCCACGCCTCTTTATGGGGGCACAGGTGTTCCCAGGTTGGGGATATACTTTCACCACCTCCACTGTCAAAAGTTAGGAACTCGCTAATACTTGGTTTTAGACCACAACCACCAACTTCGCTCACAACCCGGCCAAGGTATATACTCAGGGAAGTCAACCTAATGGATCCAATTAGATCCCAGGTGCTACTGTCTGTTGCAGGAGCCTCCCCACACTCAGGATACCAGAAAACTTCGTGTGTGTGTAGAGGTGGGGAAACAAAGCACACGCATTTTTCAGGGGGCACAGTTATTCCCAAGTTGTGGGTTCAATGATAAACATCTCCACTTCCCATGGAGAGGCACATGCTGATACTAGGTTTTAGAGCCCAATCCCACTTTCAGCCAAACTCTGGCCTAGGAAAACCATCAGGGAAGACAAGCAAAGGGGTTCAATTAAAACCAAGACGCTGATGTCACTTGGAGGAACTACCACACCCTCAGGATTCTGGAATCCAACCTTGTGTGGTGGGGAGGTGTGGAGCCCCAATCCACGCAGATGAATATGTGCTCAGGTGATTCCCTTTAGGGAGAATCCCTCTAAGAACTTCCTCAGTCCATCGGAGGGTACTCGCTGCTAATTGGCCTCCAAGCCCAACCCCCAGCTTTCCCTCATGGCCCGGCCTAAGGAAACACTCAGGGAACACAAGCTAAGGGAGTCTAATAGAACCTAGGTTCTGCTGTGATTTGGAGTAGCCTCCCCATGCTCAGGATTCCAGAAAACTTCTTCGTGTGTGTGCTGTTGGTTGAGAAACAGAGTCCACGTGCATTTCAGGGGGCACAGGTATTCCATTGTTGTGGGTGGTTGGTTAAACACCTCCAATTTCCATGGAAAGGCACTCACAAATACTTGGATTTAGAGCTCAAATCCCACTTTGAACCGCACTCCAGCTTACGCAATCCATCAGGGAATGGAGGTAAAAGATCCTCTAGAACAATGGCACTGCTGTCAGTTGGAGGATCTTTCCCAATTCAGGATTCCAGAAGCCAGTCTTGTGGGAGGGGGTTTTCTGTATCCCCACTCCACGTAGATGGATGTGGGCACAGGTGTTCACCTTTAGGGAGAATTGATCTAAATACTTCCACAGTCCATCGGGGGCACCCGCTTCTATATGGCCTCAAAGACCAACCCCTAGCTTTCCCTCAGAGCCAGGCCTAGGGAAAAACTCAGGGATTACAAGCTATCGGATATTATTAGAACCCAGGCGGTGCTGTCACTTGAAATTGCCGGCCCAAACTCAGGATACCTGAACACGTCTTCGTGTGTGTGTTGGAAGTGGGGAAACTGAGTTCATGCATCTTTATGGGGGCACAGTTATTCCCAGGTAGATGATGTAGTTTAAACACCTTCACTTCTCATAGAGAGGCACTAGCTATTACTTGGCTTTAGAGCCCATCCCCCATCATCGCTCACTGCTAGGCCTAGGAAATCACTTAGGGAAGTCAAGCTAAGGGATTCTATTACAACCCAGGTGCTACTGTCTGTTGGAGGAAGCTCCCCACCTTCAGAACACCAGAACACTTCTTCCTGTGTTTGCTGGAAGTGGGGAAACATAGCACACGCATTTTTCAGGGGGCACAGTTATTCCATGGTTGTGGGTTGTAGGTTAAACACCCACATCCCATGGATAGGCTCTCGCTACTACTTGGTTTAGAGCCCAATCCCAACTTTCCCCCGCACACCGGCCTTGGCAATCCACCATGGAATACAAGTTAAGGTATAGTATTAGAACTCAGGCACTGCTGTTATATGGAAGAACTTCCCCACACTCAAGACATCTGAACCCAATGTCGTGTATGTGCTGGAGGAGGGAAACAAAGTCCACGCATCTTTATGGGGGCACAGGTGTTCCAAGTTGGGGATTTGGTTTAAAAACTCCACTGCCCATAGAGGGGCACTCGCTAACCCTTGTCTTTAGAGCCCATCCCCCACATTCGCTCACAGCCCGGCCTAGGTAAACACTCAAGGAGGTCAAGGTAACGGATTCTATTAGACCCCAGGTGCTGCTGTCATTTGGAGGGAACTCCCACCATTCAGGATAGAAGAACACTTCCTCGTTTGTGTGCTGGTGGTGGGGAAACAGGGTCAAGGCATCTTTCAGGTGGCACATGTATTCTCACGTTGCTGGCTGTAGGTAAAATTTCTCAAATTCCCATGTAGATGCGTTGGCCAATTCTTGGTATTAGAGCCGAAACCCCACATTCCCCAGCACTCCAGCCTAGGCAAACCATCAGGGAAGGCAAGTTAAGGGATTCAAGTAGAACACAAGCGCTCCTGACATTTGGAGGAACTTCCCCACACTCAGGATCCCGGAACCCAACCTTGTGGCGGGGAGATGTGGAGCCACAATCCAAGTAGATGAATGGGGTCACAAATGTTCCCCATTAGGGGGAAGTCCTCTAAATACTTCCACATTCCATAGGGAGGCAGTTGCTGCTACTTGGCCTCCAAGGCAAACTCCCAGCTTTCCCTCTCAGCCCGGCCTAGGAAAACACACAAGGAATACAAGCTAGTTATTCTATTAGAACCCAGGCACTGCTGTCACTTGGAGGAGCCTCCCCACAATCAGGACACCTGAGCACGTCTCCGTGTGTGTACTGGAGGTCGGGAAACAGATTCCACGCATCTTTATGGGGGAACAGGTTTTCCAAGTTTGGGGAAGTAGTTTAAAACCCTCCACTGCCCACAGAGATGCACTCGCTAATACTTGGCTTTAGAGCCCTTCCCCCACCATCGCTCACTGCTAGGCCTAGGAAAACACTTAGGGAAGTCAAGCTAAGGGATTCTATTAGGACCCAGGTGCTGCTGTCAGTTGGAGGAACCTACCCAGACTCAGAACACCAGAAAACATCTTCGTTTGTGTGCTGGATGTAGGGAAACAGAGTCAAAGCATCTTTCAGGGGGCACAGTTATTCCATGGTTGTGGGTTGTAAGCTAACACCCATATCCCATGGATCGGCTCTCGCTAATACTTGGTTTAGAGCCCAATCCCAACTTTCCCCCACACACCGGCCTTGGCAAGCCATCATGGAAGACAAGTTAAGGTATTGTATTAGAACCGAGGCGCTGCTGTTACTTGGAAGAACCTCCCCACACTCAAGACATCTGAACCAGATGTAGTGTGTGTGCTGGAGGAGGGAAACAGTGTCCACGCCTCTTTATGGGGGCACAGGTGTTCCCAGGTTGGGGATATACTTTCACCACCTCCACTGCCAAAAGATAGGAACTCGCTAATACTTGGTTTTAGACCACAACCACCAACTTCGCTCACAACCCGGCCAAGGTATATACTCAGGGAAGTCAACCTAATGGATCCAATTAGATCCCAGGAGCTACTGTCTGTTGCAGGAGCATCCCCACACTCAGGATACCAGAAAACTTCGTGTGTGTGTGGAGGTGGGGAAACAAAGCACACGCATTTTTCAGGGGGCACAGTTATTCCCAAGTTGTGGGTTGTATGATCAACATCTCCACTTCCCATGGAGAGGCACATGCTGATACTAGGTTTTAGAGCCCAATCCCACTTTCAGCCAAACTCTGGCCTAGGAAAACCATCAGGGAAGACAAGCAAAGGGGTTCAATTAAAACCAAGACGCTGATGTCACTTGGAGGAACTACCACACCCTCAGGATTCTGGAATCCAACCTTGTGTGGTGGGGAGGTGTGGAGCCCCAATCCACGCAGATGAATATGTGCTCAGGTGTTTCCCTTTAGGGAGAATTCCTCTAAGAACTTCCTCAGTCCATCGGAGGGTACTCGCTGCTAATTGGCCTCCAAGCCCAACCCCCAGCTTTCCCTCATGGCCCGGCCTAAGGAAACACTCAGGGAACACAAGCTAAGGGAGTCTAATAGAACCTAGGTTCTGCTGTGATTTGGAGTAGCCTCCCCATGCTCAGGATTCCAGAAAACTTCTTCGTGGGTGTGCTGTTGGTGGAGAAACAGAGTCCACGCGTATTTCAGGGGGCACAGGTATTCCATTGTTGTGGGTTGTTGGTTATACACCTCCAATTTCCATGGAAAGGCACTCACTAATACTTGGATTTAGAGCTCAAATCCCACTTTGAACCGCACTCCAGCTTACGCAATCCATCAGGGAAGAGAGGTTAAGGTTTCTCTAGAACACTGGCACTGCTGTCAGTTGGAGGATCTTTCCCAATTCAGGATTCCAGAGGCCAGTCTTGTGGGAGGGGGATTTCTGTATCCCCACTCCACGTAGATGGATGTGGGCACAGGTGTTCACCTTTAGGGAGAATTGATCTAAATACTTCCACAGTCCATCGGGGGCACTCGCTACTATATGGCCTCAAAGCCCAACCCCCAGCTTTCCCTCAGAGCTAGGCCTAGGGAAACACTCAGGGATTACAAGCTATCGGATATTATTAGAACCCAGGCGGTGCTGTCGCTTGAAATTGCCGGCCCAAACTCAGGATACCTGAACACGTCTTCGTGTGTGGGTTTGAAGTGGGGAAACTAGGTTCATGCATTTTTATGGGGGCACAGTTATTCCCAGGTAGATGATGTAGTTTAAACATCTTCACTTCTCATAGAGAGGCACTAGCTATTACTTGGATTTAGAGCCCATCCCCCACCATCGCTGACGGCTAGGCCTAGGTAATCACTTAGGGAAGTCAAGCTAAGGGATTCTATAAGAACCCAGGCGCTGCTGGCATTTGGAGGAGACTCCCCACAATCAGGATACCTGAGCACGTCTCAGTGTGTGTGCTGGAGGTCGGGAAACAGAGTCCACGCATCTGTATGGGGGCACAGGTGTTCCAAGATTGGGGAAGTAGTTTCAAACCCTCCAATACCCACAGAGATGCACTCGCTAATACTTGGCTTTAGAGCCCATCCCCCACCATCGCTCACTGCTAGGCCTAGGAAAACACTTAGGGAAGTCAAGCTAACGGATTCAATTACAACCCAGGTGCTACTGTCTGTTGAAGGAAGCTCCCCACAGTCAGAACACCAGAACACTTCTTCCTGTGTGTGCTGGAAGTGGGGAAACATAGCACACGCATTTTTCAGGGGGCACAGTTATTCCATGGTTGTGGGTTGTATGTTAAACACCCATATCCCATGGATAGGCTCTCGCTACTATTGGTTTAGAGCCCAATCCCAACTTTCCCCCGCACACCGGCCTTGGCAATCCACCATGGAATACAAGTTAAGGTATATTATTAGAACCCAGGCACTGCTGTTATTTGGAAGAACTTCCCCACACTCAAGACATCTGAACCCAATGTCGTGTATGTGCTGGAGGAGGGAAACAAAGTCCACGCATCTTTATGGGGGCACAGGTGTTCCAAGTTGGGGATTTGGTTTAAAAACTCCACTGCCCATAGAGGGGCACTCGCTAACCCTTGTCTTTAGAGCCCATCCCCCACATTCGCTCACAGCCCGGCCTAGGTAAACACTCAAGGAGGTCAAGGTAACGGATTCTATTAGACCCCAGGTGCTGCTGTCACTTGGAGGGAACTCCCACCATTCAGGATAGAAGAACACTTCTTCGTTTGTGTGCTGGTGGTGGGGAAACAAGGTCAAGGCGTCTTTCAGGTGGCACATGTATTCCCACGTTGCTGGGTGTAGGTAAAATTTCTCAAATTCCCATGTAGATGCATTGGCCAATTCTTGGTATTAGAGCCGAAACCCCACATTCCCCAGCACTCCAGCCTATGCAAACCATAAGGGAAGGCAAGTTAAGGGATTCAAGTAGAACACAAGCGCTCCTGACATTTGGAGGAACTTCCCCACACTCAGGATCCCGGAACCCAACCGTGTGGCGGGGAGATGTGGAGCCACAATCCAAGTAGATGAATGGGGTCACAAATGTTCCCCATTAGGGGGAAGTCCTCTAAATACTTCCACATTCCACAGGGAGGCAGTTGCTGCTACTTGGCCTCCAAGGCAAACTCCCAGTTTTCCCTCTCAGCCCGGCCTAGGAAAACACACAAGGAATACAAGCTAGTTATTCTATTAGAACCCAGGCACTGCTGTCAATTGGAGGAGCCTCCCCACAATCAGGACACCTGAGCACGTCTCCGTGTGTGTACTGGAGGTCGGGAAACAGATTCCACGCATCATTATGGGGGAACAGGTTTTCCAAGTTTGGGGAAGTAGTTTAAAACCCTCCACTGCCCACAGAGATGCACTAGCTAATACTTGGGTTTAGAGCCCTTCCCCCACCATCGCTCACTGCTAGGCCTAGGAAATCACTTAGGGAAGTCAAGCTAAGGGATTCTATTAGAACCCAGGTGCTGCTGTCAGTTTGTGGAGCCTCCCTACTCTCAGAATACCAGAACACTTTTTCGTGTGTGAGCAGGATGTAGGGAAACAGAGTCAAAGCATCTTTCAGGGGGCACAGTTATTCCATGGTTGTGGGTTGTAGGTTAAACAGCCACATCCCATCGATAGGCTCTCGCTAATACTTGGTTTAGAGCCCAACCCCCACATTCCACCCCTCTCCAGCCTAGGAATGCCATCAGGGAAGACAAGCTAAGGGATTCTATTAGGACCCAGGTGCTGCTGTCAGTTGGAGGAACCTACCCAGACTCAGAACACCAGAAAACATCTTCGTTTGTGTGCTGGATGTAGGGAAACAGAGTCAAAGCATCTTTCAGGGGGCACAGTTATTCCATGGTTGTGGGTTGTAAGCTAACACCCACATCCCATTGATAGGCTCTCGCTAATACTTGGTTTAGAGCCCAATCCCAACTTTCCCCCACACACCGGCCTTGGCAAGCCATCATGGAAGACAAGTTAAGGTATTGTATTAGAACCGAGGCGCTGCTGTTACTTGGAAGAACCTCCCCACACTCAAGACATCTGAACCAGATGTCGTGTGTGTGCTGGAGGAGGGAAACAGTGTCCACGCCTCTTTATGGGGGCACAGGTGTTCCCAGGTTGGGGATATACTTTCACCACCTCCACTGCCAAAACTTAGGAACTCGCTAATACTTGGTTTTAGACCACAACCACCAACTTCGCTCACAACCCGGCCAAGTTATATACTCAGGGAAGTCAACCTAATGGATCCAATTAGATCCCAGGTGCTACTGTCTGTTGCAGGAGCCTCCCCACACTCAGGATACCAGAAAACTTCGTGTGTGTGTGGAGGTGGGGAAACAAAGCACACGCATTTTTCAGGGGGCACAGTTATTCCCAAGTTGTGGGTTGTATGATAAACATCTCCACTTCCCATGGAGAGGCACATGCTGATACTAGGTTTTAGAGCCCAATCCCACTTTCAGCCAAACTCTGGCCTAGGAAAACCATCAGGGAAGACAAGCAAAGGGGTTCAATTAAAACCAAGACGCTGATGTCACTTGGAGGAACTACCACACCCTCAGGATTCTGGAATCCAACCTTGTGTGGTGGGGAGGTTTGGAGCACCAATCCACGCAGAAGAATATGTGCTCAGGTGTTTCCCTTTAGGGAGAATTCCTCTAAGAACTTCCTCAGTCCATCGGAGGGTACTCGCTGCTAACTGGCCTCCAAGCCCAACCCCCAGCTTTCCCTCATGGCCCGGCCTAAGGAAACACTCAGGGAACACAAGCTAAGGGAGTCTAATAGAACCTAGGTTCTGCTGTGATTTGGAGTAGCCTCCCCATGCTCAGGATTCCAGAAAACTTCTTCGTGTGTGTGCTGTTGGTTGAGAAACAGAGTCCACGCGTATTTCAGGGGGCACAGGTATTCCATTGTTGTGGGTTGTTGGTTAAACACCTCCAATTTCCATGGAAAGGCACTCACTAATACTTGGATTTAGAGCTCAAATGCCACTTTGAACCGCACTCCAGCTTACGCAATCCATCAGGGAAGAGAGGTTAAGGGTTCTCTAGAACACTGGCACTGCTTTGAGTTGGAAGATCTTTCCCAATTCAGGATTCCAGAAGCCAGTCTTGTGGGAGGGGGATTTCTGTATCCCCACTCCACGTAGATGGATGTGGGCACAGGTGTTCACCTTTAGGGAGAATTGATCTAAATACTTCCACATTCCATCGGGGGCAGTCGCTACTATATGGCCTCAAAGCCCAACCCCCATCTTTCCCTCAGAGCCAGGCCTAGGGAAACACTCAGGGATTACAAGCTATCGGATATTATTAGAACCCAGGCGGTGCTGTCACTTGAAATTGCCGGCCCAAACTCAGGATACCTGAACACGTCTTCGTGTGTGTGTTGGAAGTGGGGAAACTGAGTTCATGCATGTTTATGGGGGCACAGTTATTCCCAGGTAGATGATGTAGTTTAAACACCTTCACTTCTCATAGAGAGGCACTAGCTATTACTTGGCTTTAGAGCCCATCCCCCACCATCGCTCACTGCTAGGCCTAGGAAATCACTTAGGGAAGTCAAGCTAATGGATTCTATTAGAACCCAGGTGCTGCTGTCAGTTTGTGGAGCCTCCCTACTCTCAGAATACCAGAACACTTCTTCGTGTGTGAGCTGGATGTAGGGAAACAGAGTCAAAGCATCTTTCAGGGGGCACAGTTATTCCATGGTTGTGGGTTGTAGGTTAAACAGCCACATCCCATCGATAGGCTCTCGCTAATACTTGGTTTAGAGCCCAACCCCCACATTCCACCCCTCTCCAGCCTAGGAATGCCATCAGGGAAGACAAGCTAAGGGATTCTATAAGAACCCAGGCGCTGCTGGCATTTGGAGGAGACTCCCCACAATCAGGATACCTGACCACGTCTCAGTGTGTGTGCTGGAGGTGGGGAAACAGAGTCCACGCATCTGTATGGGGGCACAGGTGTTCCAAGATTGGGGAAGTAGTTTCAAACCCTCCAATACCCACAGAGATGCACTCGCTAATATTTGGCTTTAGAGCCCATCCCCCACCATCGCTCACTGCTAGGCCTAGGAAAACACTTAGGGAAGTCAAGCTAAGGGATTCTATTACAACCCAGGTGCTACTGTCTGTTGGACGAAGCTCCCCACAGTCAGAACACCAGAACACTTCTTCCTGTGTTTGCTGGAAGTGGGGAAACATAGCACACGCATTTTTCAGGGGGCACAGTTATTCCATGGTTGTGGGTTGTAGGTTAAACACCCACATCCCTTGGATAGGCTCTCGCTACTACTTGGTTTAGAGCCCAATCCCAACTTTCCCCCGCACACCGGCCTTGGCAATCCACCATGGAATACAAGTTAAGGTATAGTATTAGAACCCAGGCACTGCTGTTATTTGGAAGAACTTCCCCACACTCAAGACATCTGAACCCAATGTCGTGTATGTGCTGGAGGAGGGAAACAAAGTCCACGCATCTTTATGGGGGCACAGGTGTTCCAAGTTTGGGATTTGGTTTAAAAACTCCACTGCCCATAGAGGGGCACTCGCTAACCCTTGTCTTTAGAGCCCATCCCCCACATTCGCTCACAGCCCGGCCTAGGTAAACACTCAAGGAGGTCAAGGTAACGGATTCTATTAGACCCCAGGTGCTGCTGTCATTTGGAGGGAACTCCCACCATTCAGGATAGAAGAACACTTCTTCGTTTGTGTGCTGGTGGTGGGGAAACAAGGTCAAGGCCTCTTTCAGGTGGCACATGTATTCCCTCGTTGCTGGGTGTAGGTAAAATTTCTCAAATTCCCATGTAGATGCATTGGCAAATTCTTGGTATTAGAGCCGAAACCCCACATTCCCCAGCACTCCAGCCTAGGCAAACCATCAGGGAAGGCAAGTTAAGGGATTCAAGTAGAACACAAGCGCTCCTGACATTTGGAGGAACTTCCCCACACTCAGGATCCCGGAACCCAACCGTGTGGCGGGGAGATGTGGAGCCACAATCCAAGTAGATGAATGGGGTCACAAATGTTCCCCATTAGGGGGAAGTCCTCTAAATACTTCCACATTCCACAGGGAGGCAGTTGCTGCTACTTGGCCTCCAAGGCAAACTCCCAGTTTTCCCTCTCAGCCCGGCCTAGGAAAACACACAAGGAATACAAGCTAGTTATTCTATTAGAACCCAGGCACTGCTGTCAATTGGAGGAGCCTCCCAACAATCAGGACACCTAAGCACGTCTCCGTGTGTGTACTGGAGGTCGGGAAACAGATTCCACGCATCTTTATGGCGGAACAGGTTTTCCAAGTTTGGGGAAGTAGTTTAAAACCCTCCACTGCCCACAGAGATGCACTCGCCAATACTTGGCTTTAGAGCCCTTCCCCCACCATCGCTCACTGCTAGGCCTAGGAAAACACTTAGGGAAGTCAAGCTAAGGGATTCTATTAGGACCCAGGTGCTGCTGTCAGTTGGAGGAACCTACCCAGACTCAGAACACCAGAAAACATCTTCGTTTGTGTGCTGGATGTAGGGAAACAGAGTCAAAGCATCTTTCAGGGGGCACAGTTATTCCATGGTTGTGGGTTGTAAGCTAACACCCACATCCCATGGATAGGCTCTCGCTAATACTTGGTTTAGAGCCCAATCCCAACTTTCCCCCACACACCGGCCTTGGCAAGCCATCATGGAAGACAAGTTAAGGTATTGTATTAGAACCGAGGCGCTGCTGTTACTTGGAAGAACCTCCCCACACTCAAGATATCTGAACCAGATGTCGTGTGTGTGCTGGAGGAGGGAAACAGTGTCCACGCCTCTTTATGGGGGCACAGGTGTTCCCAGGTTGGGGATATACTTTCACCACCTCCACTGCCAAAAGATAGGAACTCGCTAATACTTGGTTTTAGACCACAACCACCAACTTCGCTCACAACCCGGCCAAGGAAAATACTCAGGAATATCAACCTAATGGATCCAATTAGATCCCAGGTGCTACTGTCACTTGCAGGAGCCTCCCCACACTCAGGATACCAGAACACCACCTAGTGTGTGTGCTGAAGGCGGGGAAACTGTGTTCTTGCATCTTTCAGGGGGCACAGGTATTCCCAAATATTTGGTTGTAGGTTAAACCACTTCAAATCCCGTGGAGAGGCACTCAATAATAGTTGGTTTTAGAGCCCAACCCTCACATTCCCCCGCACTCCCGCCTAGGCTAGCCATCAGTGAAGACAAGTTAATGGATTGTATTAGAACCCAGGCCCTGCTGTCAGTTGTAGGTGCCTCCCCACACTCAGGAAACCTCAACCCGTTTTCGTGTGTGTGCTGGAGGTGGGGAAACAGAGTCCACGCATTTTTGGGGGGGCTCAGGTGTTCCAAGTTTGGGGATGTATTTTAAACACCTCCAATGCCCATAGAGAGGCACTCGCTATTACTAGTTTTTAGTGCCCAACACCCACCTTCGCTCACAGCCTGGCCAAAGAAACACTCAGGGAAAGCAAGCCAAGTGATATTATAAGGTCCCAGGTGCTGCTGTCATTTGGAGGTGCCTACCCACACTCAGTACACCAGAACTCTTCTTCGTGGGTGTGCTGGAGGTGGGGAAAGGGAGACCACGCATGTATAAGGGGGGCAGGTGTTTAAAGGTTAGGGATGTAGTTTTAAATTCTCCATGCCAATAGAGAGGCACTCGCTAAAACCTAGCTATAGAGACCAAACCCCACAATAGATCAAAGCATGGCCTATGTAAACACTCAGGGAACACAAGCTAAGGGATTCTAATAGATCCCAGGTGCTGCTGTCATTTGGAGTATTCTCCCCATGCTCAGGATTCCAGAAAGCTTCTTCGTGTGTGTACTGTTGGTGGAGAAACAGTGTCCACGCATATTCCAGGGGGCAAAGGTATTCCCTTGTTGGGGGTTGTTGGTTCAACACCTCCAATTCCCATGGAGAGGCACTCATTATTACTTGGATTTAGAGAACAAATCCCACTTTGAACCGCACTCCAGCTAATGCAATCCATCAGGGAACAGAAGCTTAAGGATTCTACTAGAACACTGGCACTGATGTAAGCTGGAGGAACTTTCCCACTCTCATATTCCGGTAGCCAGACTTGTGGGGGGAGGGATTTGTGTATCCGCACTCCACGTAGATGGATGTGGGCACAGGTGTACCCCTTTAGGGAGAATTCATCTAAATACTTCCTCAGTCCATCGGGGGGCACTCGCTACTATTTGGCCTTAAAGCCCAACCCCCAGCTTTCCGTCAGAACCAGGCCTAGGGAACAAATCAGGTATTACAAGCTAAAGAATACTATTAGAAACCAGGCGCTGCTGTCACTTGAAAGTGCCGGACAACACTCAGGATATCTGAGCACGTCTTTGTGTGTGTGTTGGAAGTGGGGAAACAGAGTCCATGCATTTTTATGGGGGCACAGTTATTCCTAGGTAGATGATGTAGTTTAAACACCTTCACTGCCCTTAGAGAGGCACTGGATATTACTTGGTTTACAGCCCAACCCCCACCTTCGCTCAAAGCCCAGCCTACGAGAACACTCATGGAAGTCAAGCTAAGGGATTCTACTAGATCCCTGGTGCTGCTGTTAGTTGGAGGAGCCTCCCCACACTCAGGAAACGAGAACAATTCTTCGCACGTGTGCTGGTGGTGTGGAAACAGAGTCCACGCATTTTTCCTGGGGCAAAGCTATTCCTAGGCTGGAGGATGTAGGTTAAACAACTCCACATCCCATGGATAGGCACTCGCTAATACTTCGTTTTAGAGCCCAACCTCCAATTTCTCCCGCAATCCTGGCAGGGCAAGCCATCACGGAAGACAAGCTAAGGGTTTGTATTGAATCTAGATGCTGCTGTCACATGGAGGAACTTCCCAACACTCAGGACTCAGGAGACACTCTTGTGTGTGGGAGAGGTGTGCAGCCCCAATCCACGCAGATGAATGGTGACACAGGTGTTCCCCGGTAGGGGAGTTCCCTAAGTACTTCCTCAGTCAATCGGTTGCACAAGCTGCTACTTGGCCTCCAAGCACAACCCCCAGCTTTCGCTCGCAGCCCGGGCTAGGGAAACACTCAGGGAATACAAGCAGAGTTATTCAATTTGAACGCAAGCGCTGCTGGCAGTTGGAGGAACTTCCACACACTCAGGATTCCGGATCCCAGCCTTGTGTGGGGGGGAGTTGTGGAGACCCAGTCCACGCAGATGAATGGCGTCACAGGTGTTCCATTTTTGGGTGAAATCGTCTAAGTACTTCCCCAGTAAATCAGGGGGCACTCGTTGCTACTTGGACTTCAAGCCCAAACCCCACTTTCACGCACACTCCAGCCTAGGCATGCCATCAGGGAAGACAAGCTTTGGGATTCTATTAGAACCCAGGCGCAGCTGTCAGTTGGAGGAGTCTCCCCATACTCAGGATACCTGAACAAGTCTTTATGTGTATGATGGTTTTGGGGATACATAGTCCACGCAACTTTATGGGGGCACAGGTGTTCCCAGGGAGGGAATGTACTTTAAACACCTCCACTGCCCATAGAGAGGCACTCGCTATTACTTGGCTTTAGAGCCCAACCCCCACCTTCGCTCCCAGCCGGTCCTTGGAAAACACACAGGGAAGTAAACCTAAGGGATCCTATTAGATCCCAGATGCTGCTGTCAGTTGGAGGTGCCTCCCCACACTCAGGATACCAGAACACTTCTTCATGTGTGTGCTGGAGGTGGGGAAAGAGAGTCCACGCATTTTTCAAGGAGCACAGGTGTTCCCAGGTTGTGGGTTTTTGGTTAATAACCTCCACTTCCCATGAAGAAGCACTCGCTAATACTTGGATTTAAAGCCCAACCCCCACTTTCCCCCGCACTCCGTATCAGGCAACCAAACAGGGAAGACAAGTTAAGCGATTTTATTAGAACCCAGGCCCTGCTGTCAGTTGGAGGAGGCTGCCCACTCTCAGGATAACTGTGCAAGTGTTCGTGTGTGTGCTGGAGGTCTGGAAACAGACTCCACGGATCTATATGGGGGCACAGGTGTTCCCAGGTTAGGGATGTAGTTTAAAAACCTCCACTAACCATAGAGAGGTACTCGAAAATACTTCGTTTGGATCCCAAACCACACTTTCCCCCGCACTCCCGCCTAGGCATACCATCAGGGAAGACAAGCAAAGGATTCAGTTAGAACCCAGGCGCTGCTGTCAGTTGGAGGAACTTCTCTGCACTCAGGATTCCGGAACACATTCTTGTGTGTGGGGGAGTTGTGCAGCCCCACTCCACCCAGATGAATGGGGGCAAAAGTGTTCCCTTTAGGGAGAAGTCCTCTAAGTACTTCCTCAATCGATCAGGGGGAACTCAATGCTACTTGAACTCCAAGCCCAACCCCCAGCTTTCCCTCACATCCCGGACCAGGGAAACTCTCGTATTACAAGCTAAGGGATTCTATTAGAACCCAGACGCTGCTGTCATTTTGAGGAGCCCCACACACTAAGGATATCTGAAAGGCTTCGTGTGTGCTCTTTAGGTGGGAAAGATATTCCACGCATCTTTATGGGGGCACAGGTATTCCAAAGTTGGGGATTTGGTTTAAACACCTCTACTGCCCATAGAGGGGCACTCACTAATCCTTGTCTTTAGGGCCCAACCCCCACATTCGCTCACAGCCTGGCCTAGGTAAACACTCAAGGAAGTCAAGCTAACGGATTCTATTAGACCTCAGGTGCTGCTGTCATTTGGAGGAAACTCCCCACATTCAGGATAGAAGAACACTTCCTCGTTTGTGTGCTGGAGGTGGGGAAACTGAGTCCAGGCATCTTTCAGGTGGCACATGTATTCCTACGTTGATGGTTGTAGTTAAATATTCTCAACTTCACATGTAGATGCATTGGCTAATACTTGGTATTAGAGCCGAAACCCCACATTCCCCTGCACTCCAGCATAGGCAAACCATCAGGGAAGGCAAGTTAAGGGATTCAACAACACAAGCGCTGCTGACAGTAAGAGGAACGTCCCAAGACTCAGGATTCCGGAACCCAACACTTTGTGGCGGGGAGATGTGGAGCCAAATTCCAAGTAGATGAATGGGGTCACACTTGATCCCCATTAGGGAGAAGTCCTCTAAATACTTCCACATACCATCGGGGGGCAGTTGCTGCTACATGGCCTCCAAGCCAAACTCCCAGCTTTCCCTCTAAGCCCGGCCTAGGGAAACACTCATGGAAAACCATCAAAGGCATTCTATTAGAACCCAGGCGCTGCTGTCATGTGGAGGAGCCTCCCCACTATCAGGATACCTGACCACGTCTCCGTGTGTGTGCTGCAGGGGGGAAACAGAGTCCACTCATCTTTATGGGGGCACAGGTGTTCCAAGGTTGGGGAAGTACTTTCAAACCCTCCACTGCCCACAGAAATGCACTGTCTAATACTTGGCTTTAGAGCCAATCCCCCACAATCGCTCAATGCTAGGCCTAGGAAAACACTTAGGGAAGTCAAGCTAAGGGACTCTATTCGAACCCAGGTGCTGCTGTCAGTTGGAGGAAACTCCCCACACTCAGAGCACCAGAACACTTCTTCGTGTGTGTGCTGGAAGTAGGGAAACAGAGTCAAAGCATCTTTCAGGGGGCACAGTTATTTCATGGTGGTGGTTTGTAAGTTAAACACCCACATCCCATGGATAGGCTCTCGCTACTATTGGTTTAGAGCCCAATCCCAACTTTCCCCCGCACACCGGCCTTGGCAATCCACCATGGAATACAAGTTAAGGTATATTATTAGAACCCAGGCACTGCTGTTATTTGGAAGAACTTCCCCACACTCAAGACATCTGAACCCAATGTCGTGTATGTGCTGGAGGAGGGAAACAAAGTCCACGCATCTTTATGGGGGCACAGGTGTTCCAAGTTGGGGATTTGGTTTAAAAACTCCACTGCCCATAGAGGGGCACTCGCTAACCCTTGTCTTTAGAGCCCATCCCCCACATTCGCTCACAGCCCGGCCTAGGTAAACACTCAAGGAGGTCAAGGTAACGGATTCTATTAGACCCCAGGTGCTGCTGTCACTTGGAGGGAACTCCCACCATTCAGGATAGAAGAACACTTCTTCGTTTGTGTGCTGGTGGTGGGGAAACAAGGTCAAGGCGTCTTTCAGGTGGCACATGTATTCCCACGTTGCTGGGTGTAGGTAAAATTTCTCAAATTCCCATGTAGATGCATTGGCCAATTCTTGGTATTAGAGCCGAAACCCCACATTCCCCAGCACTCCAGCCTATGCAAACCATAAGGGAAGGCAAGTTAAGGGATTCAAGTAGAACACAAGCGCTCCTGACATTTGGAGGAACTTCCCCACACTCAGGATCCCGGAACCCAACCGTGTGGCGGGGAGATGTGGAGCCACAATCCAAGTAGATGAATGGGGTCACAAATGTTCCCCATTAGGGGGAAGTCCTCTAAATACTTCCACATTCCACAGGGAGGCAGTTGCTGCTACTTGGCCTCCAAGGCAAACTCCCAGTTTTCCCTCTCAGCCCGGCCTAGGAAAACACACAAGGAATACAAGCTAGTTATTCTATTAGAACCCAGGCACTGCTGTCAATTGGAGGAGCCTCCCCACAATCAGGACACCTGAGCACGTCTCCGTGTGTGTACTGGAGGTCGGGAAACAGATTCCACGCATCATTATGGGGGAACAGGTTTTCCAAGTTTGGGGAAGTAGTTTAAAACCCTCCACTGCCCACAGAGATGCACTAGCTAATACTTGGGTTTAGAGCCCTTCCCCCACCATCGCTCACTGCTAGGCCTAGGAAATCACTTAGGGAAGTCAAGCTAAGGGATTCTATTAGAACCCAGGTGCTGCTGTCAGTTTGTGGAGCCTCCCTACTCTCAGAATACCAGAACACTTTTTCGTGTGTGAGCAGGATGTAGGGAAACAGAGTCAAAGCATCTTTCAGGGGGCACAGTTATTCCATGGTTGTGGGTTGTAGGTTAAACAGCCACATCCCATCGATAGGCTCTCGCTAATACTTGGTTTAGAGCCCAACCCCCACATTCCACCCCTCTCCAGCCTAGGAATGCCATCAGGGAAGACAAGCTAAGGGATTCTATTAGGACCCAGGTGCTGCTGTCAGTTGGAGGAACCTACCCAGACTCAGAACACCAGAAAACATCTTCGTTTGTGTGCTGGATGTAGGGAAACAGAGTCAAAGCATCTTTCAGGGGGCACAGTTATTCCATGGTTGTGGGTTGTAAGCTAACACCCACATCCCATGGATAGGCTCTCGCTAATACTTGGTTTAGAGCCCAATCCCAACTTTCCCCCACACACCGGCCTTGGCAAGCCATCATGGAAGACAAGTTAAGGTATTGTATTAGAACCGAGGCGCTGCTGTTACTTGGAAGAACCTCCCCACACTCAAGACATCTGAACCAGATGTCGTGTGTGTGCTGGAGGAGGGAAACAGTGTCCACGCCTCTTTATGGGGGCACAGGTGTTCCCAGGTTGGGGATATACTTTCACCACCTCCACTGCCAAAACTTAGGAACTCGCTAATACTTGGTTTTAGACCACAACCACCAACTTCGCTCACAACCCGGCCAAGTTATATACTCAGGGAAGTCAACCTAATGGATCCAATTAGATCCCAGGTGCTACTGTCTGTTGCAGGAGCCTCCCCACACTCAGGATACCAGAAAACTTCGTGTGTGTGTGGAGGTGGGGAAACAAAGCACACGCATTTTTCAGGGGGCACAGTTATTCCCAAGTTGTGGGTTGTATGATAAACATCTCCACTTCCCATGGAGAGGCACATGCTGATACTAGGTTTTAGAGCCCAATCCCACTTTCAGCCAAACTCTGGCCTAGGAAAACCATCAGGGAAGACAAGCAAAGGGGTTCAATTAAAACCAAGACGCTGATGTCACTTGGAGGAACTACCACACCCTCAGGATTCTGGAATCCAACCTTGTGTGGTGGGGAGGTTTGGAGCACCAATCCACGCAGAAGAATATGTGCTCAGGTGTTTCCCTTTAGGGAGAATTCCTCTAAGAACTTCCTCAGTCCATCGGAGGGTACTCGCTGCTAACTGGCCTCCAAGCCCAACCCCCAGCTTTCCCTCATGGCCCGGCCTAAGGAAACACTCAGGGAACACAAGCTAAGGGAGTCTAATAGAACCTAGGTTCTGCTGTGATTTGGAGTAGCCTCCCCATGCTCAGGATTCCAGAAAACTTCTTCGTGTGTGTGCTGTTGGTTGAGAAACAGAGTCCACGCGTATTTCAGGGGGCACAGGTATTCCATTGTTGTGGGTTGTTGGTTAAACACCTCCAATTTCCATGGAAAGGCACTCACTAATACTTGGATTTAGAGCTCAAATGCCACTTTGAACCGCACTCCAGCTTACGCAATCCATCAGGGAAGAGAGGTTAAGGGTTCTCTAGAACACTGGCACTGCTTTGAGTTGGAAGATCTTTCCCAATTCAGGATTCCAGAAGCCAGTCTTGTGGGAGGGGGATTTCTGTATCCCCACTCCACGTAGATGGATGTGGGCACAGGTGTTCACCTTTAGGGAGAATTGATCTAAATACTTCCACATTCCATCGGGGGCAGTCGCTACTATATGGCCTCAAAGCCCAACCCCCATCTTTCCCTCAGAGCCAGGCCTAGGGAAACACTCAGGGATTACAAGCTATCGGATATTATTAGAACCCAGGCGGTGCTGTCACTTGAAATTGCCGGCCCAAACTCAGGATACCTGAACACGTCTTCGTGTGTGTGTTGGAAGTGGGGAAACTGAGTTCATGCATGTTTATGGGGGCACAGTTATTCCCAGGTAGATGATGTAGTTTAAACACCTTCACTTCTCATAGAGAGGCACTAGCTATTACTTGGCTTTAGAGCCCATCCCCCACCATCGCTCACTGCTAGGCCTAGGAAATCACTTAGGGAAGTCAAGCTAATGGATTCTATTAGAACCCAGGTGCTGCTGTCAGTTTGTGGAGCCTCCCTACTCTCAGAATACCAGAACACTTCTTCGTGTGTGAGCTGGATGTAGGGAAACAGAGTCAAAGCATCTTTCAGGGGGCACAGTTATTCCATGGTTGTGGGTTGTAGGTTAAACAGCCACATCCCATCGATAGGCTCTCGCTAATACTTGGTTTAGAGCCCAACCCCCACATTCCACCCCTCTCCAGCCTAGGAATGCCATCAGGGAAGACAAGCTAAGGGATTCTATAAGAACCCAGGCGCTGCTGGCATTTGGAGGAGACTCCCCACAATCAGGATACCTGACCACGTCTCAGTGTGTGTGCTGGAGGTGGGGAAACAGAGTCCACGCATCTGTATGGGGGCACAGGTGTTCCAAGATTGGGGAAGTAGTTTCAAACCCTCCAATACCCACAGAGATGCACTCGCTAATATTTGGCTTTAGAGCCCATCCCCCACCATCGCTCACTGCTAGGCCTAGGAAAACACTTAGGGAAGTCAAGCTAAGGGATTCTATTACAACCCAGGTGCTACTGTCTGTTGGACGAAGCTCCCCACAGTCAGAACACCAGAACACTTCTTCCTGTGTTTGCTGGAAGTGGGGAAACATAGCACACGCATTTTTCAGGGGGCACAGTTATTCCATGGTTGTGGGTTGTAGGTTAAACACCCACATCCCTTGGATAGGCTCTCGCTACTACTTGGTTTAGAGCCCAATCCCAACTTTCCCCCGCACACCGGCCTTGGCAATCCACCATGGAATACAAGTTAAGGTATAGTATTAGAACCCAGGCACTGCTGTTATTTGGAAGAACTTCCCCACACTCAAGACATCTGAACCCAATGTCGTGTATGTGCTGGAGGAGGGAAACAAAGTCCACGCATCTTTATGGGGGCACAGGTGTTCCAAGTTTGGGATTTGGTTTAAAAACTCCACTGCCCATAGAGGGGCACTCGCTAACCCTTGTCTTTAGAGCCCATCCCCCACATTCGCTCACAGCCCGGCCTAGGTAAACACTCAAGGAGGTCAAGGTAACGGATTCTATTAGACCCCAGGTGCTGCTGTCATTTGGAGGGAACTCCCACCATTCAGGATAGAAGAACACTTCTTCGTTTGTGTGCTGGTGGTGGGGAAACAAGGTCAAGGCCTCTTTCAGGTGGCACATGTATTCCCTCGTTGCTGGGTGTAGGTAAAATTTCTCAAATTCCCATGTAGATGCATTGGCAAATTCTTGGTATTAGAGCCGAAACCCCACATTCCCCAGCACTCCAGCCTAGGCAAACCATCAGGGAAGGCAAGTTAAGGGATTCAAGTAGAACACAAGCGCTCCTGACATTTGGAGGAACTTCCCCACACTCAGGATCCCGGAACCCAACCGTGTGGCGGGGAGATGTGGAGCCACAATCCAAGTAGATGAATGGGGTCACAAATGTTCCCCATTAGGGGGAAGTCCTCTAAATACTTCCACATTCCACAGGGAGGCAGTTGCTGCTACTTGGCCTCCAAGGCAAACTCCCAGTTTTCCCTCTCAGCCCGGCCTAGGAAAACACACAAGGAATACAAGCTAGTTATTCTATTAGAACCCAGGCACTGCTGTCAATTGGAGGAGCCTCCCAACAATCAGGACACCTAAGCACGTCTCCGTGTGTGTACTGGAGGTCGGGAAACAGATTCCACGCATCTTTATGGCGGAACAGGTTTTCCAAGTTTGGGGAAGTAGTTTAAAACCCTCCACTGCCCACAGAGATGCACTCGCCAATACTTGGCTTTAGAGCCCTTCCCCCACCATCGCTCACTGCTAGGCCTAGGAAAACACTTAGGGAAGTCAAGCTAAGGGATTCTATTAGGACCCAGGTGCTGCTGTCAGTTGGAGGAACCTACCCAGACTCAGAACACCAGAAAACATCTTCGTTTGTGTGCTGGATGTAGGGAAACAGAGTCAAAGCATCTTTCAGGGGGCACAGTTATTCCATGGTTGTGGGTTGTAAGCTAACACCCACATCCCATGGATAGGCTCTCGCTAATACTTGGTTTAGAGCCCAATCCCAACTTTCCCCCACACACCGGCCTTGGCAAGCCATCATGGAAGACAAGTTAAGGTATTGTATTAGAACCGAGGCGCTGCTGTTACTTGGAAGAACCTCCCCACACTCAAGATATCTGAACCAGATGTCGTGTGTGTGCTGGAGGAGGGAAACAGTGTCCACGCCTCTTTATGGGGGCACAGGTGTTCCCAGGTTGGGGATATACTTTCACCACCTCCACTGCCAAAAGATAGGAACTCGCTAATACTTGGTTTTAGACCACAACCACCAACTTCGCTCACAACCCGGCCAAGGAAAATACTCAGGAATATCAACCTAATGGATCCAATTAGATCCCAGGTGCTACTGTCACTTGCAGGAGCCTCCCCACACTCAGGATACCAGAACACCACCTAGTGTGTGTGCTGAAGGCGGGGAAACTGTGTTCTTGCATCTTTCAGGGGGCACAGGTATTCCCAAATATTTGGTTGTAGGTTAAACCACTTCAAATCCCGTGGAGAGGCACTCAATAATAGTTGGTTTTAGAGCCCAACCCTCACATTCCCCCGCACTCCCGCCTAGGCTAGCCATCAGTGAAGACAAGTTAATGGATTGTATTAGAACCCAGGCCCTGCTGTCAGTTGTAGGTGCCTCCCCACACTCAGGAAACCTCAACCCGTTTTCGTGTGTGTGCTGGAGGTGGGGAAACAGAGTCCACGCATTTTTGGGGGGGCTCAGGTGTTCCAAGTTTGGGGATGTATTTTAAACACCTCCAATGCCCATAGAGAGGCACTCGCTATTACTAGTTTTTAGTGCCCAACACCCACCTTCGCTCACAGCCTGGCCAAAGAAACACTCAGGGAAAGCAAGCCAAGTGATATTATAAGGTCCCAGGTGCTGCTGTCATTTGGAGGTGCCTACCCACACTCAGTACACCAGAACTCTTCTTCGTGGGTGTGCTGGAGGTGGGGAAAGGGAGACCACGCATGTATAAGGGGGGCAGGTGTTTAAAGGTTAGGGATGTAGTTTTAAATTCTCCATGCCAATAGAGAGGCACTCGCTAAAACCTAGCTATAGAGACCAAACCCCACAATAGATCAAAGCATGGCCTATGTAAACACTCAGGGAACACAAGCTAAGGGATTCTAATAGATCCCAGGTGCTGCTGTCATTTGGAGTATTCTCCCCATGCTCAGGATTCCAGAAAGCTTCTTCGTGTGTGTACTGTTGGTGGAGAAACAGTGTCCACGCATATTCCAGGGGGCAAAGGTATTCCCTTGTTGGGGGTTGTTGGTTCAACACCTCCAATTCCCATGGAGAGGCACTCATTATTACTTGGATTTAGAGAACAAATCCCACTTTGAACCGCACTCCAGCTAATGCAATCCATCAGGGAACAGAAGCTTAAGGATTCTACTAGAACACTGGCACTGATGTAAGCTGGAGGAACTTTCCCACTCTCATATTCCGGTAGCCAGACTTGTGGGGGGAGGGATTTGTGTATCCGCACTCCACGTAGATGGATGTGGGCACAGGTGTACCCCTTTAGGGAGAATTCATCTAAATACTTCCTCAGTCCATCGGGGGGCACTCGCTACTATTTGGCCTTAAAGCCCAACCCCCAGCTTTCCGTCAGAACCAGGCCTAGGGAACAAATCAGGTATTACAAGCTAAAGAATACTATTAGAAACCAGGCGCTGCTGTCACTTGAAAGTGCCGGACAACACTCAGGATATCTGAGCACGTCTTTGTGTGTGTGTTGGAAGTGGGGAAACAGAGTCCATGCATTTTTATGGGGGCACAGTTATTCCTAGGTAGATGATGTAGTTTAAACACCTTCACTGCCCTTAGAGAGGCACTGGATATTACTTGGTTTACAGCCCAACCCCCACCTTCGCTCAAAGCCCAGCCTACGAGAACACTCATGGAAGTCAAGCTAAGGGATTCTACTAGATCCCTGGTGCTGCTGTTAGTTGGAGGAGCCTCCCCACACTCAGGAAACGAGAACAATTCTTCGCACGTGTGCTGGTGGTGTGGAAACAGAGTCCACGCATTTTTCCTGGGGCAAAGCTATTCCTAGGCTGGAGGATGTAGGTTAAACAACTCCACATCCCATGGATAGGCACTCGCTAATACTTCGTTTTAGAGCCCAACCTCCAATTTCTCCCGCAATCCTGGCAGGGCAAGCCATCACGGAAGACAAGCTAAGGGTTTGTATTGAATCTAGATGCTGCTGTCACATGGAGGAACTTCCCAACACTCAGGACTCAGGAGACACTCTTGTGTGTGGGAGAGGTGTGCAGCCCCAATCCACGCAGATGAATGGTGACACAGGTGTTCCCCGGTAGGGGAGTTCCCTAAGTACTTCCTCAGTCAATCGGTTGCACAAGCTGCTACTTGGCCTCCAAGCACAACCCCCAGCTTTCGCTCGCAGCCCGGGCTAGGGAAACACTCAGGGAATACAAGCAGAGTTATTCAATTTGAACGCAAGCGCTGCTGGCAGTTGGAGGAACTTCCACACACTCAGGATTCCGGATCCCAGCCTTGTGTGGGGGGGAGTTGTGGAGACCCAGTCCACGCAGATGAATGGCGTCACAGGTGTTCCATTTTTGGGTGAAATCGTCTAAGTACTTCCCCAGTAAATCAGGGGGCACTCGTTGCTACTTGGACTTCAAGCCCAAACCCCACTTTCACGCACACTCCAGCCTAGGCATGCCATCAGGGAAGACAAGCTTTGGGATTCTATTAGAACCCAGGCGCAGCTGTCAGTTGGAGGAGTCTCCCCATACTCAGGATACCTGAACAAGTCTTTATGTGTATGATGGTTTTGGGGATACATAGTCCACGCAACTTTATGGGGGCACAGGTGTTCCCAGGGAGGGAATGTACTTTAAACACCTCCACTGCCCATAGAGAGGCACTCGCTATTACTTGGCTTTAGAGCCCAACCCCCACCTTCGCTCCCAGCCGGTCCTTGGAAAACACACAGGGAAGTAAACCTAAGGGATCCTATTAGATCCCAGATGCTGCTGTCAGTTGGAGGTGCCTCCCCACACTCAGGATACCAGAACACTTCTTCATGTGTGTGCTGGAGGTGGGGAAAGAGAGTCCACGCATTTTTCAAGGAGCACAGGTGTTCCCAGGTTGTGGGTTTTTGGTTAATAACCTCCACTTCCCATGAAGAAGCACTCGCTAATACTTGGATTTAAAGCCCAACCCCCACTTTCCCCCGCACTCCGTATCAGGCAACCAAACAGGGAAGACAAGTTAAGCGATTTTATTAGAACCCAGGCCCTGCTGTCAGTTGGAGGAGGCTGCCCACTCTCAGGATAACTGTGCAAGTGTTCGTGTGTGTGCTGGAGGTCTGGAAACAGACTCCACGGATCTATATGGGGGCACAGGTGTTCCCAGGTTAGGGATGTAGTTTAAAAACCTCCACTAACCATAGAGAGGTACTCGAAAATACTTCGTTTGGATCCCAAACCACACTTTCCCCCGCACTCCCGCCTAGGCATACCATCAGGGAAGACAAGCAAAGGATTCAGTTAGAACCCAGGCGCTGCTGTCAGTTGGAGGAACTTCTCTGCACTCAGGATTCCGGAACACATTCTTGTGTGTGGGGGAGTTGTGCAGCCCCACTCCACCCAGATGAATGGGGGCAAAAGTGTTCCCTTTAGGGAGAAGTCCTCTAAGTACTTCCTCAATCGATCAGGGGGAACTCAATGCTACTTGAACTCCAAGCCCAACCCCCAGCTTTCCCTCACATCCCGGACCAGGGAAACTCTCGTATTACAAGCTAAGGGATTCTATTAGAACCCAGACGCTGCTGTCATTTTGAGGAGCCCCACACACTAAGGATATCTGAAAGGCTTCGTGTGTGCTCTTTAGGTGGGAAAGATATTCCACGCATCTTTATGGGGGCACAGGTATTCCAAAGTTGGGGATTTGGTTTAAACACCTCTACTGCCCATAGAGGGGCACTCACTAATCCTTGTCTTTAGGGCCCAACCCCCACATTCGCTCACAGCCTGGCCTAGGTAAACACTCAAGGAAGTCAAGCTAACGGATTCTATTAGACCTCAGGTGCTGCTGTCATTTGGAGGAAACTCCCCACATTCAGGATAGAAGAACACTTCCTCGTTTGTGTGCTGGAGGTGGGGAAACTGAGTCCAGGCATCTTTCAGGTGGCACATGTATTCCTACGTTGATGGTTGTAGTTAAATATTCTCAACTTCACATGTAGATGCATTGGCTAATACTTGGTATTAGAGCCGAAACCCCACATTCCCCTGCACTCCAGCATAGGCAAACCATCAGGGAAGGCAAGTTAAGGGATTCAACAACACAAGCGCTGCTGACAGTAAGAGGAACGTCCCAAGACTCAGGATTCCGGAACCCAACACTTTGTGGCGGGGAGATGTGGAGCCAAATTCCAAGTAGATGAATGGGGTCACACTTGATCCCCATTAGGGAGAAGTCCTCTAAATACTTCCACATACCATCGGGGGGCAGTTGCTGCTACATGGCCTCCAAGCCAAACTCCCAGCTTTCCCTCTAAGCCCGGCCTAGGGAAACACTCATGGAAAACCATCAAAGGCATTCTATTAGAACCCAGGCGCTGCTGTCATGTGGAGGAGCCTCCCCACTATCAGGATACCTGACCACGTCTCCGTGTGTGTGCTGCAGGGGGGAAACAGAGTCCACTCATCTTTATGGGGGCACAGGTGTTCCAAGGTTGGGGAAGTACTTTCAAACCCTCCACTGCCCACAGAAATGCACTGTCTAATACTTGGCTTTAGAGCCAATCCCCCACAATCGCTCAATGCTAGGCCTAGGAAAACACTTAGGGAAGTCAAGCTAAGGGACTCTATTCGAACCCAGGTGCTGCTGTCAGTTGGAGGAAACTCCCCACACTCAGAGCACCAGAACACTTCTTCGTGTGTGTGCTGGAAGTAGGGAAACAGAGTCAAAGCATCTTTCAGGGGGCACAGTTATTTCATGGTGGTGGTTTGTAAGTTAAACACCCACATCCCATGGATAGGCTCTCGATAATACTTGGTTTAGAGCCCAATCCCAACTTTCCCCCGCACACCAGCCATGGCAAGCCATCATGGAAGACCAGTTACGGTATTGTATTACAACCAAGGCGCTGCTGTTAGTTGCAGGAACCTCCCCACACTCAAGACATCTGAACCCAATGTCGTGTGTGTGCTGCAGGAGGGAAACAGAGTCCACGCATCTTTATGGGGGCTCAGGTGTTCCCAGGTTGGGGATATACTTTAACCACCTCCACTGCCAAAATATAGGAACTCGCTAATACTTGGTTTTAGAGCACAATCCCCAATTTCGCTCACAACCTGGCCAAGGAAAATACTCAGGAATATCAACCTAATGGATCCAATTAGATCCCAGGTGCTACTGTCACTTGAAGAGCCTCCCCACACTCAGGATACCAGAACACCTCCTAGTGTGTGTGCTGAAGGCGGGGAAACAGTGTCCTTGCATCTTTCAGGGGGCACAGGTATTCCCAAATATTTGTTTGTAGGTTAAACCACTTCAAATCCCGTGGAGAGGCACTCAATAATACTTGGTTTTAGAGCCCAACCCTCACATTCCCCCACACTCCCGCCTAGGCTAGCCATCAGTGAAGACAATTTAATGGATTGTATTAGAACCCAGGACCTGCTGTCAGTTGTAGGTGCCTCCCCACACTCAGGAATCCTCAACCCGTTTTCGTGTGTGTGCTGGAGGTGGGGAAACAGAGTCCACGCATTTTTGGGGGGGCACAGGTGTTCCAAGTTTGGGGATGTATTTTAAACACCTCCAATGCCCATAGAGGGGCACTCGCTATTACTAGTATTTAGTGCCCAACACCCAACTTCGCTCACAGCCTGGCCAAAGGAAACACTCAGGGAAAGCAAGCCAAGTGATATTATATGTTCCCAGGTGCTGCTGTCATTTGGAGGTGCCTACCCACACTCAGTATACCAGAACTGTTTTTCGTGGGTGTGCTGGAGGTGGGGAAAGGGAGACCACGCATTTATATGGGGGGCAGGTGTTTAAAGGTTAGGGATGTAGTTTTAAAATCTCCATGCCTATAGAGAGGCACTCGCTAAAACCTAGCTATAGAGACCAAACCCCACATAGATCAAAGCCTGGCCTATATAAATACTCAGGGAACACAAGCTAAGGGATTCTAATAGAACCCAGGTGCTGCTGTCATTTGGAGTAGTCTCCCCATGCTCAGGATTCCAGAAAGCTTCTTCGTGTGTGTACTGTTGGTGGGGAAACAGTGTCCACACATATTCCAGGGGGCAAAGGTATTCCCTTGTTGGGGTTTGTTGGTTAAACACCTCCAATTCCCATGGAGAGGCACTCATTATTACTTGGATTTAGAGAACAAATCCCACTTTGAACCGCACTCCAGCTAATGCAATCCATCAGGGAACAGAAGCTTAAGGATTCTACTAGAACACTGGCACTGATGTAAGCTGGAGGAACATTCCCACTCTCATATTCCGGTAGCCAGACTTGTGGGGGGAGGGATTTGTGTATCCGCACTCCACGTAGATGGATGTGGGCACAGGTGTACCCCTTTAGGGAGAATTCATCTAAATAATTCCTCAGTCCATCGGGGGGCACTCGCTACTATTTGGCCTCAAAGCTCAACCCCCAGCTTTCCCTCAGAGCCAGGCCTAGGGAACAACTCAGGTATTACAAGCTAAAGGATGCTATTACAACCCAGGCGCTGCTGTCACTTGAAAGTGCCGGCCCGCACTCAGGATACCTGAGCACGTCTTTGTGTGAGTATTGGAAGTGGGGAAACAGAGTCCATGCATCTTTATGGGGGCACAGTTTTTCCTAGGTAGATGATGTAGTTTAAACATCTTCACTGCCCTTAGAGAGGCAATGGATATTACTTGGCTTTACAGCCCAACCCCCACCTTCGCTCAAAGCCCAGCCTAGGAGAACACTCAATGAATTCAAGCTAAGGGATTCTACTAGATCCCTGGTGCTGCTGTTATTTGGAGGAGCCTCCCCACACTCAGGAAACGAGAACAATTCTTCGCACGTGTGTTGGTGGTGTGGAAACATAGTCCACGCATTTTTCCTGGGGCACAGGTATTCCTAGGTTGGAGGATGTAGGTTAAACACCTCCACATCCCATGGATATGCTCTCGCTAATACTTCGTTTTAGAGCCCAACCTCCAATTTCTCCCGCACTCCTGGCAGGGCAAGCCATCACGGAAGACAAGCTAAGGGATTGTATTTTACCTAGATGCTGCTGTCACATGGAGGAACTTCCCAACACTCAGGACTCCGGAGACACTCTTGTGTGTGGGAGTGGTGTGCAGCCCCAATCCACGCAGATGAATGGTGACACAAGTGTTCCCCGGTAGGGGAGTTCCCTAAGTAATTCCTCAGTCAATCGGTTGGCACAAGCAGCTACTTGGCCTCCAAGCACAACCCCCAGCTTTCGCTCGCAGCCCAGCCTAGGGAAACACTCAGGGAATACAAGATGAGTTATTCTATACGAACGCAGGCGCTGCTGTCAGTTGGAGGAACTTCCACACACTCAGGATTCCGGATCCTAGCCTTGTGTGGGGGGTAGTTGTGGAGACCCAGTCCACGCAGATGAATGGGGGTACAGGTGTTCCATTTTAGGGTGAATTCCTCTAAGTACTTCCCCAGTAAATCAGGGGGCACTCGTTGCTACTTGGACTTCAAGCCCAAACCCCACTTTCCCCCACACTCCAGCCTAGGCATGCCATCAGGGAAGACATGCTTTGGGATTTTATTAGAACCCAGGCGCTGCTGTCATTTGAAGGAACCTCCCCACACTCAGAGCACCAGAACACTTCTTCGTGTGTGTGCTGGATGTAGGGAAACAGAGTCAAAGCATCTTTCAGGGGGCACAGTTGTTTCATGGTGGTGGTTTGCAGGTTAAACACCCACATCCCATGGATAGGCTCTCGCTAATACTTGGTTTAGAGCCCAATCCCAACTTTCCCCCGCACACCGGCCATGGCAAGCCATCATGGAAGACCTGTTAAGGTATTGTATTACAACCCAGGCGCTGCTGTTAGTTGCATGAACCTCCCCACACTCAAGACATCTGAACCCAATGTCGTGTGTGTGCTGCAGGAGGGAAACAGAGTCCACGCATCTTTATGGGGGCACAGGTGTTCCCAAGTTGGGGATATACTTTAACCACCTCCACTGCCAAAGTATAGGAACTCGCTAATACTTGGTTTTAGAGCACAACCCGCAATTTCGCTCACAACCCGGCCAAGGAAAATACTCAGGAATATCAACCTAATGGATCCAATTAGATCCCAGGTGCTACTGTCAGTTGCAGGAGCCTCCCCACATGCAGGATACCAGAAAACCTCGTGTGTGTGCTGGAGGTGGGGAAAGAAAGCACACGCATATTTAAGGGGGCACATTTATTCCCATAATGTGGATTGTAGGTTACATTTCTCCACTTCCCACGGAGAGGCACACGCTGATACTTGGATTAAGAGCCCAAATCCCTCTTTCAATCACACTCTGGCCTAGGCAATTCATCAGGGAATACAAGCAAATCGATTCTATTAAAACCAAGATGCTGATGTCACTAGGAGGAACTACCCCACCCTCAGAATTCTGGAAACCAACCTTGTGTGGTGGGGAAGTGTGGAGCCCCACTCCACGCAGATGAATGGGTGCTCAGATGTTTCCCTTTATGGAGAATTCCTCTAAGAACTTCCTCAGTCCATCGGGGGATACTCACTGCTACGTGGAACCCAAGCCCAACCCCCAGTTTTCTCTCATGGCCCGGAGTAAGGAAACACTCAGGGAACACAAGCTAAGGGATTCTAATAGAACCCAGTTGCTGCTGTCATTTGGAGTAGCCACCCCAAGCTCAGGATTCCAGAAAACTACTTCGTGTGTGTTCTGTTGTTGGAGAAACAGAGTCCACGCATATTTCAGGGGGCACAGGTATTCCCTTGTTGGGGATTGTTGGTTATACACCTCCACTTCCCATGGAGAGGCACTCACTAATATTTGGATTTAGAGCACAAATGCCACTTTGAACCGCACTCTGGATTATGCAATCCATCAGGGAAGAGAAGCTTAAGGATTCTACTAGAACACTGGCACTGTTGTCATTTGGAGGAAATTTCCCTCTCTCAGGATTCCGGTAGCCAGACTTGTGTGTGCGGGGATTTGTGTATCCCCAAGCACGTAGTTGGATGTAGGAGCAGGTGTTCTCCTTTAGGGGGAATTCATCTAAATACTTCCTCAGTCCATCGGGGGGCACTCGTTATGATTTGGCCTCAAAGCCCAACCAACAGCTTTCCCTCAGAGCCAGGCCTAGGGAAATACTCAGGGATTACAAGCTAAGGGATTCTATTAGAACCCAGGCGCTGCTGTCCCTTGAAAGTGCCGGTCCACACTCAGGATACCTGAACACTTCTTCGTGTGTGTGTTGGAAGTGGGGAAACAGAGTCCATGCATCTTTATGGGGGCACAGTTTTTCCCAGGGAGATGATGTAGTTTAAACACCTTCACTGAACAAAGGGAGGCACTGGCTATTACTTGGCTTTAGAGGCCTACCCCCACCTTCGCTCAAAGCCCGGTCTAAGAAAACACTCAAGTAAGTCAAGCGAAGGAATTCCACTAGATCCCTGGTGCTGCTGTTAGTTGGAGGAGCATCCGCAAACTCAGGAAACCAGAACAATTCTTCGCACGTCTGCTGGTGGTGTGGAAACAGAGTCCACGCTTTTTTCATTTTGCACAGATATGCCTAGGTTGGAGAATGTAGGTTAAACACCTCCACATTGCATGGATAGGCGCTCGCTAATACTTCGTTTTAGAGCCCAACCTCCAATTACTCCCGCACTCCTGGCAGGGCAAGCCATCACGGAAGACAAGCTAAGGGATTGTATTGAACCTAGATGCTGCTGTCACATGGAGGAACTTCCCAACACTCAGGACTCAGGAGACACTCTTGTGTGTGGGAGAGGTGTGCAGCCCCAATCCACGCAGATGAATGGTGACACAGGTGTTCCCCGGTAGGGGAGTTCCCTAAGTACTTCCTCAGTCAATCGGTTGCACAAGCTGCTACTTGGCCTCCAAGCACAACCCCCAGCTTTCGCTCGCAGCCCGGCCTAGGGAAACACTCAGGGAATACAAGCTGAGTTATTCTATTCGAACGCAGGCGCTGCTGTCAGTTGGAGGAACTTCCACACACTCAGGATTCCGGATCCCAGCCTTGTGTGGGGGGGACTTGTGGAGACCCAGTCCACGCAGATGAATGGGGGCACAGGTGTTCCAATTTAGGGTGAAATCCTCTAAGTACTTCCCAGTAAATCAGGGGTCACTCGTTGCTACTTGGACTTCAAGCCCAAACCACACTTTCCAACACACTCCAGCCTAGGCATGCCATCAGGGAAGACAAGCTTTGGGATTCTATTAGGACCCAGGCGCTGCTGTCAGTTGGAGGAGACTCCCCACGCTCAGGATACCTGAACAAGTCTTTATGTGTATGACGGTTTTGGGGATACATACTCCACGCAACTTTATGGGGGCACAGGTGTTCCCAGGGAGGGAATGTACTTTAAACACCTCCACTGCCCATAGAGAGGCACTCGCTATTACTTGGCTTTAGAGCCCAACCCCCACCTTCGCTCCCAGCCGGTCCTTGGAAAACACACAGGGAAGTCAACCTAAGGGATCCTATTAGATCCCAGATGCTGCTGTCAGTTGGAGGTGCCTCCCCACACTCAGGATACCAGAACACTTCTTCATGTGTGTGCTGGAGGTGGGGAAAGAGAGTCCATGCATTTTTCAAGGAGCGCAGGTGTTCCCAGGTTGTGGGTTTTTGGTTAATAACCTCCACTTCCCATGAAGAAGCACTCGCTAATACTTGGATTTAAAGCCCAACCCCCACTTTCCCCCGCACTCCGTATCAGGGAACCAAACAGGGAAGACAAGTTAAGCGATTTTATTAGAACCCAGGCCCTGCTGTCAGTTGGAGGAGGCTGCCCACTCTCAGGATAACTGTGCAAGTGTTCGTGTGTGTGCTGGAGGTCTGGAAACCGACTCCACGGATCTTTATGGGGCCACAGGTGTTCCCAGGTTAGGGATGAAGTTTCAACACCTCCACTAACCATAGAGAGGTACTCGCAAATACTTGGTTTTGGAGCCCAAACCACACTTTCCCCCGCACTCCCGCCTAGGCAAACCATCAGTAAAGACAAGCACAGGGATTCAATTAGAACCCAGGCGCTGCTGTCAGTTGGAGGAACTTCCCTGCACTCAGGATTCCAGAATACATTCTTGTGTGTGGGGGAGTTGTGCATCCCCATTCCACCCAGATGAATGGGGGCAAAGGTGTTCCCTTTAGGGAGAAGTCCTCTAAGTACTTTCTCAATGGATCAGGGGTCACCCACTGCTACTTGGTCTCCAAGCCCAAGCCCCAGCTTTCCCTCACATCCCGTACCAGGGAAACCCTCTTTTTACAAGCTACGGGATTCTATTAGAACCCAGGAGCTGCTGTCATTTTGAGGAGCCTCCCTACACTAAAGATATCTGAAAGTCTTCGTGTGTGTTCTGGAGCTGGGAAAGGAATTCCACGCATTTTATGGGGGCAAAGGTGTTCCAAAGTTGGGGATTTGGTTTAAACACCTCCACTGCCCATAGAGGGGCACTCGCTAATCCTTGTCTTTAGAGCCCATCCCCCACATTCACTCACAGCCCGGCCTAGGTAAACACTCATGGAAGTCAAGCTAAAGGATTCTCTGAGACCCCAGGTGCTGCTGTCATTTGGAGGAAGCTCCCCACATTCAGGATAGAAGAACACGTCCTCGTTTGTGTGCTGGAGGTGGGGAATCAAAGACCAGGCATCTTTCAGGTGGCACATGTATTCCGACGTTGCTGGTTTTAGGTACAATTTCTCAAATTTCCATGTAGATGCATTGGCTAATACTTGAAATTAGAGCCGAAACCCCACATTCCCCTGCATTCCAGCATAGGCAAACCATCAGGGAAGGCTAGTTAAGGGATTCAACAACACAAGCACTGCTGACAGTTGGAGGAACGTCCCAAAACTCAGGATTCCGGAACCCAACATTTTTTGGCGGGGAGATGTGGAGCCAAAATCCAAGTAGATGAATGGGGTCACACATTTTCCACATTAGGGAGAAGTCCTCTAAATACTTCCACATTCCATTGGGGGGCAGTTGCTGCTACTTGGCCTCCAAGCCAAACTCCCAGCTTTCCCTCTAAGCCCGGCCTAGGGAAACACTCAAGGAAAAAAATCTAAGGGATTCTATTAGAACCCAGGCGCTGCTGTCATGTGGAGGAGCCTCCCCACTATCAGGATACCTGACCACGTCTCCGTGTGTGTGCGGCAGGGGGGAAACAGAGTCCACTCATCTTTATGGGGGCACAGGTGTTCCAAGGTTGAGGAAGTAGTTTCAAACCCTCCACTGCCCACAGAGATGCACTCTCTAATACTTGGCTTTAGAGCCCATCCCCCACCATCGCTCACTGCTAGGCCTAGGAAAACACTTAGGGAAGTCAAGCTAAGGGATTCTACTCGAACCCAGGTGCTGCTGTCAGTTGGAGGAACCTCCGCACACTCAGAACACCAGAACACTTATTCGTGTGTGTGCTGGATGTAGGGAAACAGAGTCAAAGCATCTTTCAGGGGCACAGTTATTTCATGGTGGTGTTTTTTTGGATAAACACCCACATCCCATGGATAGGCTCTCGCTAATACTTGGTTTACAGCCCAATCCCAACTTTCCCCCGCACACCGGCCATGGCAAACCATCATGGAAGACCAGTTAAGGTATTGTATTACAACCCAGGCCCTGCTGTTAGTTGCAGGAACCTCCCCACACTCAAGACATCTGAACCCAATGTCGTGTGTGTGCTGCAGGAGGGAAACAGAGTCCACGCATCTTTATGGGGGCACAGGTGTTCCCAGGTTGGGGATATACTTTAACCACCTCCACTGCCAAAATATAGGAACTCGCTAATACTTGGTTTTAGAGCACAACCCCCAATTTCGCTCACAACCCGGCCAAGGAAAATACTCAGGTATATCAACCTAATGGATCCAATTAGATCCCAGGTGCTACTGTCACTTGCAGGAGCCTCCCCACTCTCAGGATACCAGAACACCACCTAGTGTGTGTGCTGAAGGCGGGGAAACAGTGTCCTTGCATCTTTCAGGGGGCACAGGTATTCCCAAATATTTGGTTGAAGGTTAAACCACTTCAAATCCCGTGGAGAGGCACTCAATAATACTTGGTTTTAGAGCCCAACCCTCACATTCCCCTGCACTCCCGCCTAGGCTAGCCATCAGGGAAGACAAGCTAAGGGATTCAATTAGAACCCAGGCGCAGCTGTCATTTATAGGAGACTTCCCACACTCAGGAGACCTGAACAAGTCTTTGTGTGTGTGCTCGTGTTGGGGATACATAGTCCACTCAAATTTATGGGGTCACAGTTTTTCCCAGGGAGGGAATGAACTTTGAACACCTCCACTGCCCATAGAGAGGCACTCGCTATTTTATAGCTATAGAGCCCAACCCCCAAATTCGCTCCCAGCCCGTTTTTGAAAAACACTCTGGGAAGACCACCTAAGGGGTCCTATTAGATCCCAAATGCTGCTGTCAGTTGGAGGTGCCTCCCCACACTCAGGATACCAGAAAACTTCATCATGTGTGTGCTGGACTTGGGGAAACAGAAACCACGCATTTTTCATGGAGCACAGTTATTCCCAGGTTGTGGGTTTTTGGTTAATAACCTCCACATCCCATGGAGAAGCACTCGCTAATACTTGGTTGAGACCACAACCCCCAATTTCCCCCGCACTCCCTATCAGGCAACCAAACAGGGAAGACAAGTTTAGCGATTATATTAGGACCCAGTCCCTGCTGTCAGTTGGAGGAGGCTGCCCACTCTCAGTATAACTGTGCAAGTGTTCGTGTGTGTGACGGAGGTCTGGAAAATGACTCCATGGAAATTTATGGGGGCACAGGTGTTCCCAGGTAAGGGATGTAATTTAAACACCTCCACTAACAATAGAGAGGTACTCACAAATACTGGGTTTTGGAGCCCAAACCACAGTTTCCCCCGCACTCCCGCATAGGCATACCATCATGGTAGAAAAGCAAATGGATTCAGTTAGAACCCAGGCGCTGCTGTCAGCTGGAGGAACTTCCCCACACTCAGAACACCAGAACACTTCTTCGTGTGTGTGCTGGATGGAGGGAAACAGAATCAAAGCATCTTTCCGGGGGCACAGTTATTCCATGGTTGTGGGTTGTAGGTTAAACACCCACATCCCATGGATATGCTCCCACAAATACTTGGTTTGGAGCCCAATCCCAACTTTCTCCCACACACCGGCCTTGGCAAGACATCATGGAAGACAAGTTTAAGTATTGTATTAGAACCCAGGCACTGCTGTTAGTTGGAGGAACCTCCCCACACTCAAGACATCTGAAGCCGATGTCATGTGTGTGCCGGATGAGGGAATCAGTGTCCACGCATTTTATGGGGTCACAGGTGTTTCCAGGTTGGCGATATACTTTAACCACCTCCACTGCCAAAAGATAGGAACTCGTTAATACTTGGTTTTAGAGAATATACCCCAAATTCACAAAAGTCACGGCCAAGGAATGTACTCAGGGAAGTCAACCTAATGGATCCAATTAGATCCCAGGAACTACTGTCAGTTGTAGGAGCCTTCCCACACTAAGGATACCAGAAAACTTCGTGTGTGTGCTGGAGGTGGGGAAACAAAGCACACGCATTTTTCAGGGAGCACAGTAATTCCAAGGTTGTGGGTTTTAGTTTAAACATCTCCACTTCCCATGGAGAGGTACACGCTGATCCTTGATATTAGAGCCCAAATCCAACTTTCAACCACACTCTGGCCTAGGCAAACCATCAGGGAAGACCAGCAAAATGATTCTATTAAAACCAAGAAGCTGATGTCACTTGGAGGTACTACCCCACACTCAGGATTCTGGAACCCAACCTTGTGTGGTGGGGAGGTTTGGAGCCCCAATCCACGCAGATTAATGGGTTCTCAGGTGTTTCCCTTTAGGGAGAATTCCTCTAAGAACTTCTCAGTCCATCGGGGGGTAGTCGCTGCTACTAGGCCTCAAAGCCCTACCCCCAACTTTCCCTCATGGCCAGGGCTAAGGAAACACTCAGGGAACACAAGCTAAGGGATTCTAATAGAACCCAGGTGCTGCTGTCATTTGGAGTAGCCTCCCCATGCTCAGGATTCCAGAAAACTTCTTCGTGAGGGTGCTGTTGGTGGAGAAACTGAGTCCACGCATATTTCAGGGGGCACAGGTATACCCTTGTTGGTGGTTGTTGATTAAACACTTCCACTTACCATGGAGAGGCAAAAATACTTGGATTTAGATCCCAAATCCCACTTTGAACTGCACTCCAGCTTATGCAATCCATCAGGGAAGAGAAGCTTAAGGATTCTACTAGAACACTGGCACTGTTGTCAGTTGGAGGAACTTTCCCACTCTCAGGATTCTGGAAGCCATTCTTGTCGGGGGGGATTTGTTTATCCCCACTCCATGAAGTTGGATGTGGGCACAGGTATTCCCCTTTATGGAAAATTTATCTAAATGATTCCTCATCCCATTGGGGGACACTCCCATCTACTTGACTCCCTAAACCAGTCCCCAGCTTTCCCACGCAGCCCGGGTTAGGGAAACACTCAGGGAATACAGCTAACTGATTTTATTAGGACCCAGGGGCTGCTGTCAGTGGGAGGAGCCTCCCCTCACTCATGATACCTGAACACGTCTTCGTGTGTGTGCTGGTGGTGGGGAAAAAGAATCCACGCATCTTTTTTTGTTCACAGGTGTTTCCAGGTTTGGTATGTTGTTTAAACACCTCATTGCCCATAGAGAGGCACTCGCTAATACTTGGATTTAGAGCCCAACCCCCACCTTTGCTCACCGCCTGGCATGGAAATACACTCAAGGAAGTCAAGCAAGGGATCCTACTACATCCCATGTGCTGCTGTCATTTGGAGGAGCCACCCAACACTGAGAATATCAGAACTCTGCTTCATGTGTGTGCTGGAGGTGGGGAAGCAGTGTCCACGCATATTTCAGGGGGCTTAGGAATTCCCACGTTGGGGGTTTTAGGTAAACGACTCCACATCTCATGGAGAAGCACTCCATAATACTTGGATTTAGAGCCCAAACCCCACTTTCTCCCGCACTCCGGCCTAGGCATGCCATCAGGGAAGACAAGGTAAGGGATACTATTAGAACCAAGGCGCTGCTGTCATTTGGAAGATCCTCCCCTCAATCAGGATACCTTAAAAAGTCTATGTGTTGTACTGGATGTGGGGAAATAGAGTCCACGGATATTTATGGGGGCGGAGTTGCTCACAGGTTAGGGATGTTATTTAACACCTATAATGCCCATAGAGTTGCACTCGATAATACTTGGTCTTAGAGCCGAACCCCCACGATTGCTCACAGCACGGCCTAGGAAGACACTCAGGGAAGTCAAGCTGAGGGATACTTTAATATCCCAGGTGCTGCTGTAAGTTGGGGCATCCTCCCCACACTCAAGACACGAGAACACTTCTTCGTCAGTGTGCTGGAGGTGGGAAAACAGAGTCCACGCATATTTCATTGGGCACAGGTATTCACAGATTGGGGGTTGTAGGTAAAACAGCTGCATCTCACATGGAGAGGATCTCCCTAATACTTGGTTTAAGAGACCAAACCTCACTTTCCCCCGCCCTCAGGCCTAGGCAAACCATCAGTGAAGTCAAGCTAAGGGATTCTCTTAGAACTCACGGAATGCTCTCAGTTGGAGGAACTTCCCCCACTCAGGATTCCAGAACCCTACTTTGTGTGTGGGAGGTGTGTATCCCCACCCCCACGCAGATGAATGGGGGCACAGCTCTTCCCCGTTAGGGAGAAGCCCTTTAAGCTCTTCCTCAGTCCATTTGTGAGCACTCGCTGCTACTTGGATTCCATGCCCAACCCTCAGCTTTTCCTGATAGCCTGGCCTAGGGAAAAATTCAGGGAATACAAGCTAAGGGATTCTAATAGATCCCAGGTGCTGCTGTTTGTTGGAGGAGTTTCCCCATATTCAGGATACCTGAACACGTCTTCTTGTGTGTGCTGGAGGTGGGGATACAGATTCTACTCATCTTTATGTGGGCACAGGTGTTCCCAGGTTGAGGATATAGTTTAAACACCTCCACTTCCCATAGAGTGGCCCTTGCTAATACTTGGCTTTAGAGCCCAATCTCCACCTTCGCTCAAAACCCGGCTTGGGCAAACTCTCAGGGAATTCAACCTAAGGGATCCTATTAGATCCCAGGTTCTGCTGTGACTTCGAGGAGCCTCCCCACACTCAAGATAACAGAACACTTCTCCGTGTGTCTGCTGGAAGTGGGGAAACAGAGTTCAAGCATATTTCCAGTGTCACTGGTATTCCCATTTTGGGCTTTTTTGGTTAAACACCTCCAAATCCCATGCAGAGGCACTCGCTAATACTCGGTTTAGAGCCCAACCCCTACTTTCCCCCAAACTCTGGCCTAGGCAAACCATCAGGGAAGACATGCTAAGGGATTCTATTTTTATCCAGGCGCTGCTGTCAGTTGGAAGAACTTCCCCACTCTCAGGATTCCGGAACACAGCCTTGTGTGTGGGGAAATAGTGGAGCCCCAGTCCACGCAGATGAATGGGGGCACAGGTGTTCCCGGTTAGGGAGAAGTCCTCTAAGTTCTTTGTCAGTCCTTCAGGGGGCACTCGCTGCTACGTGTCCTCAAAGCACAACCCTTATCTATCCCTTGCCACCCGGCCTAGGGAAACAGTAAGTCAATACAAGTTAAAGCATTTAATTAGAACCCAGGCGCTGCTGTCAGTTGGAGGAGCCTCCCCACACTCAGGATAACATAACACTTCTTCGTGACTGTGCTGGGGGTGGGGAAAGAAAGTCCACGCATCTTTCAGGGGGCACAGGTATTACCCGGTTGGGGGTTGTATGTTAAACACTTCCACATCCCATTGAGAGGCACTCGCTAATATTGGGTTTTAGAGGCCACCCCCACTATCCCCCGGACCTGGGCCAAGGCAAGCCATCAGGGAAAACCAGCTAAGGAATTCTATTAGAAGCCAGGCACTGCTGTCAGTTGGAGGAGCCTGCCCACTCTAAGGATAGCAGAACACGTCTCGGTGTGTGTGCTGAAGTTGGGGTAATATTGTTCTCGCATCATTCAGGGGGCAAAGTTATTCCCAGGTTGTGGTATGTAAGTTAAAGATCTCCACATCAAATGGAGAGGCACTCGCTAATACTTGGCTTAAGAGCCCAAACCCCAAATTACCCCGCACTCCGTTCTAGGCAAAGCATCAGGGAAACCAAGCTAATGGATTCAATTTGAGACCAGTAGCTGCTGTCAATTGGGGGATCTTCCACAAAATCAGGAATTCTGAATGCAGCCTTTTGTTGGGGGGGTTTGGAGCCCCATTCCATGCAGATGAATGGGGGTACAGGGGTTCCCCGTAGGGGGAACTCCTCTTAGTACTACTTCAGTCCATCAGGGGGCACTTACAGCTACTTGCCCTCCAACCCCAACCTGTAACTCTCCCTCACTGCCCGGCCTAGGGAAACACTCAGGGAATACAAGCTAAGGGATTCTATTCGAACTGAAGCGCTGCTGTCAGTTGAAGGATCCTCCCCACACTCAGGAAGCCAGAACACGTCTTCGTGTGTGTGCTGGAGGTGGGGAAAAATACTCCACGCTTCTTTATGGGTGCACAGGTGATCTCAGTTTAGGAATGTAGGATAAAAACCTCCACAGCCCATACAAAGGCACTCACTAATACTTGGCTTTTGAGCACAACCCCCACTTTCGCACAAAGCCCACCCAAGGAAATCAGTCAGGGAAATCAACCTAAGGGATGCTATTAGATTCCAGTTGCTGCTGTCAGTTGGAGATTCCTCCCCACACTCAGGATACCTGAACAATTTTTCGTGTGTGTGCTATAGGTTAGGAAACAGAGTCCACGCATTTTCCTGGGAGCACAGGTATTTCCAGGATGATTGTTGTAGTATAAAGACGTCCATTTCCCATAGAGAGGCACTCACTAATACTTGGTTGAAGATCATAACGCCCACTCTCCTAATCACTCTGGTCTTGGCAAAACATCAGGGAAGACATGTTAAGGGATTCTATTAGAACCCAGGAGTTGCTGTCAGGTGGAGGAACTTCCACACACTCCGTATTCCGGAACACAACCTTGTGTGTGGGGGAAGTGTGGAGCCCCAATTCACGCAGATGATTGGGGGCACAGGTGTTCTCCAGTTGGGAGAATTCCTCTAAGTATTTCTTCAGTCTGTCAGGGGGCACTCCATTCTAATTGGCCATCAAGCCCAACCCAAACCTTTTCCTCACAGCCTGGCCTAGGTTAACACTCAGGGAATACAAGCAAAGGGATTCTATTAGATCCCAGGTGCTGCTGTCAGTTGGAGGAGCCTACCCACATTCAGGATACCAGAAGAATTCTTTGTGTGTTTGCTGGAGGTGGGGAAACCGAGTCCATGAATCTTTCAGGGGGCACAGGTATTCACAGTTTGGGAGTTGTAGGATAAACACCTCCAAATCCCATGGAGAGGCACTCGTTATTTCTTGGTTTTAGAGCCCATACCACACTTTCCCCTGCACTGAGGCCTAGGTAAACAATCAGGCAAGGCAAGCTAAAGAATTCTATTACAGCCCAGGTGCTGCTGTTATTTGCAGGGTCTTCCATACTCTCAGGATTTCGGAAACAAGAATTCTGTGTGGGGGAGTTGTGGAGCCCCAAGCCAAGCAGATGAATGGGGGAAAAGTTGTTCCCCGTTAGGGAGAATTCCTCTAAATACTTCCTCAATCCATCTGGGTCACTCGCATCTACTTGATTCCCTAAACCAGTCCCCAGCTTTCCCACGCAGCCCGGGTTAGGGAAACACTCAGGGAATACATCTAAGGGATTTTATTAGGACCCAGGGGCTGCTGTCAGTTGGAGGAGCCTCCCCTCACTCAGGATACCTGAACACGTCTTCGTGTGTGTGCTGGAGGTGGGGAAAAAGGATCCACGCTTATTTTTTGGGTCACAGGTGTTTCCAGGTTTGGGATGTTGTTTAAACACCTCATTGCCCATAGAGAGGCACTCGCTAATACTTGGAATTAGAGCCCAACCCCCACCTTTGCTCACAGCCCGGCATGGAAAAACACTCAAGGAAATCAAGCAAGGGATCCTACTACATCCCATGTGCTGCTGTCATTTGGAGGAGCCACCCAACACTGAGAATATCAGAACTCTGCTTCATGTGTGTGCTGGAGGTGGGGAAGCAGTGTCCACGCATATTTCAGGGGGCTTATGAATTCCCAGGTTGGGGGTTTTAGGTAAACGACTCCACATCTCATGGAGAAGCACTCCATAATACTTGGATTTAGAGCCCAAACCCCACTTTCTCCCGCACTCCGGCCTAGGCATGCCATCAGGGAAGACAAGGTAAGGGATACTATTAGAACCAAGGCGCTGCTGTCATTTGGAACAGCCTCCCCTCAATCAGGATACCTTAAAAAGTCTGTGTGTTGTACTGGATGTGGGGTAATAGAGTCCACGCATATTTATGGGGGCAGAGTGTTTCACAGGTTAGGGATGTTATTTAACACCTAAAATGCCCATAGAGTTGGACTCGATAATACTTGGTTTTAGAGCCCAACCCCCACGATTGCTCACAGCACGGCCTAGGAAGACACTCAGGGAAGTCAAGCTGAGGAATACTTTAATATCCCAGGTGCTGCTGTAAGTTGGGGCATCCTCCCCACACTCAAGACACGAGAACACTTCTTCGTCAGTGTGCTGGAGGTGGGAAAACAGAGTCCATGCATATTACATTGGGCACAGGTATTCACAGATTGGGGGTTGTAGGTAAAACAGCTGCATCTCACATGGAGAGGATCTCGCTAATACTTGGTTTAAGAGACCAAACCTCACTTTCCCCCGCCCTCAGGCCTAGGCAAACCATCAGTGAAGTCAAGCTAAGGGATTCTCTTAGAACTCACGGAATGCTCTCAGTTGGAGGAACTTCCCCCACTCAGGATTCCACAACTCATCTTTGTGTGTGGGAGGTGTGTATCCCCACCCCCACGCAGATGAATGGGGGCACAGCTCTTCCCCGTTAGGGAGAAGCCCTTTAAGCTCTTCCTCAGTCCATTTGTGAGCACTTGCTGCTAATTGAACTCCAAGAGTAACCCCCTGCTTCCTTCGCATCCCGGCCTAGGGATACGCTCAGTGGATACAAGTTAAAGGATTCTTTTAGAACCCAGGCGCTGCTGTCAGTTGGAGGAACTTCCCCACTCTCAGGATTCCAGAATCCAACCTTGTGTGTGGAGGAATTGTGGAGCCCCACTTCACGCAGTTGAATAAGGGCACAGGTGTTCCCCGTTAGGGAGAAGTCCTCTAAGTACTTCCTCAGTACATTGGGGGCACTCGATGCTACTTGGTTTCCATGCCCAACCCTCAGCTTTTCCTGATAGCCTGGCCTAGGGAAAAATTCAGGGAATACAAGCTAAGGGATTCTAATAGATCCCAGGCGCTGCTGTCTGTTCGAGGTGTATCCCCACATTCAGGATACCTGAACAAGTCTTCTTGTGTGTGCTGGAGTTGGGGATACAGATTCTACTCATCTTTATTTGGGCACAGGTGTTCCCAGTTTGAGGATGTAGTTTAAACACTTCCACTTCCCATAGAGCGGCCCTCGGTAATACTTGGCTTTAGAGCCCAATCTCCACCTTCGCTCACAGCCCGGCTTGGGCAAACCCTCAGGGAACTCAACCTAAGGGATCCTATTACATCCCAGGTTCTGCTGTGATTTCGAGGAGCCTCCCCACACTCAAGATAACAGAACACTTTTCCGTGTGTCTGATGGAAGTGGGGAAACAGAGTCCAGGCATATTTCAGGGGCCACAGGTATTCCCAGTTTGGGGGTTGTTGGTTAAACATCTCCACTTCCCATGCAGAGGCACTCGATATTACTAGGATTTAGAGCACAACCCCTACTTTCCCCCGAATTCTGGCCTAGGCAAACCATCAGGGAAGACATGCTAAGGGATTCTATTTTAATCCAGGCGCGGCTGTCAGATGGAAGAACTTCCCCACTCTCAGGATTCCGGAACACAGCCTTGTGTGTGGGGAAGTAGTGGAGCCCCAGTCCACGCAGATGAATGGGGGCACAGGTGTTCCCGGTTAGGGACAAGTCCTCTAAGTTCTTCGTCAGTCCTTCAGGGGGCACTCGCTGCTACTTGTCCTCAAAGCCCAACCCCTATCCTTTCCCTTGCCACCCGGACTAAGGAAACAGTAATACAATACAAGTTAGAGCATTTAATTAGAACCCAGGCACTGCTGTCACTTGGAGGAGCCTCCCCACACTCAGGATAACTCAACACTTCTTCGTGACTGTGCTGGAGGTGGGGAAACAGAGTCCACACATCTTTCAGGGGGCATAGGTATTACCCGGTTGTGGGTTGTATGTTAAACACTTCCACATCCCATTGAGAGGCACTCGCTAACATTGGGTTTTAGAGGCCACCCCCACTATCCCCCGGACCTGGGCCAAGGCAAGCCAACAGGGAAAACCAGCTAAGGAATTCTATTAGAATCCAGACACTGCTGTCAGTTGGAGGAGCCTGCCCACACTAAGGATAGCAGAACACGTCTCGGTGTGTGTGCTGAAGTTGGGGTAATATTGTCCTCGCATCATACAGGGGGCAAAGGTATTCACAGGTTGTGGTATGTAAGTTAAAGATCTCCACATCAAATGGAGAGGCACTCATTAATACTTGGCTTAAGAGCCCAAACCCCAAATTACCCCGCACTCCGTTCTAGGCAAAGCATCATTGAAACCAAGCTAATGGATTCAATTTGAGGCCAGTAGCTGCTGTCAGTTGGAGGATCTTCCACAAACTCAGGAATTCTGAACGCAGCCATTTATTGGGGGGTTTTGGAGCCCCACTGCACGCAGAGGAATGGGGGTACAGGTGTTCCACATAGGGGGAACTCCTCTTAGTACTACTTCAGTCCATCGGGGGGCACTCGCGGCTACTTGCCCTCCAAGCCCAACCTGTAACTCTCCCTCGCTGCCCGGCCTAGGGAAACACTCAGGGAATACAAGCTAAGGGATTCTATTCGAACCCAGGCGCTGCTGTCAGTTGGAGAATCCTCCCCACACTCAGGAAGCCAGAACACGTCTTCGTGTGTGTGCTGGAGGTGGGGAAAGAGACTCCACGAATCTTTATGGGGGCACAGGTGTTCCCAGGTTAGGGATGTAGGATAAACACCTATACAGCCCATACAAAGGCACTCGCTAAAACTTGGCTTTAGAGAACAACCCCCACATTCTCTCAAAGCCCATCCAAGGAAATCAGTCAGGGAAGTCAACCTAAGGGATGCTATTAGATCCCAGTTGCTGCTGTCAGTTGGAGATTCCTCCCCACACTCAGGATACCAGAACAATGCTTTGTGTGTGTGCTCTAGGTTAGGAAACAGAGTCCACGCATATTTCTGGGAGCACCGGTATTCCCAGGATGGGGTTTGTAGTTAAAGACGTCCATTTCCCATACAGAGGCACTCACTAATACTTTTTTGAGGAGCCAAAAGCCCACTCTTCTCCTCACTCTGGTCTTGGCAACCCATCAGGGAATACAAGCTAAGGGATTCCTTTAGTACCCAGGCGCTGCTGTCAGTTGGAGGAACTTCCACACACTCCGGATTCCGGAACACAACCTTGTGTGTGGGGGAATTGTAGAGCCCCAATCCACGCAGATGAATGGGGGCTCAGGTGTTCTCCGTTTGGGAGAATTCCTCTAAGTATTTCTTCAGTCTGTCAGGGGGCACTCCATGCTCATTGGCCATCAAGCCTAACCCCCACCTTTTCCTCACAGCCTGGCCTAGGTCAACACTCAGGGAATACAAGCTAAGGGATTCTATTAGATCCCAGGTGCTGCTGTCAGTTGGAGGATCCTACCCACATTCAGGATACCAGAAGAATTCTTCGTGTTTTTGCTGGAAGTTGGGAAGAGGGTCCACGCATCTTTCAGGGGTCACAGTTATTCCCATTTTGGGAGTTGTAGGATAAACACCTCCAAATACCATGGAGAGACTCTCGTAATTTCTTGGTTTTAGAGCCCATACCACACTTTCCCCCACACTGCGGCCTAGGCAAACAATCATGTAAGACAAGCTATGGAATACTATTACAGCCCAGGCGCTGCTGTTAGTTGCAGGGTCCTCCGTACACTGAGGATTCTGGAAACTAGAATTCAGTGTGGGGGAGTTGTGGAGCCCCAATCCACGCAGATGAATGGGGTAAGAGGTGTTCCCCGTTAGGGAGAATTCCTCTAAAGAGTTCCTCAGTCCATCGGGGGGCACTCGCATTTACTTGACTCCCTAAACCCAACCCCCAGCTTTCCCACGCAGCCCGGGTTAGGGAATCACTCAGGGAATACAAGCTAAGGGATTTTATTAGGACCCAGGGGCTGCTGTCAGTTGGAGGAGCCTCCCCTCACTCAGGATACCTGAACACGTCTTCGCGTGTGTCCTGGAGGTGGGGAAACAGAGTCCACGCATCTTTTTTGGGTCACAGGTGTTTCCAGGTTTGGGATGTTGTTTAAACACCTCATTGCCCATAGAGAGGCACTCGCTAATACTTTGATTTAGACCCCAAACCCCACCTTCGCTCGCAGCCCGGCATGGAAAACACTCAAGGAAGTCAAGCAAAGGGATTCTACTAGATCCCAGGTGCTGCTGTCAATTTGAGAAGTCACCCAACACTGAGAATATCAGAACTCTTCTTCATGTGTGTGCTGGAGGTGGGGAAGCAGAGTCCACACATATTTGAGAGGGCTTAGGTATTCCCAGGTTGGGGGTTGTAGGTAAACGACTCCACATCTCATTGAGAAGCACTCCATAATACTTGGACTTAGAGCCCAAACCCCACTTTCTCCCGCACTTTGGCTTAGGCATGCCATCAGGGAAGACAAGGTAAGGGATACTATTAGAACCCAGGCGCTGCTGTCATTTGGAAGAGCCTCCCCTCATTCAGGGTACCTTAAAAATTTGTGTGTTGTACTGGATATGGTGAAATGGAGTCCACGCAAATTTATGCGGGCAGAGTTGTTCACAGGTTAGGGATGTTACTTAACACCTATAATGCCCATAGAGATGCATACGATAACACTTGGTTTTAGAGCCCAACCCCCACGATTGCTCACAACGCGGCCTAGGAAGACACTCAGGGAAGTCAAGCTAAGGGATTGTATTGAACCCATGTGCTGCTGTCACATGGAGGAACTTCCCAACACTCAGGACTCAGGAGACACTCTTGTGTGTGGGGGAGTTGTGCAGCACCAATCCATGCCGATGAATGGTGACACAAGTGTTCCCCGGTAGGGGAGTTCCCTAAGAACTTCCTCAGTCAATCGGTTGGCACAAGATGCTACTTGGCCTCCAACCCCAACCCCCAGGTTTTGCTCGCAGCCCGGCCTTGGGAAACACTCAGGGAATACAAGCTGTGTTATTCTATTCGAACTGAGGTGCTGCTGTCAGTTGGAGGAACTTCCACACACTCAGGATTCCGGATCCCAGACTTGTGTTTCGGGGAGCTGTGGAGACCCATTCCACGCAGATGAAGAGGGGCACAGGTGTTCCAATTTAGGGTGAAATCCTGTAAGTACTTCCTCAGTAAATCGGGGAGCACTCGTTTCTACTTGGACTTCAAGCCCAACCCCCACTTTCCCCCACTCTCCAGCCTAGGCATGCCATCAGGGAAGACAAGCTAAGGGATTCTATTAGAACCCAGGTGCTGCTGTCAGTTGGAGGAGACTCCCCATACTCAGGATACCTGAACAAGTCTTTGTGTGTGTGCTGGTGTTGGGGATACATATTCCAAGCATCTTTATGGGGGCACAGGAGTTCCCAGGAGGGAATGTACTTTAAACACCTCCACTGCCCATAGAAAGGCACTCGTTATTACTAGGTTTAGAGCCCAACCCCCACCTTCGCTCCCAGCCCGTCCTTGGAAAACACTCAGGGATATCACCCTAAGGGATAATATTAGATCCCAGATGCTGCTGTCAGTTGTAGGTGCTTCCCCACAATCAGGATACGAGAACACTTCTTCATGTGTGTGATGGAGGTGGGGAAACAGAGTCCACGCAATTTTCAAGGAGCACAGGTATTCCCAGATTGTGGGTTTTTGGTTAATAACCTCCATATCCCATGGAGAAGTACTCGCAAATACTTGGATTTAGAACAAAACCCACACTTTCACCCACACTCTGTATCAGGCAACCAAACAGGGAAGACAAGTTAAGCGATTTTATTAGAACCCAGGCCCTGCTGTAAATTGGAGGAGGCTGCCCACAATCAGGACACCTGAGCACGTCTCCGTGTGTGTACTGGAGGTCGGGAAACAGATTCCACGCTTCTTTATGGGGGAACAGGTTTTCCAAGTTTGGGGAAGTAGTTTAAAACCCTCCACTGCCCACAGAGATGCACTCGCTAATACTTGGCTTTAGAGCCCTTCCCCCACCATCGCTCACTGCTAGGCCTAGGAAAACACTTAGGGAAGTCAAGCTAAGGGATTCTATTAGGACCCAGGTGCTGCTGTCAGTTGGAGGAACCTACCCAGACTCAGAACACCAGAAAACATCTTCGTTTGTGTGCTGGATGTAGGGAAACAGAGTCAAAGCATCTTTCAGGGGGCACAGTTATTCCATGGTTGTGGGTTGTAAGCTAACACCCACATCCCATGGATAGGCTCTCGCTAATACTTGGTTTAGAGCCCAATCCCAACTTTCCCCCACACACCGGCCTTGGCAAGCCATCATGGAAGACAAGTTAAGGTATTGTATTAGAACCGAGGCGCTGCTGTTACTTGGAAGAACCTCCCCACACTCAAGACATCTGAACCAGATGTCGTGTGTGTGCTGGAGGAGGGAAACAGTGTCCACGCCTCTTTATGGGGGCACAGGTGTTCCCAGGTTGGGGATATACTTTCACCACCTCCACTGCCAAAAGATAGGAACTCGCTAATACTTGGTTTTAGACCACAACCACCAACTTCGCTCACAACCCGGCCAAGGTATATACTCAGGGAAGTCAACCTAATGGATCCAATTAGATCCCAGGTGCTACTGTCTGTTGCAGGAGCCTCCCCACACTCAGGATACCAGAAAACTTCGTGTGTGTGTGGAGGTGGGGAAACAAAGCACACGCATTTTTCAGGGGGCACAGTTATTCCCAAGTTGTGGGTTGTATGATAAACATCTCCACTTCCCATGGAGAGGCACATGCTGATACTAGGTTTTAGAGCCCAATCCCACTTTCAGCCAAACTCTGGCCTAGGAAAACCATCAGGGAAGACAAGCAAAGGGGTTCAATTAAAACCAAGACGCTGATGTCACTTGGAGGAACTACCACACCCTCAGGATTCTGGAAAACAACCTTGTGTGGTGGGGAGGTGTGGAGGCCCAATCCACGCAGATGAATATGTGCTCAGGTGTTTCCCTTTAGGGAGAATTCCTCTAAGAACTTCCTCAGTCCATCGGAGGGTACTCGCTGCTAATTGGCCTCCAAGCCCAACCCCCAGCTTTCCCTCATGGCCCGGCCTAAGGAAACACTCAGGGAACACAAGCTAAGGGATTCTAATAGAACCTAGGTTCTGCTGTGATTTGGAGTAGCCTCCCCATGCTCAGGATTCCAGAAAACTTCTTCGTGTGTGTGCTGTTGGTGGAGAAACAGAGTCCACGCGTATTTCAGGGGGCACAGGTATTCCATTGTTGTGGGTTGTTGGTTAAACACCTCCAATTTCCATGGAAAGGCACTCACTAATACTTGGATTTAGAGCTCAAATCCCACTTTGAACCGCACTCCAGCTTTCGCAATCTATCAGGGAAGAGAGGTTAAGTATTCTCCAAAACACTGGCAGTGCTGTCAGTTGGAGGATCTTTCCCAATTCAGGATTCCAGAAGCCAGTCTTGTGGGAGGGGGATTTCTGTATCCCCACTCCACGTAGATGGATGTGGGCACAGGTGTTCACCTTTAGGGAGAATTGATCTAAATACTTCCACAATCCATCGGGGGCACTCGCTACTATATGGCAACAAAGCCCAAACCCCAGCTTTCCCTCAGAGCCAGGCCTAGGGAAACACTCAGGGATTACAAGCTATCGGAAATTATTAGAACCCAGGCGGTGCTGTCACTTGAAATTGCCGGCCCAAACTCAGGATACCTGAACACGTCTTCGTGTGTGTTTTGGAAGTGGGTAAACTGAGTTCATGCATCTTTATGGGGGCACAGTTATTCCCAGGTAGATGATGTAGTTTAAACACCTTCACTTCTCATAGAGAGGCACTAGCTATTACTTGGCTTTAGAGCCCATCCCCCACCATCGCTCACTGCTAGGCCTAGGAAATCACTTAGGGAAGTCAAGCTAAGGGATTCTATTAGAACCCAGGTGCTACTGTCAGTTTGTGGAGCCTCCCTACTCTCAGAATACCAGAACACTTCTTCGTGTGTGAGCTGGATGTAGGGAAACAGAGTCAAAGCATCTTTCAGGGGGCACAGTTATTCCATGGTTGTGGGTTGTAGGTTAAACACCCACATCCCATGGATAGGCTCTCGCTACTACTTGGTTTAGAGCCCAATCCCAAATTTCCCCTGCACTCCGGCCTTGGCAATCAACCATGGAATACAAGTTAAGGTATAGTATTAGAACCCAGGCACTGCTGTTATTTGGAAGAACTTCCCCACACTCAAGATATCTAAACCCAATGTCGTGTATGTGCTGGAGGAGGGAAACAAAGTCCACGCATCTTTATGGGGGCACAGGTGTTCCAAGTTGGGGATTTGGTTTAGAAACTCCACTGCCCATAGAGGGGCACTCGCTAACCCTTGTCTTTAGAGCCCATCCCCCACATTCGCTCACAGCCCGGCCTAGGTAAACACTCAAGGAGGTCAAGGTAACGGATTCTATTAGACCCCAGGTGCTGCTGTCATATGGAGGGAACTCCCATCATTTAGGATAGAAGAACACTTCCTCGTTTGTGTGCTGGTGGTGGGGAAACAGGGTCAAGGCATCTTTCAGGTGGCACATGTATTCCCACGTTGCTGGGTGTAGGTAAAATTTCTCAAATTCCCATGTAGATGCATTGGCAAATTCTTGGTATTAGAGCCGAAACCCCACATTCCCCAGCACTCCAGCCTAGGCAAACCATCAGGGAAGGCAAGTTAAGGGATTCAAGTAGAACACAAGCGCTCCTGACATTTGGAGGAACTTCCCCACACTCAGGATCCCGGAACCCAACCTTGTGGCGGGGAGATGTGGAGCCACAATCCAAGTAGATGAATGGGGTCACAAATGTTCCCCATTAGGGGGAAGTCCTCTAAATACTTCCACATTCCATAGGGAGGCAGTTGCTGCTACTTGGCCTCCAAGGCAAACTCCCTGCTTTCCCTCTCAGCCCGGCCTAGGAAAACACACAAGGAATACAAGCTAGTTATTCAATTAGAACCCAGGCACTGCTGTCACTTGGAGGAGCCTCCCCACAATCAGGACACCTGAGCACGTCTCCGTGTGTGTACTGGAGGTCGGGAAACAGATTCCACGCATCTTTATGAGGGAAGAGGTTTTCCAAGTTTGGGGAAGTAGTTTAAAACCCTCCACTGCCCACAGAGATACACTCGATAATACTTGGCTTTAGAGCCCTTCCCCCACCATCGCTCACTGCTAGCCCTAGGAAAACACTTAGGAAAGTCAAGCTAAGGGATTCTATTAGGACCCAGGTGCTGCTGTCAGTTGGAGGAACCTACCCAGACTCAGAACACCAGAAAACATCTTCGTTTGTGTGCTGGATGTAGGGAAACAGAGTCAAAGCATCTTTCAGGGGGCACAGTTATTCCATGGTTGTGGGTTGTAAGCTAACACCCACATCCCATGGATAGTTTCTCGCTAATACTTGGTTTAGAGCCCAATCCCAACTTTCCCCCACACAATGGCCTTGGCAAGCCATCATGGAAGACAAGTTAAGGTATTGTATTAGAACCGAGGCGCTGCTGTTACTTGGAAGAACCTCCCCACACTCAAGACATCTGAACCAGATATCGTGTGAGTGCTGTAGGAGGGAAACAGTGTCCACGCCTCTTTATGGGGGCACAGGTGTTCCCAGGTTGGGGATATACCTTCACCACCTCCACTGCCAAAAGATAGGAACTCGCTAATACTTGGTTTTAGACCACAACCACCAACTTCGCTCACAACCCGGCCAAGGTATATACTCAGGGAAGTCAACCTAATGGATCCAATTAGATCCCAGGTGCTACTGTCTGTTGCAGGAGCCTCCCCACACTCAGGATACCAGAAAACTTCGTGTGTGTGTGGAGGTGGGGAAACAAAGCACACGCATTTTTCAGGGGGCACAGTTATTCCCAAGTTGTGGGTTGTATGATCAACATCTCCACTTCCCATGGAGAGGCACATGTTGATACTAGGTTTCAGAGCCCAATCCCACTTTCAGCCAAACTCTGGCCTAGGAAAACCATCAGGGAAGACAAGCAAAGGGGTTCAATTAAAACCAAGACGCTGATGTCACTTGGAGGAACTACCACACCCTCAGGATTCTGGAATCCAACCTTGTGTGGTGGGCAGGTGTGGAGCCCCAATCCACGCAGATGAATATGTGCTCAGGTGTTTCCCTTTAGGGAGAATTCCTCTAAGAACTTCCTCAGTCCATCGGAGGGTACTCGCTGCTAATTGGCCTCCAAGCCCAACCCCCAGCTTTCCCTCATGGCCCGGCCTAAGGAAACACTCAGGGAACACAAGCTAAGGGAGTCTAATAGAACCTAGGTTCTGCTGTGATTTGGAGTAGCCTCCCCATGCTCAGGATTCCAGAAAACTTCTTCGTGTGTGTGCTGCTGGTGGAGAAACAGAGTCCACGCGTATTTCAGGGGGCACAGGTATTCCATTGTTGTGGGTTGTTGGTTAAACACCTCCAATTTCCATGGTAAGGCACTCACTAATACTTGGATTAAGAGCTCAAATCCCACTTTGAACCGCACTCCAGCTTACGCAATCCATCAGGGAATAGAGGTTAAGGATTCTCTAGAACACTGGCACTGCTGTCAGTTGGAGGATCTTTCCCAATTCAGGATTCCAGAAGCCAGTCTTGTGGGAGGGGGATTTCTGTATCCCCACTCCACGTAGATGGATGTGGGCACAGGTGTTCACCTTTAGGGAGAATTGATATTAATACTTCCACAGTCTATCGGGGCACTCGCTACTCTATGGCCTCAAAGCCCAACCCCCAACTTTCCCTCAGAGCCAGGCCTAGGGAAACACTCAGGGATTACAAGCTATCGGATATTATTAGAACCCAGGCGGTGCTGTCACTTGAAATTGCCGGCCCAAACTCAGGATACCTGAACACGTCTTCGTGTGTGTGTTGGAAGTGGGGAAACTGAGTTCATGCATCTTTATGGGGGCACAGTTATTCCCAGGTAGATGATGTAGTTTAAACACCTTCACTTCTCATAGAGAGGCACTAGCTATTACTTGGCTTTAGAGCCCATCCCACACCATCGCTCACTGCTAGGCCTAGGAAATCACTTAGGCAAGTCAAGCTAAGGGATTCTATTAGAACCCAGGTGCTGCTGTCAGTTTGTGGAGCCTCCCTACTCTCAGAATACCAGAACACTTCTTCGTGTGTGAGCTGGATGTAGGGAAACAGAGTCAAAGCATCTTTCAGGGGGCACAGTTATTCCATGGTTGTGGTTTGTAGGTTAAACAGCCACATCCCATTGATAGGCTCTCGCTAATACTTGGTTTAGAGCCCAACACCCACATTCCACCCATCTCCAGCCTAGGAATGCCATTAGGGAAGACAAGCTAAGGGATTCTATAAGAACCCAAGCGCTGCTGGCATTTGGAGGAGACTCCCCACAATCAGGATACCTGAGCACGTCTCAGTGTGTGTGCTGGAGGTGGGGAAACAGAGTCCACGCATCTGTATGGGGGCACAGGTGTTCCAAGATTGGGGAAGTAGTTTCAAACCCTCCAATACCCACAGAGATGCACTCGCTAATACTTGGCTTTAGAGCCCATCCCCCAGCATCGCTCACTGCTAGGCCTAGGAAAACACTTAGGGAAGTCAAGCTAAGGGATTCTATTACAACCCAGGTGCTACTGTCTGTTGGAGGAAGCTCCCCACAGTCAGAACACCAGAACACTTCTTCCTGTGTTTGCTGGAAGTGGGGAAACATAGCACACGCATTTTTCAGGGGGCACAGTTATTCCATGGTTGTGGGTTGTAGGTTAAACACCCACATCCCATGGATAGGCTCTCGCTACTACTTGGTTTAGAGCCCAATCCCAACTTTCCCCCGCACACCGGCCTTGGCAATCCACCATGGAATACAAGTTAAGGTATAGTATTAGTACCCAGGCACTGCTGTTATTTGGAAGAACTTCCCCACACTCAAGACAACTGAACCCAATGTCGTGTATGTGCTGGAGGAGGGAAACAAAGTCCACGCATCTTTATGGGGGCACAGGTGTTCCAAGTTGGGGATTTGGTTTAAAAACTCCACTGCCCAGAGAGGGGCACTCGCTAACCCTTGTCTTTAGAGCCCATCCCCCACATTCGCTCACAGCCCGGCCTAGGTAAACACTCAAGGAGGTCAAGGTAACGGATTCTATTAGACCCCAGGTGCTGCTGTCATTTGGAGGGAACTCCCACCATTCAGGATAGAAGAACACTTCCTCGTTTGTGTGCTGGTGTTGGGGAAACAGGGTCAAGGCATCTTTCAGGTGGCACATGTATTCCCACGTTGCTGGGTGTAGGTACAATTTCTCAAATTCCCATGTAGATGCATTGGCAAATTCTTGGTATTAGAGCCGAAACCCCACATTCCCCAGCACTCCAGCCTAGGCAAACCATCAGGGAAGGCAAGTTAAGGGATTCAAGTAGAACACAAGCGCTCCTGACATTTGGAGGAACTTCCCCACACTCAGGATCCCGGAACCCAACCTTGTGGCGGGGAGATGTGGAGCCACAATCCAAGTAGATGAATGGGGTCACAAATGTTCCCCATTAGGGGGAAGTCCTCTAAATACTTCCACATTCCATAGGGAGGCAGTTGCTGCTACTTGGCCTCCAAGGCAAACTCCCAGCTTTCCCTCTCAGCCCGGCCTAGGAAAACACACAAGGAATACAAGCTAGTTATTCTATTAGAACCCAGGCACTGCTGTCACTTGGAGGAGCCTCCCCACAATCAGGACACCTGAGCACGTCTCCGTGTGTGTACTGGAGGTCGGGAAACAGATTCCACGCATGTTTATGGGGGAACAGGTTTTCCAAGTTTGGGGAAGTAGTTTAAAACCCTCCACTGCCCACAGAGTTGCACTCGCTAATACTTGGCTTTAGAGCCCTTCCCCCACCATCGCTCACTGCTAGGCCTAGGAAAACACTTAGGGAAGTCAAGCTAAGGGATTCTATTAGGACCCAGGTGCTGCTGTCAGTTGGAGGAACCTACCCAGACTCAGAACACCAGAAAACATCTTCGTTTGTGTGCTGGATGTAGGGAAACAGAGTCAAAGCATCTTTCAGGGGGCACAGTTATTCCATGGTTGTGGGTTGTAAGCTAACACCCACATCCCATGGATAGGCTCTCGCTAATACTTGGTTTAGAGCCCAATCCCAACTTTCCCCCACACACCGGCCTTGGCAAGCCATCATGGAAGACAAGTTAAGGTATTGTATTAGAACCGAGGCGCTGCTGTTACTTGGAAGAACCTCCCCACACTCAAGACATCTGAACCAGATGTCGTGTGTGTGCTGGAGGAGGGAAACAGTGTCCACGCCTCTTTATGGGGGCACAGGTGTTCCCAGGTTGGGGATATACTTTCACCACCTCCACTGCCAAAAGATAGGAACTCGCTAATACTTGGTTTTAGACCACAACCACCAACTTCGCTCACAACCCGGCCAAGGTATATACTCAGGGAAGTCAACCTAATGGATCCAATTAGATCCCAGGTGCTACTGTCTGTTGCAGGAGCCTCCCCACACTCAGGATACCAGAAAACTTCGTGTGTGTGTGGAGGTGGGGAAACAAAGCACACGCATTTTTCAGGGGGCACAGTTATTCCCAAGTTGTGGGTTGTATGATAAACATCTCCACTTCCCATGGAGAGGCACATGCTGATACTAGGTTTTAGAGCCCAATCCCACTTTCAGCCAAACTCTGGCCTAGGAAAACCATCAGGGAAGACAAGCAAAGGGGTTCAATTAAAACCAAGACGCTGATGTCACTTGGAGGAACTACCACACCCTCAGGATTCTGGAATCCAACCTTGTGTGGTGGGCAGGTGTGGAGCCCCAATCCACGCAGATGAATATGTGCTCAGGTGTTTCCCGTTAGGGAGAATTCCTCTAAGAACTTCCTCAGTCCATCGGAGGGTACTCGCTGCTAATTGGCCTCCAAGCCCAACCCGCAGCTTTCCCTCATGGCCCGGACTAAGGAAACACTCAGGGAACACAATCTAAGGGATTCTAATAGAACCTAGGGTCTGCTGTGATTTGGAGTAGCCTCCCCATGCTCAGGATTCCAGTAAACTTCGTGTGTGTGCTGTTGGTGGAGAAACAGAGTCCACGCGTATTTCAGGGGGCACAGGTATTCCATTGTTGTGGGTTGTTGGTTAAACACCTCCAATTTCCATGGAATTGCACCCACTCACTAATACTTGGATTTAGAGCTCAAATCCCACATTGAAGCGCACTCCAGCTTACGCAATCCATCAGGGAAGAGAGGTTAAGGATTCTCTAGAACACTGGCACTGCTGTCAGTTGGAGGATCTTTCCCAATTCAGGATTCCAGAAGCCAGTCTTGTGGGAGGGGGATTTCTGTATCCCCACTCCACGTAGATGGATGTGGGCACAGGTGTTCACCTTTAGGGAGAATTGATCTAAATACTTCCACAGTCCATCGGTGGCACTCGCTACTATATGGCCTCAAAGCCCAACCCCCAGCATTCCCTCAGAGCCAGACCTAGGGAAACACTCAGGGATTACAAGCTATCGGATATTATTAGAACCCAGGCGGTGCTGTCACTTGAAATTGCCGGCTCAAACTCAGGATACCTGAACACGTCTTCGTGTGTGTGTTGGAAGTGGGGAAACTGAGGTCATGCATCTTTATGGGGGCACAGTTATTCCCAGGTAGATGATGTAGTTTAAACACCTTCACTTCTCATAGAGAGGCACTAGCTATTACTTGGCTTTAGAGCCCATCCCCCACCATCGCTCACTGCTAGGCCTAGGAAATCACTTAGGGAAGTCAAGCTAAGGGATTCTATTAGAACCCAGGTGCTGCTGTCAGTTTGTGGAGCCTCCCTACTCTCAGAATACCAGAACACTTCTTCGTGTGTGAGCTGGATGTAGGGAAACAGAGTCAAAGCATCTTTCAGGGGGCACAGTTATTCCATGGTTGTGGGTTGTAGGTTAAACAGCCACATCCCATCGATAGGCTCTCGCTAATACTTGGTTTAGAGCCCAACCCCCACATTCCACCCCTCTTCAGCCTAGGAATGCCATCAGGGAATACAAGCTAAGGGATTCTATAAGAACCCAGGCGCTGCTGGCATTTGGAGGAGACTCCCCACAATCAGGATACCTGAGCACGTCTCAGTGTGTGTGCTGGAGGTGGGGAAACAGAGTCCACGCATCGATATGGGGGCACAGGTGTTCCAAGATTGGGGAAGAAGATTCAAACCCTCCAATACCCACAGAGATGCACTCGCTAATACTTGGCTTTAGAGCCCATCCCCCACCATCGCTCACTGCTAGGCCTAGGAATACACTTAGGGAAGTCAAGCTAAAGGATTCTATTACAACCCAGGTGCTACTGTCTGTTGGAGGAAGCTCCCCACAGTCAGAACACCAGAACACTTCTTCCTGTGTTTGCTGGAAGTGGGGAAACATAGCACACGCATCTTTCAGGGGGCACAGTTATTCCATGGTTGTGGGTTGTAGGTTAAACACCCACATCCCATGGATAGGCTCTCGCTACTACTTGGTTTAGAGCCCAATCCCAACTTTCCCCCGCACACCGGCCTTGGCAATCCACCATGGAATACAAGTTAAGGTATAGTATTAGAACCCAGGCACTGCTGTTATTTGGAAGAACTTCCCCACACTCAAGACATCTGAACCCAATGTCGTGTATGTGCTGGAGGAGGGAAACAAAGTCCACGCATTTTTATGGGGGCACAGGTGTTCCAAGTTGGGGATTTGTTTTAAAATCTCCACTGCCCATAGAGGGGCACTCGCTAACCCTTGTCTTTAGAGCCCATCCCCCACATTCGCTCACAGCCCGGCCTAGGTAAACACTCAAGGAGGTCAAGGTAACGGATTCTATTAGACCCCAGGTGCTGCTGTCATTTGGAGGGAACTCCCACCATTCAGGATAGAAGAACACTTCCTCGTTTGTGTGCTGGTGGTGGGGAAACAGGGTCAAGGCATCTTTCAGGTGGCACATGTATTCCCACGTTGCTGGGTGTAGGTAAATTTTCTCAAATTCCCATGTAGATGCATTGGCAAATTCTTGGTATTAGAGCCGAAACCCCACATTCCCCAGCACTCCAGCCTAGGCAAACCATCAGGGAAGGCAAGTTAAGGGATTCAAGTAGAACACAAGCGCTCCTGACATTTGGAGGAACTTCCCCACACTCAGGATCCCGGAACCCAACCTTGTGGCGGGGAGATGTGGAGCCACAATCCAAGTAGATGAATGGGGTCACAAATGTTCCCCATTAGGGGGAAGTCCTCTAAATACTTCCACATTCCATAGGGAGGCAGTTGCTGCTACTTGGCCTCCAAGGCAAACTCCCAGCTTTCCCTCTCAGCCCGGCCTAGGAAAACACACAAGGAATACAAGCTAGTTATTCTATTAGAACCCAGGCACTGCTGTCACTTGGAGGAGCCTCCCCACAATCAGGACACCTGAGCACGTCTCCGTGTGTGTACTGGAGGTCGGGAAACAGATTCCACGCATCTTTATGGGGGAAGAGGTTTTCCAAGTTTGGGGAAGTAGTTTAAAACCCTCCACTGCCCACAGAGATGCACTCGCTAATACTTGGCTTTAGAGCCCTTCCCCCACCATCGCTCACTGCTAGGCCTAGGAAAACACTTAGGGAAGTCAAGCTAAGGGATTCTATTAGGACCCAGGTGCTGCTGTCAGTTGGAGGAACCTACCCAGACTCAGAACACCAGAAAACATCTTCGTTTGTGTGCTGGATGTAGGGAAACAGAGTCAAAGCATCTTTCAGGGGGCACAGTTATTCCATGGTTGTGGGTTGTAAGCTAACACCCACATCCCATGGATAGGCTCTCGCTAATACTTGGTTTAGAGCCCAATCCCAACTTTCCCCCACACACCGGCCTTGGCAAGCCATCATGGAAGACAAGTTAAGGTATTGTATTAGAACCGAGGCGCTGCTGTTACTTGGAAGAACCTCCCCACACTCAAGACATCTGAACCAGATGTCGTGTGTGTGCTGGAGGAGGGAAACAGTGTCCACGCCTCTTTATGGGGGCACAGGTGTTCCCAGGTTGGGGATATACTTTCACCACCTCCACTGCCAAAAGATAGGAACTCGCTAATACTTGGTTTTAGACCACATCCACCAACTTCGCTCACATCCCGGCCAAGGTATATACTCAGGGAAGTCAACCTAATGGATCCAATTAGATCCCAGGTGCTACTGTCTGTTGCAGGAGCCTCCCCACACTCAGGATACCAGAAAACTTCGTGTGTGTGTGGAGGTGGGGAAACAAAGCACACGCATTTTTCAGGGGGCACAGTTATTCCCAAGTTGTGGGTTGTATGATAAACATCTCCACTTCCCATGGAGAGGCACATGCTGATACTAGGTTTTAGAGCCCAATCCCACTTTCAGCCAAACTCTGGCCTAGGAAAACCATCAGGGAAGACAAGCAAAGGGGTTCAATTAAAACCAAGACGCTGATGTCACTTGGAGGAACTACCACACCCTCAGGATTCTGGAATCCAACCTTGTGTGGTGGGGAGGTGTGGAGCCCCAATCCACGCAGATGAATATGTGCTCAGGTGTTTCCCTTTAGGGAGAATTCCTCTAAAAACTTCCTCAGTCCATCGGAGGGTACTCGCTGCTAATTGGCCTCCAAGCCCAACCCCCAGCTTTCCCTCATGGCCCGGCCTAAGGAAACACTCAGGGAACACAAGCTAAGGGAGTCTAATAGAACCTAGGTTCTGCTGTGATTTGGAGTAGCCTCCCCATGCTCAGGATTCCAGAAAACTTCTTCGTGTGTGTGCTGTTGGTGGAGAAACAGAGTCCACGCGTATTTCAGGGGGCACAGGTATTCCATTGTTGTGGGTTGTTGGTTAAACACCTCCAATTTCCATGGAAAGGCACTCACTAATACTTGGATTTAGAGCCCAAATCCCACTTTGAACCGCACTCCAGCTTACACAATCCATCAGGGAAGAGAGGTTAAGGATTCTCTAGAACACTGGCACTGCTGTCAGTTGGAGGATCTTTCCCAATTCAGGATTCCAGAAGCCAGTCTTGTGGGAGGGGGATTTCTGTATCCCCACTCCACGTAGATGGATGTGGGCACAGGTGTTCACCTTTAGGGAGAATCGATCTAAATACTTCCACAGTCCATCGGGGGCACTCGCTACTATATGGCCTCAAAGCCCAATCCCCAGCTTTCCCTCAGAGCCAGGCCTAGGGAAACACACAGGGATTACAAGCTATCGGATATTATTAGAACCCAGGCGGTGCTGTCACTTGAAATTGCCGGCCCAAACTCAGGATACCTGAACACGTCTTCGTGTGTGTGTTGGAAGTGGGGAAACTGAGTTCATGCATCTTTATGGGGGCACAGTTATTCCCAGGTAGATGATGTAGTTTAAATACCTTCACTTCTCATAGAGAGGCACTAGCTATTACTTGGCTTTAGAGCCCATCCCCCACCATCGCTCACTGCTAGGCCTAGGAAATCACTTAGGCAAGTCAAGCTAAGGGATTCTATTAGAACCCAGGTGCTGCTGTCAGTTTGTGGAGCCTCCCTACTCTCAGAATACCAGAAAACTTCTTCGTGTGTGAGCTGGATGTACGGAAACAGAGTCAAAGCATCTTTCAGGGGGCACAGTTATTCCATGGTTGTGGGTTGTAGGTTAAACAGTCACATCCCATCGATAGGCTCTCGCTAATACTTGGTTTAGAGCCCAACCCCCACATTCCACCCCTCTCCAGCCTAGGAATGCCATCAGGGAAGACAAGCTAAGGGATTCTATAAGAACCCAGGCGCTACTGGCATTTGGAGGAGACTCCCCACAATCAGGATACCTGAGCAAGTCTCAGTGTGTGTGCTGGAGGTGGGGAAACAGAGTCCACGCATCTGTTTGGGGGCACAGGTGTTCCAAGATTGGGGAAGTAGTTTCAAACCCTCCAATACCCACAGAGATGCACTCGCTAATACTTGGCTTTAGAGCCCATCCCCCACCATCGCTCACTGCTAGGCCTAGGAAAACACTTAGGGAAGTCAAGCTAAGGGATTCTATTACAACCCAGGTGCTACTGTCTGTTGGAGGAAGCTCCCCACAGTCAGAAGACCAGAACACTTCTTCCTGTGTTTGCTGGAAGTGGGGAAACATAGCACACGCATTATTCAGGGGGCACAGTTATTCCATGGTTGTGGGTTGTAGGTTAAACACCCACATCCCATGGATAGGCTCTCGCTACTACTTGGTTTAGAGCCCAATCCCAACTTTCCCCCGCACACCGGCCTTGGCAATCCACCATGGAATACAAGTTAAGGTATAGTATTAGAACCCAGTCACTGCTGTTATTTGGAAGAACTTCCCCACACTCAAGACATCTGAACCCAATGTCGTGTATGTGCTGGAGGAGGGAAACAAAGTCCACGCCTCTTTATGGGTCACAGGTGTTCCAAGTTGGGGATTTGGTTTAAAAACTCCACTGCCCAGAGAGGGGCACTCGCTAACCCTTGTCTTTAGAGCCCATCCCCCACATTCGCTCACAGCCCGGCCTGGGTAAACACTCAAGGAGGTCAAGGTAACGGATTCTATTAGACCCCAGGTGCTGCTGTCATTTGGAGGGAACTCCCACCATTCAGGATAGAAGAACACTTCCTCGTTTGTGTGCTGGTGGTGGGGAAACAGGGTCAAGGCATCTTTCAGGTGGCACATGTATTCCCACGTTGCTGGGTGTAGGTACAATTTCTCAAATTCCCATGTAGATGCATTGGCCAATTCTTGGTATTAGAGCCGAAACCCCACATTCCCCAGCACTCCAGCCTAGGCAAACCATCAGGGAAGGCAAGTTAAGGGATTTAAGTAGAACACAAGCGCTCCTGACATTTCGAGGAACTTCCCCACACTCAGGATCCCGGAACCCAACCTTGTGGCGGGGAGATGTGGAGCCACAATCCAAGTAGATGAATGGGGTCACAAATGTTCCCCATTAGGGGGAAGTCCTCTAAATACTTCCACATTCCATAGGGAGGCAGTTGCTGCTACTTGGCCTCCAAGGCAAACTCCCAGCTTTCCCTCTCAGCCCGGCCTAGGAAAACACACAAGGAATACAAGATAGTTATTCTATTAGAACCCAGGCACTGCTGTCACTTGGAGGAGCCTCCCCACAATCAGGACACCTGAGCACGTCTCCGTGTGTGTACTGGAGGTCGGGAAACAGATTCCACGCATCTTTATGGGGGAACAGGTTTTCCAAGTTTGGGGAAGTAGTTTAAAACCCTCCACTGCCCACAGAGATGCACTCGCTAATACTTGGCTTTAGAGCCCTTCCCCCACCATCGCTCACTGCTAGGCCTAGGAAAACACTTAGGGAAGTCAAGCTAAGGGATTCTATTAGGACCCAGGTGCTGCTGTCAGTTGGAGGAACCTACCCAGACTCAGAACACCAGAAAACATCTTCGTTTGTGTGCTGGATGTAGGGAAACAGAGTCAAAGCATCTTTCAGGGGGCACAGTTATTCCATGGTTGTGGGTTGTAAGCTAACACCCACATCCCATGGATAGGCTCTCGCTAATACTTGGTTTAGAGCCCAATCCCAACTTTCCCCCACACACCGGCCTTGGCAAGCCATCATGGAAGACAAGTTAAGGTATTGTATTAGAACCGAGGCGCTGCTGTTACTTGGAAGAACCTCCCCACACTCAAGACATCTGAACCAGATGTCGTGTGTGTGCTGGAGGAGGGAAACAGTGTCCACGCCTCTTTATGGGGGCACAGGTGTTCCCAGGTTGGGGATATACTTTCACCACCTCCACTGCCAAAAGATAGGAACTCGCTAATACTTGGTTTTAGACCACAACCACCAACTTCGCTCACAACCCGGCCAAGGTATATACTCAGGGAAGTCAACCTAATGGATCCAATTAGATCCCAGGTGCTACTGTCTGTTGCAGGAGCCTCCCCACACTCAGGATACCAGAAAACTTCGTGTGTGTGTGGAGGTGGGGAAACAAAGCACACGCATTTTTCAGGGGGCACAGTTATTCCCAAGTTGTGGGTTGTATGATAAACATCTCCACTTCCCATGGAGAGGCACATGCTGATACTAGGTTTTAGAGCCCAATCCCACTTTCAGCCAAACTCTGGCCTAGGAAAACCATCAGGGAAGACAAGCAAAGGGGTTCAATTAAAACCAAGACGCTGATGTCACTTGGAGGAACTACCACACCCTCAGGATTCTGGAATCCAACCTTGTGTGGTGGGCAGGTGTGGAGCCCCAATCCACGCAGATGAATATGTGCTCAGGTGTTTCCCGTTAGGGAGAATTCCTCTAAGAACTTCCTCAGTCCATCGGAGGGTACTCGCTGCTAATTGGCCTCCAAGCCCAACCCGCAGCTTTCCCTCATGGCCCGGACTAAGGAAACACTCAGGGAACACAATCTAAGGGATTCTAATAGAACCTAGGGTCTGCTGTGATTTGGAGTAGCCTCCCCATGCTCAGGATTCCAGTAAACTTCGTGTGTGTGCTGTTGGTGGAGAAACAGAGTCCACGCGTATTTCAGGGGGCACAGGTATTCCATTGTTGTGGGTTGTTGGTTAAACACCTCCAATTTCCATGGAAAGGCACCCACTCACTAATACTTGGATTTAGAGCTCAAATCCCACATTGAAGCGCACTCCAGCTTACGCAATCCATCAGGGAAGAGAGGTTAAGGATTCTCTAGAACACTGGCACTGCTGTCAGTTGGAGGATCTTTCCCAATTCAGGATTCCAGAAGCCAGTCTTGTGGGAGGGGGATTTCTGTATCCCCACTCCACGTAGATGGATGTGGGCACAGGTGTTCACCTTTAGGGAGAATTGATCTAAATACTTCCACAGTCCATCGGTGGCACTCGCTACTATATGGCCTCAAAGCCCAACCCCCAGCATTCCCTCAGAGCCAGACCTAGGGAAACACTCAGGGATTACAAGCTATCGGATATTATTAGAACCCAGGCGGTGCTGTCACTTGAAATTGCCGGCTCAAACTCAGGATACCTGAACACGTCTTCGTGTGTGTGTTGGAAGTGGGGAAACTGAGGTCATGCATCTTTATGGGGGCACAGTTATTCCCAGGTAGATGATGTAGTTTAAACACCTTCACTTCTCATAGAGAGGCACTAGCTATTACTTGGCTTTAGAGCCCATCCCCCACCATCGCTCACTGCTAGGCCTAGGAAATCACTTAGGGAAGTCAAGCTAAGGGATTCTATTAGAACCCAGGTGCTGCTGTCAGTTTGTGGAGCCTCCCTACTCTCAGAATACCAGAACACTTCTTCGTGTGTGAGCTGGATGTAGGGAAACAGAGTCAAAGCATCTTTCAGGGGGCACAGTTATTCCATGGTTGTGGGTTGTAGGTTAAACAGCCACATCCCATCGATAGGCTCTCGCTAATACTTGGTTTAGAGCCCAACCCCCACATTCCACCCCTCTTCAGCCTAGGAATGCCATCAGGGAATACAAGCTAAGGGATTCTATAAGAACCCAGGCGCTGCTGGCATTTGGAGGAGACTCCCCACAATCAGGATACCTGAGCACGTCTCAGTGTGTGTGCTGGAGGTGGGGAAACAGAGTCCACGCATCGATATGGGGGCACAGGTGTTCCAAGATTGGGGAAGAAGATTCAAACCCTCCAATACCCACAGAGATGCACTCGCTAATACTTGGCTTTAGAGCCCATCCCCCACCATCGCTCACTGCTAGGCCTAGGAATACACTTAGGGAAGTCAAGCTAAAGGATTCTATTACAACCCAGGTGCTACTGTCTGTTGGAGGAAGCTCCCCACAGTCAGAACACCAGAACACTTCTTCCTGTGTTTGCTGGAAGTGGGGAAACATAGCACACGCATCTTTCAGGGGGCACAGTTATTCCATGGTTGTGGGTTGTAGGTTAAACACCCACATCCCATGGATAGGCTCTCGCTACTACTTGGTTTAGAGCCCAATCCCAACTTTCCCCCGCACACCGGCCTTGGCAATCCACCATGGAATACAAGTTAAGGTATAGTATTAGAACCCAGGCACTGCTGTTATTTGGAAGAACTTCCCCACACTCAAGACATCTGAACCCAATGTCGTGTATGTGCTGGAGGAGGGAAACAAAGTCCACGCATTTTTATGGGGGCACAGGTGTTCCAAGTTGGGGATTTGTTTTAAAATCTCCACTGCCCATAGAGGGGCACTCGCTAACCCTTGTCTTTAGAGCCCATCCCCCACATTCGCTCACAGCCCGGCCTAGGTAAACACTCAAGGAGGTCAAGGTAACGGATTCTATTAGACCCCAGGTGCTGCTGTCATTTGGAGGGAACTCCCACCATTCAGGATAGAAGAACACTTCCTCGTTTGTGTGCTGGTGGTGGGGAAACAGGGTCAAGGCATCTTTCAGGTGGCACATGTATTCCCACGTTGCTGGGTGTAGGTAAATTTTCTCAAATTCCCATGTAGATGCATTGGCAAATTCTTGGTATTAGAGCCGAAACCCCACATTCCCCAGCACTCCAGCCTAGGCAAACCATCAGGGAAGGCAAGTTAAGGGATTCAAGTAGAACACAAGCGCTCCTGACATTTGGAGGAACTTCCCCACACTCAGGATCCCGGAACCCAACCTTGTGGCGGGGAGATGTGGAGCCACAATCCAAGTAGATGAATGGGGTCACAAATGTTCCCCATTAGGGGGAAGTCCTCTAAATACTTCCACATTCCATAGGGAGGCAGTTGCTGCTACTTGGCCTCCAAGGCAAACTCCCAGCTTTCCCTCTCAGCCCGGCCTAGGAAAACACACAAGGAATACAAGCTAGTTATTCTATTAGAACCCAGGCACTGCTGTCACTTGGAGGAGCCTCCCCACAATCAGGACACCTGAGCACGTCTCCGTGTGTGTACTGGAGGTCGGGAAACAGATTCCACGCATCTTTATGGGGGAAGAGGTTTTCCAAGTTTGGGGAAGTAGTTTAAAACCCTCCACTGCCCACAGAGATGCACTCGCTAATACTTGGCTTTAGAGCCCTTCCCCCACCATCGCTCACTGCTAGGCCTAGGAAAACACTTAGGGAAGTCAAGCTAAGGGATTCTATTAGGACCCAGGTGCTGCTGTCAGTTGGAGGAACCTACCCAGACTCAGAACACCAGAAAACATCTTCGTTTGTGTGCTGGATGTAGGGAAACAGAGTCAAAGCATCTTTCAGGGGGCACAGTTATTCCATGGTTGTGGGTTGTAAGCTAACACCCACATCCCATGGATAGGCTCTCGCTAATACTTGGTTTAGAGCCCAATCCCAACTTTCCCCCACACACCGGCCTTGGCAAGCCATCATGGAAGACAAGTTAAGGTATTGTATTAGAACCGAGGCGCTGCTGTTACTTGGAAGAACCTCCCCACACTCAAGACATCTGAACCAGATGTCGTGTGTGTGCTGGAGGAGGGAAACAGTGTCCACGCCTCTTTATGGGGGCACAGGTGTTCCCAGGTTGGGGATATACTTTCACCACCTCCACTGCCAAAAGATAGGAACTCGCTAATACTTGGTTTTAGACCACATCCACCAACTTCGCTCACATCCCGGCCAAGGTATATACTCAGGGAAGTCAACCTAATGGATCCAATTAGATCCCAGGTGCTACTGTCTGTTGCAGGAGCCTCCCCACACTCAGGATACCAGAAAACTTCGTGTGTGTGTGGAGGTGGGGAAACAAAGCACACGCATTTTTCAGGGGGCACAGTTATTCCCAAGTTGTGGGTTGTATGATAAACATCTCCACTTCCCATGGAGAGGCACATGCTGATACTAGGTTTTAGAGCCCAATCCCACTTTCAGCCAAACTCTGGCCTAGGAAAACCATCAGGGAAGACAAGCAAAGGGGTTCAATTAAAACCAAGACGCTGATGTCACTTGGAGGAACTACCACACCCTCAGGATTCTGGAATCCAACCTTGTGTGGTGGGGAGGTGTGGAGCCCCAATCCACGCAGATGAATATGTGCTCAGGTGTTTCCCTTTAGGGAGAATTCCTCTAAAAACTTCCTCAGTCCATCGGAGGGTACTCGCTGCTAATTGGCCTCCAAGCCCAACCCCCAGCTTTCCCTCATGGCCCGGCCTAAGGAAACACTCAGGGAACACAAGCTAAGGGAGTCTAATAGAACCTAGGTTCTGCTGTGATTTGGAGTAGCCTCCCCATGCTCAGGATTCCAGAAAACTTCTTCGTGTGTGTGCTGTTGGTGGAGAAACAGAGTCCACGCGTATTTCAGGGGGCACAGGTATTCCATTGTTGTGGGTTGTTGGTTAAACACCTCCAATTTCCATGGAAAGGCACTCACTAATACTTGGATTTAGAGCCCAAATCCCACTTTGAACCGCACTCCAGCTTACACAATCCATCAGGGAAGAGAGGTTAAGGATTCTCTAGAACACTGGCACTGCTGTCAGTTGGAGGATCTTTCCCAATTCAGGATTCCAGAAGCCAGTCTTGTGGGAGGGGGATTTCTGTATCCCCACTCCACGTAGATGGATGTGGGCACAGGTGTTCACCTTTAGGGAGAATCGATCTAAATACTTCCACAGTCCATCGGGGGCACTCGCTACTATATGGCCTCAAAGCCCAATCCCCAGCTTTCCCTCAGAGCCAGGCCTAGGGAAACACACAGGGATTACAAGCTATCGGATATTATTAGAACCCAGGCGGTGCTGTCACTTGAAATTGCCGGCCCAAACTCAGGATACCTGAACACGTCTTCGTGTGTGTGTTGGAAGTGGGGAAACTGAGTTCATGCATCTTTATGGGGGCACAGTTATTCCCAGGTAGATGATGTAGTTTAAATACCTTCACTTCTCATAGAGAGGCACTAGCTATTACTTGGCTTTAGAGCCCATCCCCCACCATCGCTCACTGCTAGGCCTAGGAAATCACTTAGGCAAGTCAAGCTAAGGGATTCTATTAGAACCCAGGTGCTGCTGTCAGTTTGTGGAGCCTCCCTACTCTCAGAATACCAGAAAACTTCTTCGTGTGTGAGCTGGATGTACGGAAACAGAGTCAAAGCATCTTTCAGGGGGCACAGTTATTCCATGGTTGTGGGTTGTAGGTTAAACAGTCACATCCCATCGATAGGCTCTCGCTAATACTTGGTTTAGAGCCCAACCCCCACATTCCACCCCTCTCCAGCCTAGGAATGCCATCAGGGAAGACAAGCTAAGGGATTCTATAAGAACCCAGGCGCTACTGGCATTTGGAGGAGACTCCCCACAATCAGGATACCTGAGCAAGTCTCAGTGTGTGTGCTGGAGGTGGGGAAACAGAGTCCACGCATCTGTTTGGGGGCACAGGTGTTCCAAGATTGGGGAAGTAGTTTCAAACCCTCCAATACCCACAGAGATGCACTCGCTAATACTTGGCTTTAGAGCCCATCCCCCACCATCGCTCACTGCTAGGCCTAGGAAAACACTTAGGGAAGTCAAGCTAAGGGATTCTATTACAACCCAGGTGCTACTGTCTGTTGGAGGAAGCTCCCCACAGTCAGAAGACCAGAACACTTCTTCCTGTGTTTGCTGGAAGTGGGGAAACATAGCACACGCATTATTCAGGGGGCACAGTTATTCCATGGTTGTGGGTTGTAGGTTAAACACCCACATCCCATGGATAGGCTCTCGCTACTACTTGGTTTAGAGCCCAATCCCAACTTTCCCCCGCACACCGGCCTTGGCAATCCACCATGGAATACAAGTTAAGGTATAGTATTAGAACCCAGTCACTGCTGTTATTTGGAAGAACTTCCCCACACTCAAGACATCTGAACCCAATGTCGTGTATGTGCTGGAGGAGGGAAACAAAGTCCACGCCTCTTTATGGGTCACAGGTGTTCCAAGTTGGGGATTTGGTTTAAAAACTCCACTGCCCAGAGAGGGGCACTCGCTAACCCTTGTCTTTAGAGCCCATCCCCCACATTCGCTCACAGCCCGGCCTGGGTAAACACTCAAGGAGGTCAAGGTAACGGATTCTATTAGACCCCAGGTGCTGCTGTCATTTGGAGGGAACTCCCACCATTCAGGATAGAAGAACACTTCCTCGTTTGTGTGCTGGTGGTGGGGAAACAGGGTCAAGGCATCTTTCAGGTGGCACATGTATTCCCACGTTGCTGGGTGTAGGTACAATTTCTCAAATTCCCATGTAGATGCATTGGCCAATTCTTGGTATTAGAGCCGAAACCCCACATTCCCCAGCACTCCAGCCTAGGCAAACCATCAGGGAAGGCAAGTTAAGGGATTTAAGTAGAACACAAGCGCTCCTGACATTTCGAGGAACTTCCCCACACTCAGGATCCCGGAACCCAACCTTGTGGCGGGGAGATGTGGAGCCACAATCCAAGTAGATGAATGGGGTCACAAATGTTCCCCATTAGGGGGAAGTCCTCTAAATACTTCCACATTCCATAGGGAGGCAGTTGCTGCTACTTGGCCTCCAAGGCAAACTCCCAGCTTTCCCTCTCAGCCCGGCCTAGGAAAACACACAAGGAATACAAGATAGTTATTCTATTAGAACCCAGGCACTGCTGTCACTTGGAGGAGCCTCCCCACAATCAGGACACCTGAGCACGTCTCCGTGTGTGTACTGGAGGTCGGGAAACAGATTCCACGCATCTTTATGGGGGAACAGGTTTTCCAAGTTTGGGGAAGTAGTTTAAAACCCTCCACTGCCCACAGAGATGCACTCGCTAATACTTGGCTTTAGAGCCCTTCCCCCACCATCGCTCACTGCTAGGCCTAGGAAAACACTTAGGGAAGTCAAGCTAAGGGATTCTATTAGGACCCAGGTGCTGCTGTCAGTTGGAGGAACCTACCCAGACTCAGAACACCAGAAAACATCTTCGTTTGTGTGCTGGATGTAGGGAAACAGAGTCAAAGCATCTTTCAGGGGGCACAGTTATTCCATGGTTGTGGGTTGTAAGCTAACACCCACATCCCATGGATAGGCTCTCGCTAATACTTGGTTTAGAGCCCAATCCCAACTTTCCCCCACACACCGGCCTTGGCAAGCCATCATGGAAGACAAGTTAAGGTATTGTATTAGAACCGAGGCGCTGCTGTTACTTGGATGAACCTCCCCACACTCAAGACATCTGAACCAGATGTCGTGTGTGTGCTGGAGGAGGGAAACAGTGTCCACGCCTCTTTATGGGGGCACAGGTGTTCCCAGGTTGGGGATATACTTTCACCACCTCCACTGCCAAAAGATAGGAACTCGCTAATACTTGGTTTTAGACCACATCCACCAACTTCGCTCACAACCCGGCCAAGGTATATACTCAGGGAAGTCAACCTAATGGATCCAATTAGATCCCAGGTGCTACTGTCTGTTGCAGGAGCCTCCCCACACTCAGGATACCAGAAAACTTCGTGTGTGTGTGGAGGTGGGGAAACAAAGCACACGCATTTTTCAGGGGGCACAGTTATTCCCAAGTTGTGGGTTGTATGATAAACATCTCCACTTCCCATGGAGAGGCACATGCTGATACTAGGTTTTAGAGCCCAATCCCACTTTCAGCCAAACTCTGGCCTAGGAAAACCATCAGGGAAGACAAGCAAAGGGGTTCAATTAAAACCAAGACGCTGATGTCACTTGGAGGAACTACCACACCCTCAGGATTCTGGAATCCAACCTTGTGTGGTGGGGAGGTGTGGAGCCCCAATCCACGCAGATGAATATGTGCTCAGGTGTTTCCCTTTAGGGAGAATTCCTCTAAGAACTTCCTCAGTCCATCGGAGGGTACTCGCTGCTAATTGGCCTCCAAGCCCAACCCCCAGGTTTCCCTCATGGCCCGGCCTAAGGAAACACTCAGGGAACACAAGCTATGGGATTCTAATAGAACCTAGGGTCTGCTGTGATTTGGAGTAGCCTCCCCATGCTCAGGATTCCAGAAAACTTCTTCGTGTGTGTGCTGTTGGTGGAGAAACAGAGTCCACGCGTATTTCAGGGGGCACAGGTATTCCATTGTTGTGGGTTGTTGGTTAAACACATCCAATTTCCATGGAAAGGCACTCACTCACTAATACTTGGATTTTGAGCTCAAATCCCACTTTGAACCGCACTCCAGCTTACGCAATCCATCAGGGAATAGAGGTTAAGGATTCTCTAGAACACTGGCACTGCTGTCAGTTGGAGGATCTTTCCCAATTCAGGATTCCAGAAGCCAGTCTTGTGGGAGGGGTATTTCTGTATCCCCACTCCACGTAGATGGATGTGGGCACAGGTGTTCACCTATAGGGAGAATTGATCTAAATACTTCCACAGTCTATCGGGGGCACTCGCTACTATATGGCCACAAAGCCCAACCCCCAGCTTTCCCTCAGAGCCAGGCCTAGGGAAACAGTCAGGGATTACAAGCTATCGGATATTATTAGAACCCAGGCGGTGCTGTCACTTGAAATTGCCGGCCCAAACTCAGGATACCTGAACACGTCTTCGTGTGTGTGTTGGAAGTGGGGAAACTGAGTTCATGCATCTTTATTGGGGCACAGTTATTCGCAGGTAGATGATGTAGTTTAAACACCTTCACTTCTCATAGAGAGGCACTAGCTATTACTTGGCTTTAGAGCCCATCCCCCACCATCGCTCACTGCTAGGCCTAGGAAATCACTTAGGCAAGTCAAGCTAAGGGATTCTATTAGAACCCAGGTGCTGCTGTCAGTTTGTGGAGCCTCCCTACTCTCAGAATACCAGAACACTTCTTCGTGTGTGAGATGGATGTAGGGAAATAGAGTCAAAGCATTTTTCAGGGGGCACAGTTATTCCATGGTTGTGGGTTGTAGGTTAAACAGACACATCCCATCGATAGGCTCTCGCTAATACATGGTTTAGAGCCCAATCCCCACATTCCACCCCTCTCCAGCCTAGGATTGCCATCAGGGAATTCAAGCTAAGGGATTCTATAAGAACCCAGGCGCAGCTGGCATTTGGAGGAGACTCCCCACAATCAGGATACCTGAGCACGTCTCAGTGTGTGTGCTGGAGGTGGGGAAACAGAGTCCACGCATCTGTATGGGGGCACAGGTGTTCCAAGATTGGGGAAGTAGTTTCAAACCCTCCAATACCCACAGAGATGCACTCGCTAATACTTGGCTTTAGAGCCCATCCCCCACCATCGCTCACTGCTAGGCCTAGGAAAACACTTAGGGAAGTCAAGCTAAGGGATTCTATTACAACCCAGGTGCTACTGTCTGTTGGAGGAAGCTCCCCACAGTCAGAACACCAGAACACTTCTTCCTGTGTTTGCTGGAAGTGGGGAAACATAGCACACGCATTTTTCAGGGGGCACTGTTATTCCATGGTTGTGGGTTGTAGGTTAAACACCCACATCCCATGGATAGGCTCTCGCTACTACTTGGTTTAGAGCCCAATCCCAACTTTCCCCCGCACACCGGCCTTGGCAATCCACCATGGAATACAAGTTAAGGTATAGTATTAGAACCCAGGCACTGCTGTTATTTGGAAGAACTTCCCCACACTCAAGACATCTGAACCCAATGTCTTGTATGTGCTGGAGGAGGGAAACAAAGTCCACGCATCTTTATGGGGGCACAGGTGTTCCAAGTTGGGGATTTGGTTTAAAAACTCCACTGCCCAGAGAGGGGCACTCGCTAACCCTTGTCTTTAGAGCCCATCCCCCACATTCGCTCACAGCCCGGCCTAGGTAAACACTCAAGGAGGTCAAGGTAACGGATTCTATTAGACCCCAGGTGCTGCTGTCATTTGGAGGGAACTCCCACCATTCAGGATAGAAGAACACTTCCTCGTTTGTGTGCTGGTGGTGGGGAAACAGGGTCAAGGCATCTTTCAGGTGGCACATGTATTCCCACGTTGCTGGGTGTAGGTAAAATTTCTCAAATTCCCATGTAGATGCATTGGCCAATTCTTGGTATTAGAGCCGAAACCCCACATTCCCCAGCACTCCAGCCTAGGCAAACCATCAGGGAAGGCAAGTTAAGGGATTCAAGTAGAACACAAGCGCTCCTGACATTTGGAGGAACTTCCCCACACTCAGGATCCCGGAACCCAACCTTGTGGCGGGGAGATGTGGAGCCACAATCCAAGTAGATGAATGGGGTCACAAATGTTCCCCATTAGGGGGAAGTCCTCTAAATACTTCCACATTCCATAGGGAGGCAGTTGCTGCTACTTGGCCTCCAAGGCAAACTCCCAGCTTTCCCTCTCAGCCCGGCCTAGGAAAACACACAAGGAATACAAGCTAGTTATTCTATTAGAACCCAGGCACTGCTGTCACTTGGAGGAGCCTCCCCACAATCAGGACACCTGAGCACGTCTCCGTGTGTGTACTGGAGGTCGGGAAACAGATTCCACGCATGTTTATGGGGGAACAGGTTTTCCAAGTTTGGGGAAGTAGTTTAAAACCCTCCACTGCCCACAGAGTTGCACTCGCTAATACTTGGCTTTAGAGCCCTTCCCCCACCATCGCTCACTGCTAGGCCTAGGAAAACACTTAGGGAAGTCAAGCTAAGGGATTCTATTAGGACCCAGGTGCTGCTGTCAGTTGGAGGAACCTACCCAGACTCAGAACACCAGAAAACATCTTCGTTTGTGTGCTGGATGTAGGGAAACAGAGTCAAAGCATCTTTCAGGGGGCACAGTTATTCCATGGTTGTGGGTTGTAAGCTAACACCCACATCCCATGGATAGGCTCTCGCTAATACTTGGTTTAGAGCCCAATCCCAACTTTCCCCCACACACCGGCCTTGGCAAGCCATCATGGAAGACAAGTTAAGGTATTGTATTAGAACCGAGGCGCTGCTGTTACTTGGAAGAACCTCCCCACACTCAAGACATCTGAACCAGATGTCGTGTGTGTGCTGGAGGAGGGAAACAGTGTCCACGCCTCTTTATGGGGGCACAGGTGTTCCCAGGTTGGGGATATACTTTCACCACCTCCACTGCCAAAAGATAGGAACTCGCTAATACTTGGTTTTAGACCACAACCACCAACTTCGCTCACAACCCGGCAAAGGTATATACTCAGGGAAGTCAACCTACTGGATCCAATTAGATCCCAGGTGCTACTGTCTGTTGCAGGAGCCTCCCCACACTCAGGATACCAGAAAACTTCGTGTGTGTGTGGAGGTGGGGAAACAAAGCACACGCATTATTCAGGGGGCACAGTTATTCCCAAGTTGTGGGTTGTATGATAAACATCTCCACTTCCCATGGAGAGGCACATGCTGATACTAGGTTTTAGAGCCCAATCCCACTTTCAGCCAAACTCTGGCCTAGGAAAACCATCAGGGAAGACAAGCAAAGGGGTTCAATTAAAACCAAGACGCTGATGTCACTTGGAGGAACTACCACACCCTCAGGATTCTGGAATCCAACCTTGTGTGGTGGGCAGGTGTGGAGCCCCAATCCACGCAGATGAATATGTGCTCAGGTGTTTCCCTTTAGGGAGAATTCCTCTAAGAACTTCCTCAGTCCATCGGAGGGTACTCGCTGCTAATTGGCCTCCAAGCCCAACCCCCAGCTTTCCCTCATGGCCCGGCCTAAGGAAACACTCAGGGAACACAATCTAAGGGATTCTAATAGAACCTAGGGTCTGCTGTGATTTGGAGTAGCCTCCCCATGCTCAGGATTCCAGTAAACTTCGTGTGTGTGCTGTTGGTGGAGAAACAGAGTCCACGCGTATTTCAGGGGGCACAGGTATTCCATTGTTGTGGGTTGTTGGTTAAACACCTCCAATTTCCATGGAAAGGGCCCCACTCACTAATACTTGGATTTAGAGCTCAAATCCCACTTTGAACCGCACTCCAGCTTACGCAATCCATCAGGGAAGAGAGGTTAAGGATTCTCTAGAACACTGGCACTGCTGTCAGTTGGAGGATCTTTCCCAATTCAGGATTCCAGAAGCCAGTCTTGTGGGAGGGGGATTTCTGTATCCCCACTCCACGTAGATGGATGTGGGCACAGGTGTTCACCTTTAGGGAGAATTGATCTAAATACTTCCACAGTCCATCGGTGGCACTCGCTACTATATGGCCTCAAAGCCCAACCCCCAGCATTCCCTCAGAGCCAGACCTAGGGAAACACTCAGGGATTACAAGCTATCGGATATTATTAGAACCCAGGCGGTGCTGTCACTTGAAATTGCCGGCTCAAACTCAGGATACCTGAACACGTCTTCGTGTGTGTGTTGGAAGTGGGGAAACTGAGTTCATGCATCTTTATGGGGGCACAGTTATTCCCAGGTAGATGATGTAGTTTAAACACCTTCACTTCTCATAGAGAGGCACTAGCTATTACTTGGCTTTAGAGCCCATCCCCCACCATCGCTCACTGCTAGGCCTAGGAAATCACTTAGGGAAGTCAAGCTAAGGGATTCTATTAGAACACAGGTGCTGCTGTCAGTTTGTGGAGCCTCCCTACTCTCAGAATACCAGAACACTTCGTGTGTGAGCTGGATGTAGGGAAACAGAGTCAAAGCATCTTTCAGGGGGCACAGTTATTCCATGGTTGTGGGTTGTAGGTTAAACAGACACATCCCATCGATAGGCTCTCGCTAATACTTGGTTTAGAGCCCAACCCCCACATTCCACCCCTCTTCAGCCTAGGAATGCCATCAGGGAATACAAGCTAAGGGATTCTATAAGAACCCAGGCGCTGCTGGCATTTGGAGGAGACTCCCCACAATCAGGATACCTGAGCACGTCTCAGTGTGTGTGCTGGAGGTGGGGAAACAGAGTCCACGCATCTGTATGGGGGCACAGGTGTTCCAAGATTGGGGAAGAAGATTCAAACCCTCCAATACCCACAGAGATGCACTCGCTAATACTTGGCTTTAGAGCCCATCCCCCACCATCGCTCACTGCTAGGCCTAGGAAAACACTTAGGGAAGTCAAGCTAAGGGATTCTATTACAACCCATGTGCTACTGTCTGTTGGAGGAAGCTCCCCACAGTCAGAACACCAGAACACTTCTTCCTGTGTTTGCTGGAAGTGGGGAAACATAGCACACGCATTTTTCAGGGGGCACAGTTATTCCATGGTTGTGGGTTGTAGGTTAAACACCCACATCCCATGGATAGGCTCTCGCTACTACTTGGTTTAGAGCCCAATCCCAACTTTCCCCCGCACACCGGCCTTGGCAATCCACCATGGAATACAAGTTAAGGTATAGTATTAGAACCCAGGCACTGCTGTTATTTGGAAGAACTTCCCCACACTCAAGACATCTGAACCCAATGTCGTGTATGTGCTGGAGGAGGGAAACAAAGTCCACGCATTTTTATGGGGGCACAGGTGTTCCAAGTTGGGGATTTGTTTTAAAATCTCCACTGCCCATAGAGGGGCACTCGCTAACCCTTGTCTTTAGAGCCCATCCCCCACATTCGCTCACAGCCCGGCCTAGGTAAACACTCAAGGAGGTCAAGGTAACGGATTCTATTAGACCCCAGGTGCTGCTGTCATTTGGAGGGAACTCCCACCATTCAGGATAGAAGAACACTTCCTCGTTTGTGTGCTGGTGGTGGGGAAACAGGGTCAAGGCATCTTTCAGGTGGCACATGTATTCCCACGTTGCTGGCTGTAGGTAAATTTTCTCAAATTCCCATGTAGATGCATTGGCAAATTCTTGGTATTAGAGCCGAAACCCCACATTCCCCAGCACTCCAGCCTAGGCAAACCATCAGGGAAGGCAAGTTAAGGGATTCAAGTAGAACACAAGCGCTCCTGACATTTGGAGGAACTTCCCCACACTCAGGATCCCGGAACCCAACCTTGTGGCGGGGAGATGTGGAGCCACAATCCAAGTAGATGAATGGGGTCACAAATGTTCCCCATTAGGGGGAAGTCCTCTAAATACTTCCACATTCCATAGGGAGGCAGTTGCTGCTACTTGGCCTCCAAGGCAAACTCCCAGGTTTCCCTCTCAGCCCGGCCTAGGAAAACACACAAGGAATACAAGCTAGTTATTCTATTAGAACCCAGGCACTGCTGTCACTTGGAGGAGCCTCCCCACAATCAGGACACCTGAGCACGTCTCCGTGTGTGTACTGGAGGTCGGGAAACAGATTCCACGCATCTTTATGGGGGAAGAGGTTTTCCAAGTTTGGGGAAGTCGTTTAAAACCCTCCACTGCCCACAGAGATGCACTCGCTAATACTTGGCTTTAGAGCCCTTCCCCCACCATCGCTCACTGCTAGGCCTAGGAAAACACTTAGGGAAGTCAAGCTAAGGGATTCTATTAGGACCCAGGTGCTGCTGTCAGTTGGAGGAACCTACCCAGACTCAGAACACCAGAAAACATCTTCGTTTGTGTGCTGGATGTAGGGAAACAGAGTCAAAGCATCTTTCAGGGGGCACAGTTATTCCATGGTTGTGGGTTGTAAGCTAACACCCACATCCCATGGATAGGCTCTCGCTAATACTTGGTTTAGAGCCCAATCCCAACTTTCCCCCACACACCGGCCTTGGCAAGCCATCATGGAAGACAAGTTAAGGTATTGTATTAGAACCGAGGCGCTGCTGTTACTTGGATGAACCTCCCCACACTCAAGACATCTGAACCAGATGTCGTGTGTGTGCTGGAGGAGGGAAACAGTGTCCACGCCTCTTTATGGGGGCACAGGTGTTCCCAGGTTGGGGATATACTTTCACCACCTCCACTGCCAAAAGATAGGAACTCGCTAATACTTGGTTTTAGACCACAACCACCAACTTCGCTCACAACCCGGCCAAGGTATATACTCAGGGAAGTCAACCTAATGGATCCAATTAGATCCCAGGTGCTACTGTCTGTTGCAGGAGCCTCCCCACACTCAGGATACCAGAAAACTTCGTGTGTGTGTGGAGGTGGGGAAACAAAGCACACGCATTTTTCAGGGGGCACAGTTATTCCCAAGTTGTGGGTTGTATGATAAACATCTCCACTTCCCATGGAGAGGCACATGCTGATACTAGGTTTTAGAGCCCAATCCCACTTTCAGCCAAACTCTGGCCTAGGAAAACCATCAGGGAAGACAAGCAAAGGGGTTCAATTAAAACCAAGACGCTGATGTCACTTGGAGGAACTACCACACCCTCAGGATTCTGGAATCCAACCTTGTGTGGTGGGGAGGTGTGGAGCCCCAATCCACGCAGATGAATATGTGCTCAGGTGTTTCCCTTTAGGGAGAATTCCTCTAAGAACTTCCTCAGTCCATCGGAGGGTACTCGCTGCTAATTGGCCTCCAAGCCCAACCCCCAGCTTTCCCTCATGGCCCGGCCTAAGGAAACACTCAGGGAACACAAGCTAAGGGAGTCTAATAGAACCTAGGTTCTGCTGTGATTTGGAGTAGCCTCCCCATGCTCAGGATTCCAGAAAACTTCTTCGTGTGTGTGCTGTTGGTGGAGAAACAGAGTCCACGCGTATTTCAGGGGGCACAGGTATTCCATTGTTGTGGGTTGTTGGTTAAACACCTCCAATTTCCATGGAAAGGCACTCACTCAATAATACTTGGATTTAGAGCTCAAATCCCACTTTGAACCGCACTCCAGCTTACACAATCCATCAGGGAAGAGAGGTTAAGGATTCTCTAGAACACTGGCACTGCTGTCAGTTGGAGGATCTTTCCCAATTCAGGATTCCAGAAGCCAGTCTTGTGGGAGGGGGATTTCTGTATCCCCACTCCACGTAGATGGATGTGGGCACAGGTGTTCACCTTTAGGGAGAATTGATCTAAATACTTCCACAGTCCATCGGGGGCACTCGCTACTATATGGCCTCAAAGCCCAATCCCCAGCTTTCCCTCAGAGCCAGGCCTAGGGAAACACTCAGGGATTACAAACTATCGGATATTATTAGAACCCAGGCGGTGCTGTCACTTGAAATTGCCGGCCCAAACTCAGGATACCTGAACACGTCTTCGTGTGTGTGTTGGAAGTGGGGAAACTGAGTTCATGCATCTTTATGGGGGCACAGTTATTCCCAGGTAGATGATGTAGTTTAAACACGTTCACTTCTCATAGAGAGGCACTAGCTATTATTTGGCTTTAGAGCCCATCCCCCACCATCGCTCACTGCTAGGCCTAGGAAATCACTTAGGCAAGTCAAGCTAAGGGATTCTATTAGAACCCAGGTGCTGCTGTCATTTTGTGGAGCCTCCCTACTCTCAGAATACCAGAACACTTCTTCGTGTGAGCTGGATGTAGGGAAACAGAGTCAAAGCATCTTTCAGGGGGCACAGTTATTCCATGGTTGTGGGTTGTATGATAAACTGCCACATCCCATCGATAGGCTCTCGCTAATACATGGTTTAGAGCCCAATCCCCATCTTCCACCCCTCTCCAGCATAGGAATGCCATCAGGGAAGACAAGCTAAGGGATTCTATAAGAACCCAGGCGCTGCTGGCATTTGGAGGAGACTCCCCACAATCAGGATACCTGAGCACGTCTCAGTGTGTGTGCTGGAGGTGGGGAAACATAGTCCACGCATCTGTATGGGGTCACAGGTGTTCCAAGATTGGGGAAGTAGTTTCAAACCCTCCAATACCACAGAGATGCACTCGCGAATACTTGGCTTTAGAGCCCATCCCCCACCATCGCTCACTGCTAGGCCTAGGAAAACACTTAGGGAAGTCAAGCTAAGCGATTCTATTACAACCCAGGTGCTACTGTCTGTTGGAGGAAGCTCCCCACAGTCAGAACAACAGAACACTTCTTCCTGTGTTTGCTGGAAGTGGGGAAACATAGCACACGCATTTTTCAGGGGGCACAGTTATTCCATGGTTGTGGGTTGTAGGTTAAACACCCACATCCCTTGGATAGGCTCTCGCTACTACTTGGTTTAGAGCCCAATCCCAACTTTCCCCCGCACACCGGCCTTGGCAATCCACCATGGAATACAAGTTAAGGTATAGTATTTGAACCCAGGCACTGCTGTTATTTGGAAGAACTGCCCCACACTCAAGACATCTGAACCCAATGTCGTGTATGTGCTGGAGGAGGGAAACAAAGTCCACGCATCTTTATGGGGGCACAGGTGTTCCAAGTTGGGGATTTGGTTTAAAAACTCCACTGCCCATAGAGGGGCACTCGCTAACCCTTGTCTTTAGAGCCCATCCCCCACATTCGCTCACAGCCCGGCCTAGGTAAACACTCAAGGAGGTCAAGGTAACGGATTCTATTAGACCCCAGGTGCTGCTGTCATTTGGAGGGAACTCCCACCATTCAGGATAGAAGAACACTTCCTCGTTTGTGTGCTGGTGGTGGGGAAACAGGGTCAAGGCATCTTTCAGGTGGCACATGTATTCCCACGTTGCTGGGTGTAGGTAAAATTTCTCAAATTCCCATGTAGATGCATTGGCCAATTCTTGGTATTAGAGCCGAAACCCCACATTCCCCAGCACTCCAGCCTAGGCAAACCATCAGGGAAGGCAAGTTAAGGGATTCAAGTAGAACACAAGCGCTCCTGACATTTGGAGGAACTTCCCCACACTCAGGATCCCGGAACCCAACCTTGTGGCGGGGAGATGTGGAGCCACAATCCAAGTAGATGAATGGGGTCACAAATGTTCCCCATTAGGGGGAAGTCCTCTAAATATTTCCACATTCCATAGGGAGGCAGTTGCTGCTACTTGGCCTCCAAGGCAAACTCCCAGCTTTCCCTCTCAGCCCGGCCTAGGAAAACACACAAGGAATACAAGCTATTTATTCTCTTAGAACCCAGGCACTGCTGTCACTTGGAGGAGCCTCCCCACAATCAGGACACCTGAGCACGTCTCCGTGTGTGTACTGGAGGTCGGGAAACAGATTCCACGCATCTTTATGGGGGAACAGGTTTTCCAAGTTTGGGGAAGTAGTTTAAAACCCTCCACTGCCCACAGAGATGCACTCGCTAATACTTGGCTTTAGAGCCCTTCCCCCACCATCACTCACTGCTAGGCCTAGGAAAACACTTAGGGAAGTCAAGCTAAGGGATTCTATTAGGACCCAGGTGCTGCTGGCAGTTGGAGGAACCTACCCAGACTCAGAACACCAGAAAACATCTTCGTTTGTGTGCTGGATGTAGGGAAACAGAGTCAAAGCATCTTTCAGGGGGCACAGTTATTCCATGGTTGTGGGTTGTAAGCTAACACCCACATCCCATGGATAGGCTCTCGCTAATACTTGGTTTAGAGCCCAATCCCAACTTTCCCCCACACACCGGCCTTGGCAAGCCATCATGGAAGACAAGTTAAGGTATTGTATTAGAACCGAGGCGCTGCTGTTACTTGGAAGAACCTCCCCACACTCAAGACATCTGAACCAGATGTCGTGTGTGTGCTGGAGGAGGGAAACAGTGTCCAAGCCTCTTTATGGGGGCACAGGTGTTCCCAGGTTGGGGATATACTTTCACCACCTCCACTGCCAAAAGATAGGAACTCGCTAATACTTGGTTTTAGACCACAACCACCAACTTCGCTCACAACCCGGCCAAGGTATATACCCAGGGAAGTTAACCTAATGGATCCAATTAGATCCCAGGAGCTACTGTCTGTTGCAGGAGCCTCCCCACACTCAGGATACCAGAAAACTTCGTGTGTGTGTGGAGGTGGGGAAACAAAGCACACGCATTATTCAGGGGGCACAGTTATTCCCACGTTGTGGGTTGTAAGATAAACATCTCCACTTCCCATGGAGAGGCACATGCTGATACTAGGTTTTAGAGCCCAATCCCACTTTCAGCCAAACTCTGGCCTAGGAAAACCATCAGGGAAGACAAGCAAAGGGGTTCAATTAAAACCAAGACGCTGATGTCACTTGGAGGAACTACCACACCCTCAGGATTCTGGAATCCAACCTTGTGTGGTGGGGAGGTGTGGAGCCCCAATCCACGCAGATGAATATGTGCTCAGGTGTTTCCCTTTAGGGAGAATTCCTCTAAGAACTTCCTCAGTCCATCGGAGGGTACTCGCTGCTAATTGGCCTCCAAGCCCAACCCCCAGCTTTCCCTCATGGCCCGGCCTAAGGAAACACTCAGGGAACACAAGCTAAGGGAGTCTAATAGAACCTAGGTTCTGCTGTGATTTGGAGTAGCCTCCCCATGCTCAGGATTCCAGAAAACTTCTTCGTGTGTGTGCTGTTGGTGGAGAAACAGAGTCCACGCGTATTTCAGGGGGCACAGGTATTCCATTGTTGTGGGTTGTTGGTTAAACACCTCCAATTTCCATGGAAAGGCACTCACTAATACTTGGATTTAGAGCTCAAATCCCACTTTGAACCGCACTTCAGCTTACGCAATCCATCAGGGAAGAGAGGTTAAGTATTCTCTAGAACACTGGCACTGTTGTCAGTTGGAGGATCTTTCCCAATTCAGGATTCCAGAAGCCAGTCTTGTGGGAGGGGGATTTCTGTATCCCCACTCCACGTAGATGGATGTGGGCAGAGGTGTTCACCTTTAGGGAGAATTGATCTAAATACTTCCACAGTCCATCGGGGGCACGATCTACAATATGGCCTCAAAGCCCAATCCCCAGCTTTCCCTCAGAGCCAGGCCTAGGGAAACACTCAGGGATTACAAGCTATCGGATATTATTAGAACCCAGGCGGTGCTGTCACTTGAAATTGCCGGCCCAAACTCAGGATACCTGAACACGTCTTCGTGTGTGTGTTGGAAGTGGGGAAACTGAGTTCATGCATCTTTATGGGGGCACAGTTATTCCCAGGTAGATGATGTAGTTTAAACACCTTCACTTCTCATAGAGAGGCCCTAGCTATTACTTGGCTTTAGAGCCCATCCCCCACCATCGCTCACTGCTAGGCCTAGGAAATCACTTAGGGAATTCAAGCTAAGGGATTCTATTAGAACCCAGGTGCTGCGGTCAGTATGTGGAGCCTCCCTACTATCAGAATACCGAAAAATTCTTCGTGTGTGAGCTGGATGTAGGGAAACAGAGTCAAAGAATCTTTCAGGGGGCACATTTATTCCATGGTTGTGGGTTGTATGTTAAATAGCCACATCCCATCGATAGGCTCTCGCTAATACCTGGTTTAGAGCCCAACCCCCACATTCCACCCCACTCCAGCCTAGGAATGCCATCAGGGAAGACAAGCTAAGGGATTCAATAAGAACCCAGGCGCTGCTGGCATTTGGCGGAGACTCCCCACAATCAGGATACCTGAGCACGTCTCATTTTGTGTGCTGTTGGTGGGGAAACAGAGTCCAGGCATCTGTATGGGGGCACAGGTGTTCCAAGATTGGGGAAGTAGTTTCAAACCCTCCAATACCCACAGAGATGCACTCGCTAATACTTGGCTTTAGAGCCCATCCCCCACCATCGCTCACTGCTAGGCCTAGGAAAACACTTAGGGAAGTCAAGCTAAGGGATTCTATTACAACCCAGGTGCTACTGTCTGTTGGAGGAAGCTCCCCACAGTCAGAACACCAGAACATTTCTTCCTGTGTTTGCTGGAAGTGGGGAAACATAGCACATGCATTTTTCAGGGGGCACAGTTATTCCATGGTTGTGGGTTGTAGGTTAAACACCCACATCCCATGGATAGGCTCTCGCTACTACTTGGTTTAGAGCCCAATCCCAACTTTCCCCCGCACACCGGCCTTGGCAATCCACCATGGAATACAAGTTAAGGTATAGTATTAGAACCCAGGCACTGCTGTTATTTGGAAGAACTTCCCCACACTCAAGACATCTGAACCCAATGTCGTGTATGTGCTGGAGGAGGGAAACAAAGTCCACGCATCTTTATGGGGGCACAGGTGTTCCAAGTTGGGGATTTGGTTTAGAAACTCCACTGCCCATAGAGGGGCACTCGCTAACCCTTGTCTTTAGAGCCCATCCCCCACATTCGCTCACAGCCAGGCCTAGGTAAACACTCAAGGAGGTCAAGGTAACGGATTCTATTAGACCCCAGGTGCTGCTGTCATTTGGAGGGAACTCCCACCATTCAGGATAGAAGAACACTTCCTCGTTTGTGTGCTGGTGGTGGGGAAACAGGGTCAAGGCATCTTTCAGGTGGCACATGTATTCCCACGTTGCTGGGTGTTGGTAAAATTTCTCAAATTCCCATGTAGATGCATTGGCAAATTCTTGGTATTAGAGCCGAAACCCCACATTCCCCAGCACTCCAGCCTAGGCAAACCATCAGGGAAGGCAAGTTAAGGGATTCAAGTAGAACACAAGCGCTCCTGACATTTGGAGGAACTTCCCCACACTCAGGATCCCGGAACCCAACCTTGTGGCGGGGAGATGTGGAGCCACAATCCAAGTAGATGAATGGGGTCACAAATGTTCCCCATTAGGGGGAAGTCCTCTAAATACTTCCACATTCCATAGGGAGGCAGTTGCTGCTACTTGGCCTCCAAGGCAAACTCCCAGCTTTCCCTCTCAGCCTGGCCTAGGAAAACACACAAGGAATACAAGCTAGTTATTCTATTAGAACCCAGGCACTGCTGTCACTTGGAGGAGCCTCCCCACAATCAGGACACCTGAGCACGTCTCCGTGTGTGTACTGGAGGTCGGGAAACAGATTCCACGCATCTTTATGGGGGAACAGGTTTTCCAAGTTTGGGGAAGTAGTTTAAAACCCTCCACTGCCCACAGAGATGCACTCGCTAATACTTGGCTTTAGAGCACTTCCCCCACCATCGCTCACTGCTAGGCCTAGGAAAACACTTAGGGAAGTCAAGCTAAGGGATTCTATTAGGACCCAGGAGCTGCTGTCAGTTGGAGGAACCTACCCAGACTCAGAACACCAGAAAACATCTTCGTTTGTGTGCTGGATGTAGGGAAACAGAGTCAAAGCATCTTTCAGGGGGCACAGTTATTCCATGGTTGTGGGTTGTAAGCTAACACCCACATCCCATGGATAGGCTCTCGCTAATACTTGGTTTAGAGCCCAATCCCAACTTTCCCCCACACACCGGCCTTGGCAAGCCATCATGGAAGACAAGTTAAGGTATTGTATTAGAACCGAGGCGCTGCTGTTACTTGGAAGAACCTCCCCACACTCAAGACATCAGAACCAGATGTCGTGTGTGTGCTGGAGGAGGGAAACAGTGTCCACGCCTCTTTATGGGGGCACAGGTGTTCCCAGGTTGGGGATATACTTTCACCACCTCCACTGCTAAAAGATAGGAACTCGCTAATACTTGGTTTTAGACCACAACCACCAACTTCGCTCACAACCCGGCCAAGGTATATACTCAGGGAAGTCAACCTAATGGATCCAATTAGATCCCAGGTGCTACTGTCTGTTGCAGGAGCCTCCCCACACACAGGATACCAGAAAACTTCGTGTGTGTGTGGAGGTGGGGAAACAAAGCACACGCATTTTTCAGGGGGCACAGTTATTCCCAAGTTGTGGGTTGTATGATCAACATCTCCACTTCCCATGGAGAGGCACATGCTGATACTAGGTTTTAGAGCCCAATCCCACTTTCAGCCAAACTCTGGCCTAGGAAAACCATCAGGGAAGACAAGCAAAGGGGTTCAATTAAAACCAAGACGCTGATGTCACTTGGAGGAACTACCACACCCTCAGGATTCTGGGATCCAACCTTGTGTGGTGGGGAGGTGTGGAGCCCCAATCCACGCAGATGAATATGTGCTCAGGTGTTTCCCTTTAGGGAGAATTCCTCTAAGAACTTCCTCAGTCCATCGGAGGGTACTCGCTGCTAATTGGCCTCCAAGCCCAACCCCCAGCTTTCCCTCATGGCCCGGCCTAAGGAAACACTCAGGGAACACAAGCTAAGGGAGTCTAATAGAACCTAGGTTCTGCTGTGATTTGGAGTAGCCTCCCCATGCTCAGGATTCCAGAAAACTTCTTCGTGTGTGTGCTGTTGGTGGAGAAACAGAGTCCACGCGTATTTCAGGGGGCACAGGTATTCCATTGTTGTGGGTTGTTGGTTAAACACCTCCAATTTCCATGGAAAGGCACTCACTAATACTTGGATTTAGAGCTCAAATCCCACTTTGAACCGCACTCCAGCTTACGCAATCCATCAGGGAAGAGAGGTTAAGGATTCTCTAGAACACTGGCACTGCTGTCAGTTGGAGGATCTTTCCCAATTCAGGATTCCAGAAGCCAGTCTTGTGGGAGGGGGATTTCTGTATCCCCACTCCACGTAGATGGATGTGGGCACAGGTGTTCACCTTTAGGGAGAATTGATCTAAATACTTCCACAGTCCATCGGGGGCACTCGCTACTATAAGGCCTCAAAGCCCAACCCCCAGCTTTCCCTCAGATCCAGGCCTAGGGAAACACTCAGGGATTACAAGCGATCGGATATTATTAGAACACAGGCGGTGCTGTCACTTGAAATTGCCGGCCCAAACTCAGGATACCTGAACACGTCTTCGTGTGTGTGTTGGAAATGGGGAAACTGAGTTCATGCATCTTTATGGGGGCACAGTTATTCCCAGGTAGATGATGTAGTTTAAACACCTTCACTTCTCATAGAGAGGCACTAGCTATTACTTGGCTTTAGAGCCCATCCCCCACCATCGCTCACTGCTAGGCCTAGGATATCACTTAGGGAAGTCAAGCTAAGGGATTCTATAGGAACCCAGGCGCTGCTGGCATTTGGAGGAGACTCCCCACAATCAGGATACCTGAGCACGTCTCAGTGAGTGTGCTGGACGTGGGGAAACAGAGTCCACGCATCTGAATGGGGGCACAGGTGTTCCATGATTGGGGAAGTAGTTTCAAACCCTCCAATACCCACAGAGATGCACTCGCAAATACTTGGCTTTAGAGCCCATCCCCCACCATCGCTCACTGCTAGGCCTAGGAAAACACTTAGGGAAGTCAAACTAAGTGATTCTATTACAACCCAGGTGCTACTGTATGTTGGAGGAAGCTCCCCACTGTCAGAACACCAGAACACTTCTTCCTGTGTTTGCTGGAAGTGGGGAAACATAGCACACGCATTTTTCAGGGGGCACAGTTATTCCATGGTTGTGGGTTGTAGGTTAAACACCCACATCTCATGGATAGGCTCTCGCTACTACTTGGTTTAGGGCCCAATCCCAACTTTCCCCCGCACACCGGCCTTGGCAATCCACCATGGAATACAAGTTAATGTATAGTATTAGAACCCAGGCACTGCTGTTATTTGGAAGAACTTCCCCACACTCAAGATATCTGAACCCAATGTCGTGTATGTGCTGGAGGAGGGAAACAAAGTCCACGCATCTTTATGGGGGCACAGGTGTTCCAAGTTGGGGATTTGGTTTAAAAACTCCACTGCCCATAGAGGGGCACTCGCTAACCCTTGTCTTTAGAGCCCATCCCCCACATTCGCTCACAGCCCGGCCTAGGTAAACACTCAAGGAGGTCTAGGTAACGGATTCTATTAGACCCCAGGTGCTGCTGTCATTTGGAGGGAACTCCCACCATTCAGGATAGAAGAACACTTCCTCGTTTGTGTGCTGGTGGTGGGGAAACAGGGTCAAGGCATCTTTCAGGTGGCACATGTATTCCCACGTTGCTGGGTGTAGGTAAAATTTCTCAAATTCCCATGTAGATGCATTGACCAATTCTTGGTATTAGAGCCGAAACCCCACATTCCCCAGCACTCCAGCCTAGGCAAACCATCAGGGAAGGCAAGTTAAGGGATTCAAGTAGAACACAAGCGCTCCTGACATTTGGAGGAACTTCCCCACACTCAGGATCCCGGAACCCAACCTTGTGGCGGGGAGATGTGGAGCCACAATCCAAGTAGATGAATGGGGTCACAAATGTTCCCCATTAGGGGGAAGTCCTCTAAATACTTCCACATTCCATAGGGAGGCAGTTGCTGCTACTTGGCCTCCAAGGCAAACTCCCAGCTTTCCCTCTCAGCCCGGCCTAGGAAAACACACAAGGAATACAAGCTAGTTATTCTATTAGAACCCAGGCACTGCTGTCACTTGGAGGAGCCTCCCCACAATCAGGACACCTGAGCACGTCTCCGTGTGTGTACTGGAGGTCGGGAAACAGATTCCACGCATGTTTATGGGGGAACAGGTTTTCCAAGTTTGGGGAAGTAGTTTAAAACCCTCCACTGCCCACAGAGTTGCCCTCGCTAATACTTGGCTTTAGAGCCCTTCCCCCACCATCGCTCACTACTAGGCCTAGGAAAACACTTAGGGAAGTCAAGCTAAGGGATTCTATTAGGACCCAGGTGCTGCTTTCAGTTGGAGGAACCTACCCAGACTCAGAACACCAGAAAACAGCTTCGTTTGTGTGCTGGATGTAGGAAAACAGAGTCAAAGCATCTTTCAGGGGGCACAGTTATTCCATGGTTGTGGGTTGTAAGCTAACACCCACATCCCATGGATAGGCTCTCGCTAATACTTGGTTTAGAGCCCAATCCCAACTTTCCCCCACACACCGGCCTTGGCAAGCCATCATGGAAGACAAGTTAAGGTATTGTATTAGAACCGAGGCGCTGCTGTTACTTGGAATAACTTCCCCACACTCAAGACATCTGAACCAGATGTCGTGTGTGTGCTGGAGGAGGGAAACAGTGTCCACGCCTCTTTATGGGGGCACAGGTGTTCCCAGGTTGGGGATATACTTTCACCACCTCCACTGCCAAAAAATAGGAACTCGCTAATACTTGGTTTTAGACCACAACCACCAACTTCGCTCACAACCCGGCCAAGGTATATACTCAGGGAAGTCAACCTAATGGATCCAATTAGATCCCAGGTGCTACTGTCTGTTGCAGGAGCCTCCCCACACTCAGGATACCAGAAAACTTCGTGTGTGTGTGGAGGTGGGGAAACAAAGCACACGCATTTATCAGGGGGCACAGTTATTCCCACGTTGTGGGTTGTATGATCAACATCTCCACTTCCCATGGAGAGGCACATGCTGATACTAGGTTTTAGAGCCCAATCCCACTTTCAGCCAAACTCTGGCCTAGGAAAACCATCAGGGAAGACAAGCAAAGGGGTTCAATTAAAACCAAGACGCTGATGTCACTTGGAGGAACTACCACACCTTCAGGATTCTGGAATCCAACCTTGTGTGGTGGGGAGGTGTGGAGCCCCAATCCACGCAGATGAATATGTGCTCAGGTGTTTCCCTTTAGGGAGAATTCCTCTAAGAAATTCCTCAGTCCATCGGAGGGTACTCCCTGCTAATTGGCCTCCAAGCCCAACCCCCAGCTTTCCCTCATGGCCCGGCCTAAGGAAACACTCAGGGAACACAAGCTAAGGGAGTCTAATAGAACCTAGGTTCTGCTGTGATTTGGAGTAGCCTCCCCATGCTCAGGATTCCAGAAAACTTCTTCGTGTGTGTGCTGTTGGTGGAGAAACAGAGTCCACGCGTATTTCAGGGGGCACAGGTATTCCATTGTTGTGGGTTGTTGGTTAAACACCTCCAATTTCCATGGAAAGACACTCACTAATACTTGGATTTAGAGCTCAAATCCCACTTTGAACCGCACTCCAACTTACGCAATCCATCAGGGAAGAGAGGTTAAGGATTCTCTAGAACACTGGCACTGCTGTCAGTTGGAGGATCTTTCCCAATTCAGGATTCCAGAAGCCAGTCTTGTGGGAGGGGGATTTCTATATCCCCACTCCACGTAGATGGATGTGGGCACAGGTGTTCACTTTAGGGAGAATTGATCTAAATAATTCCACAGTCCATCGGGGGCACTCGCTACTATATGGCCTCAAAGCCCAAACCCCAGCTTTCCCTCAGAGCCAGGTCTAGGGAAACACTCAGGGATTACAAGCTATCGGATATTATTAGAACACAGGCGGTGCTGTCACTTGAAATTGCCGGCCAAAACTCAGGATACCTGAACACGACTTCGTGTGTGTGTTGGAAGTGGGGAAACTGAGTTCATGTATCTTTATGGGGGCACAGTTATTCCCAGGTAGATGATGTAGTTTAAACACCTTCACTTCTCATAGAGAGGCACTAGCTATTACTTGGCTTTAGAGCCCATCCCCCAGCATCGCTCACTGCTAGGCCTAGGAAATCTCTTAGGGAAGTCAAACTAAGGGATTCTATTAGAACCCAGGTGCTGCTGTCAGTTTGTGGAGCCTCCCTACCCTCAGAATACCAGAACAATTCTTCGTGTGTGAGCTGGATGTAGGGAAACAGTGTCAAAGCATCTTTCAGGGAGCACAGTTATTCCATGGTTGTGGGTTGTAGTTTAAACAGCCACATCTCATCGATAGGCTCTCGCTAATACTTGGTTTAGAGCCCAACCCCCACATTCTACACCTCTCCAGGCTAGGAATGCCATCAGGGAAGACAAGCTAAGGGATTCTATAAGAACCCAGGCGCTGCTGGCATTTGGAGGAGACTCCCCACAATCAGGATACCTGAGCACGTCTCAGTGTGTGTGCTGGAGGTGGGGAAACAGAGTCCACGCATCTGTATGGGGGCACAGGTGTTCCAAGATTGGGGAAGTAGTTTCAAACCCTCCAATACCCACAGAGATGCACTCGCTAATACTTGGCTTTAGAGCCCATCCCCCACCATCGCTCACTGCTAGGCCTAGGAATACACTTAGGGAAGTCAAGCTAAGGGATTCTATTACAACCCAGGTGCTACTGTCTGTTGGATGAAGCTCCCCACAGTCAGAACACCAGAACACTTCTTCCTGTGTTTGCTGGAAGTGGGGAAACATAGCACACACATTTTTCAGGGGGCACAGTTATTCCATGGTTGTGGGTTGTAGGTTAAACACCCACATCCCATGGATAGGCTCTCGCTACTACTTGGTTTAGAGCCCAATCCCAACTTTCCCCCGCACACCGGCCTTGGCAATCCACCATGGAATACAAGTTAAGGTATAGTATTAGAACCCAGGCACTGCTGTTATTTGGAAGAACTTCCCCACACTCAAGACATCTGAACCCAATGTCGTGTATGTGCTGGAGGAGGGAAACAAAGTCCACGCATCTTTATGGGGGCACAGGTGTTCCAAGTTGGGGATTTGGTTTAAAAACTCCACTGCCCATAGAGGGGCACTCGCTAACCCTTGTCTTTAGAGCCCATCCCCCACATTCGCTCACAGCCCGGCCTAGGTAAACCCTCAAGGAGGTCAAGGTAACGGATTCTATTAGACCCCAGGTGCTGCTGTCATTTGGAGGGAACTCCCACCATTCAGGATAGAAGAACACTTCCTCGTTTGTGTGCTGGTGGTGGGGAAACAGGGTCAAGGCATCTTTCAGGTGGCACATGTATTCCCACGTTGCTGGGTGTACGTAAAATTTCTCAAATTCCCATGTAGATGCATTGGCCAATTCTTGGTATTAGAGCCGAAACCCCACATTCCCCAGCACTCCAGCCTAGGCAAACCATCAGGGAAGGCAAGTTAAGGGATTCAAGTAGAACACAAGCGCTCCTGACATTTGGAGGAACTTCCCCACACTCAGGATCCCGGAACCCAACCTTGTGGCGGGGAGATGTGGAGCCACAATCCAAGTAGATGAATGGGGTCACAAATGTTCCCCATTAGGGGGAAGTCCTCTAAATACTTCCACATTCCATAGGGAGGCAGTTGCTGCTACTTGGCCTCCAAGGCAAACTCCCAGCTTTCCCTCTCAGCCCGGCCTAGGAAAACACACAAGGAATACAAGCTAGTTTTTCTATTAGAACCCAGGCACTGCTGTCACTTGGAGGAGCCTCCCCACAATCAGGACAGCTGAGCACGTCTCCGTGTGTGTAATGGAGGTCGGGAAACAGATTCCACGCATCTTTATGGGGGAACAGGTTTTCCAAGTTTGGGTAAGTAGTTTAAAACCCTCCACTGCCCACAGAGTTTCACTCGATAATACTTGGATTTAGAGCCCTTCCCCCACCATCGCTCACTGCTAGCCCTAGGAAAACACTTAGGAAAGTCAAGCTAAGGGATTCTATTAGGACCCAGGTGCTGCTGTCAGTTGGAGGAACCTACCCAGACTCAGAACACCAGAAAACATCTTCGTTTGTGTGCTGGATGTAGGGAAACAGAGTCAAAGCATATTTCAGGGGGCACAGTTATTCCATGGTTGTGGGTTGTAAGCTAACACCCACATCCCATGGATAGGCTCTCGCTAATACTTGGTTTAGAGCCCAATCCCAACTTTCCCCCACACACCGGCCTTGGCAAGCCATCATGGAAGACAAGTTAAGGTATTGTATTAGAACCGAGGCGCTGCTGTTACTTGGAAGAACCTCCCCACACTCAAGACATCTGAACCAGATGTCGTGTGTGTGCTGGAGGAGGTAAACAGTGTCCACGCCTCTTTATGGGGGCACAGGTGTTCCCAGGTTGGGGATATACTTTCACCACCTCCACTGCCAAAAGATAGGAACTCGCTAATACTTGGTTTTAGACCACAACCACCAACTTCGCTCACAACCCGGCCAAGGTATATACTCAGGGAAGTCAACCTAATGGTTCCAATTAGATCCCAGGTGCTACTGTCTGTTGCAGGAGCCTCCCCACATTCAGGATACCAGAAAACTTCGTGTGTGTGTGGAGGTGGGGAAACAAAGCACACGCATATTTCAGGGGGCACAGTTATTCCCAAGTTGTGGGTTGTAGGATAAACATCTCCACTTCCCATGGAGAAGCACATGCTGATACTAGGTTTTAGAGCCCAATCCCACTTTCAGCCAAACTCTGGCCTAAGAAAACCATCAGGGAAGACAAGCAAAGGGGTTCAATTAAAACCAAGACGCTGATGTCACTTGGAGGAACTACCACACCCTCAGGATTCTGGAATCCAACCTTGTGTGGTGGGGAGGTGTGGAGCCCCAATCCACGCAGATGAATATGTGCTCAGGTGTTTCCCTTTAGGGAGAATTCCTCTAAGAACTTCCTCAGTCCATCGGAGGGTACTCGCTGCTAATTGGCCTCCAAGCCCAACCCCCAGCTTTCCCTCATGGCCCGGCCTAAGGAAACACTCAGGGAACACAAGCTAAGGGAGTCTAATAGAACCCAGGTTCTGCTGTGTTTTGGAGTAGCCTCCCCATGCTCAGGATTCCAGAAAACTTCTTCGTGTGTGTGCTGTTGGTGGAGAAACAGAGTCCACGCGTATTTCAGTGGGCACAGGTATTCCATTGTTGTGGGTTGTTGGTTAAACACCTCCAATTTCCATGGAAAGGCACTCACTAATACTTGGATTTAGAGCTCAAATCCCACTTTGAACCGCACTCCAGCTTACGCAATCCATCAGGGAAGAGAGGTTAAGGATTCTCTAGAACACTGGCACTGCTGTCAGTTGGAGGATCTTTCCCAATTCAGGATTCCAGAAGCCAGTCTTGTGGGAGGGGGATTTCTGTATCCCCACTCCACGTAGATGGATGTGGGCACAGGTGTTCACCTTTAGGGAGAATTGATCTAAATACTTCCACAGTCCATCGGGGGCACTCGCTACTATATGGCCTCAAAGCCCAACCCCCAGCTTTCCCTCAAAGCCAGGCCTAGGGAAACACTCAGGGATTACAAGCTATCGGATATTATTAGAACCCAGGCGGTGCTGTCACTTGAAATTGCCGGCCCAAACTCAGGATACCTGAACACGTCTTCGTGTGTGTGTTGGAAGTGGGGAAACTGAGTTCATGCATTTTTATGGGGGCACAGTTATTCCCAGGTAGATGATGTAGTTTAAACACCTTCACTTCTCATAGAGAGGCACTAGCTATTACTTGGCTTTAGAGCCCATCCCCCAGCATCGCTCACTGCTAGGCCTAGGAAATCACTTAGGGAAGTCAAGCTAAGGGATTCTATTAGAACCCAGGTGCTGCTGTCAGTTTGTGGAACCTCCCTACTCTCAGAATACCAGAACACTTCTTCGTGTGTGAGCTGGATGTAGGGAAACAGAGTCAAAGCATCTTTCAGGGGGCACAGTTATTCCATGGTTGTGGGTTGTAGGTTAAACAGACACATCCCATCGATAGGCTCTCGCTAATACTTGGTTTAGAGCCCAACCCCCACATTCCACCCCTCTCCAGCCTAGGAATGCCATCAGGGAAGACAAGCTAAGGAATTCTATAAGAACCCAGGAGCTGCTGGCTTTTGGGGGAGACTCCCCACAATCAGGATACCTGAGCACGTCTCAGTGTGTGTGCTGGAGGTGGGGAAACAGAGTCCACTCATCTGTATGGGGGCATAGGTGTTCCAAGATTGGGGAAGTAGTTTCAAACCCTCCAATACCCACAGGGATGCACTCGCTAATACTTGGCTTTAGAGCCCATCCCCCACCATCGCTCACTGCTAGGCCTAGGAAAACACTTAGGGAAGTCAAGCTAAGGGATTCTATTACAACCCAGTTGCTACTGTCTGTTGGAGGAAGCTCCCCACAGTCAGAACACCAGAACACTTCTTCCTGTGTTTGCTGGAAGTGGGGAAACATAGCACACGCATTTTTCAGGGGGCACAGTTATTCCATGGTTGTGGGTTGTAGGTTAAACACCCACATCCCATGGATAGGCTCTCGCTACTACTTGGTTTAGAGCCCAATCCCAACTTTCCCCCGCACAGCGACCTTGGCAATCCACCATGGAATACAAGTTAGGGTATAGTTTTAGAACCCAGGCACTGCTGTTATTTGGAAGAACTTCCCCACACTCAAGACATCTGAACCCAATGTCGTGTATGTGCTGGAGGAGGGAAACAAAGTCCACGCATCTTTATGGGGGCACAGGTGTTCCAAGTTGGGGATTTGGTTTAAAAACTCCACTGCCCATAGAGGGGCACTCGATAACCCTTGTCTTTAGAGCCCATCCCCCACATTCGCTCACAGCCCGGCCTGGGTAAACACTCAAGGAGGTCAAGGTAACGGATTCTATTAGACCCCAGGTGCTGCTGTCATTTGGAGGGAACTCCCACCATTCAGGATAGAAGAACACTTCCTCGTTTGTGTGCTGGTGGTGGGGAAACAGGGTCAAGGCATCTTTCAAGTGGCACATGTATTCCCACGTTGCTGGGTGTAGGTAAAATTTCTCAAATTCCCATGTAGATGCATTGGCCAATTCTTGGTATTAGAGCCGAAACCCCACATTCCCCAGCACTCCAGCCTAGGCAAACCATCAGGGAAGGCAAGTTAAGGGATTCAAGTAGAACACAAGCGCTCCTGACATTTGGAGGAACTTCCCCACACTCAGGATCCCGGAACCCAACCTTGTGGCGGGGAGATGTGGAGCCACAATCCAAGTAGATGAATGGGGTCACAAATGTTCCCCATTAGGGGGAAGTCCTCTAAATACTTCCACATTCCATAGGGAGGCAGTTGCTGCTACTTGGCCTCCAAGGCAAACTCCCAGCTTTCCCTCTCAGCCCGGCCTAGGAAAACACACAAGGAATACAAGCTAGTTATTCTCTTAGAACCCAGGCACTGCTGTCACTTGGAGGAGCATCCCCACAATCAGGACACCTGAGCACGTCTCCGTGTGTGTACTGGAGGTCGGGAAACAGATTCCACGCATCTTTATGGGGGAACAGGTTTTCCAAGTTTGGGGAAGTAGTTTAAAACCCTCCACAGCCCACAGAGATGCACTCGCTAATACTTGGCTTTAGAGCCCTTCCCCCACCATCGCTCACTGCTAGGCCTAGGAAAACACTTAGGGAAGTCAAGCTAAGGGATTCTATTAGGACCCAGGTGCTGCTGGCAGTTGGAGGAACCTACCCAGACTCAGAACACCAGAAAACATCTTCGTTTGTGTGCTGGATGTAGGGAAACAGAGTCAAAGCATCTTTCAGGGGGCACAGTTATTCCATGGTTGTGGGTTGTAAGCTAACACCCACATCCCATGGATAGGCTCTCGCTAATACTTGGTTTAGAGCCCAATCCCAACTTTCCCCCACACACCGGCCTTGGCAAGCCATCATGGAAGACAAATTAAGGTATTGTATTAGAACCGAGGCGCTGCTGTTACTTGGAAGAACCTCCCCACACTCAAGACATCTGAACCAGATGTCGTGTGTGTGCTGGAGGAGGGAAACAGTGTCCACGCCTCTTTATGGGGGCACAGGTGTTCCCAGGTTGGGGATATACTTTCACCACCTCCACTGCCAAAAGATAGGAACTCGCTAATACTTGGTTTTAGACCACAACCACCAACTTCGCTCACAACCCGGCCAAGGTATATACTCAGGGAAGTCAACCTAATGGATCCAATTAGATCCCAGGTGCTACTGTCTGTTGCAGGAGCCTCCCCACACTCAGGATACCAGAAAACTTCGTGTGTGTGTGGAGGTGGGGAAACAAAGCACACGCATTTTTCAGGGGGCACAGTTATTCCCAAGTTGTGGGTTGTATGATAAACATCTCCACTTCCCATGGAGAGGCACATGCTGATACTAGGTTTTAGAGCCCAATCCCACTTTCAGCCAAACTCTGGCCTAGGAAAACCATCAGGGAAGACAAGCAAAGGGGTTCAATTAAAACCAAGACGCTGATGTCACTTGGAGGAACTACCACACCCTCAGGATTCTGGAATCCAACCTTGTGTGGTGGGGAGGTGTGGAGCCCCAATCCACGCAGATGAATATGTGCTTAGGTGTTTCCCTTTAAGGAGAATTCCTCTAAGAACTTCCTCAGTCCATCGGAGGGTACTCGCTGCTAATTGGCCTCCAAGCCCAACCCCCAGCTTTCCCTCATGGCCCGGCCTAAGGAAACACTCAGGGAACACAAGCTAAGGGAGTCTAATAGAACCTAGGTTCTGCTGTGATTTGGAGTAGCCTCCCCATGCTCAGGATTCCAGAAAACTTCTTCGTGTGTGTGCTGTTGGTGGAGAAACAGAGTCCACGCGTATTTCAGGGGGCACAGGTATTCCATTGTTGTGGGTTGTTGGTTAAACACCTCCAATTTCCATGGAAAGGCACTCACTAATACTTGGATTTAGAGCTCGATTCCCACTTTGAACCGCACTCCAGCTTACGCAATCCATCAGGGAAGAGAGGTTAAGGATTCTCTAGAACACTGGCACTGCTGTCAGTTGGAGGATCTTTCCCAATTCAGGATTCCAGAAGCCAGTCTTGTGGGAGGGGGATTTCTATATCCCCACTCCACGTAGATGGATGTGGGCACAGGTGTTCACCTTTAGGGAGAATTGATCTAAATACTTCCACAGTCCATCGGGGGCACTCGCTACTATATGGCCTCAAAACCCAATCCCCAGCTTTCCCTCAGAGCCAGGCCTAGGGAAACACTCAGGGATTACAAACTATCGGATATTATTAGAACCCAGGCGGTGCTGTCACTTGAAATTGCCGGCCCAAACTCAGGATACCTGAACACGTCTTCGTGTGTGTGTTGGAAGTGGGGAAACTGAGTTCATGCATCTTTATGGGGGCACAGTTATTCCCAGGTAGATGATGTAGTTTAAACACGTTCACTTCTCAGAGAGAGGCACTAGCTATTATTTGGCTTTAGAGCCCATCCCCCACCATCGCTCACTGCTAGGCCTAGGAAATCACTTAGGCAAGTCAAGCTAAGGGATTCTATTAGAACCCAGGTGCTGCTGTCATTTTGTGGAGCCTCCCTACTCTCAGAATACCAGAACACTTCTTCGTGTGAGCTGGATGTAGGGAAACAGAGTCAAAGCATCTTTCAGGGGGCACAGTTATTCCATGGTTGTGGGATGTAGGTTAAACAGACACATCCCATCGATAGGCTCTCGCTAATACTTGGTTTAGAGCCCAACCCCCACATTCCACCCCTCTCCAGCCTAGGAATGCCATCAGGGAAGACAAGCTAAGGAATTCTATAAGAACCCATGCGCTTCTGGCATTTGGGGGAGACTCCCCACAATCAGGATACCTGAGCACGTCTCAGTGTGTGTGCTGGAGGTGGGGAAAAAGAGTCCACTCATCTGTATGGGGGCACAGGTGTTCCAAGATTGGGGAAGTAGTTTCAAACCCTCCAATACCCACAGGGATGCACTCGCTAATACTTGCCTTTAGAGCCCATCCCCCACCATCGCTCACTGCTAGGCCTAGGAAAACACTTAGGGAAGTCAAGCTAAGGGATTCTATTACAACCCAGGTGCTACTGTCTGTTGGAGGAAGCTCCCCACAGTCAGAACACCAGAACACTTCATCCTGTGTTTGCTGGAAGTGGGGAAACATAGCACACGCATTATTCAGGGGGCACAGTTATTCCATGGTTGTGGGTTGTAGGTTAAACACCCACATCCCATGGATAGGCTCTCGCTACTATTTGGTTTAGAGCCCAATCCCAACTTTCCCCCGCACACCGGCCTTGGCAATCAACCATGGAATACAAGTTAAGGTATAGTATTAGAACCCAGGCACTGCTGTTATTTGGAAGAACTTCCCCACACTCAAGACATCTGAACCCAATGTCGTGTATGTGCTGGAGGAGGGAAACAAAGTCCACGCATCTTTATGGGGGCACAGGTGTTCCAAGTTGGGGATTTGGTTTAAAAACTCCACTGCCCAGAGAGGGGCACTCGCTAACCCTTGTCTTTAGAGCCCATCCCCCACATTCGCTCACAGCCCGGCCTAGGTAAACACTCAAGGAGGTCAAGGTAACGGATTCTATTAGACCCCAGGTGCTGCTGTCATTTGGAGGGAACTCCCACCATTCAGGATAGAAGAACACTTCCTCGTTTGTGTGCTGGTGGTGGGGAAACAGGGTCAAGGCATCTTTCAGGTGGCACATGTATTCCCACGTTGCTGGCTGTAGGTAAAATTTCTCAAATTCCCATGTAGATGCATTGGCCAATTCTTGGTATTAGAGCCGAAACCCCACATTCCCCAGCACTCCAGCCTAGGCAAACCATCAGGGAAGGCAAGTTAAGGGATTCAAGTAGAACACAAGCGCTCCTGACATTTGGAGGAACTTCCCCACACTCAGGATCCCGGAACCCAACCTTGTGGCGGGGAGATGTGGAGCCACAATCCAAGTAGATGAATGGGGTCACAAATGTTCCCCATTAGGGGGAAGTCCTCTAAATACTTCCACATTCCATAGGGAGGCAGTTGCTGCTACTTGGCCTCCAAGGCAAACTCCCATCTTTCCCTCTCAGCCCGGCCTAGGAAAACACACAAGGAATACAAGCTAGTTATTCTATTAGAACCCAGGCACTGCTGTCACTTGGAGGAGCCTCCCCACAATCAGGACAGCTGAGCACGTCTCCGTGTGTGTAATGGGGGTCGGGAAACAGATTCCACGCATCTTTATGGGGGAACAGGTTTTCCAAGTTTGGGGAAGTAGTTTAAAACCCTCCACTGCCCACAGAGTTGCACTCGATAATACTTGGATTTAGAGCCCTTCCCCCACCATCGCTCACTGCTAGCCCTAGGAAAACACTTAGGAAAGTCAAGCTAAGGGATTCTATTAGGACCCAGGTGCTGCTGTCAGTTGGAGGAACCTACCCAGACTCAGAACACCAGAAAACATCTTCGTTTGTGTGCTGGATGTAGGGAAACAGAGTCAAAGCATATTTCAGGGGGCACAGTTATTCCATGGTTGTGGGTTGTAAGCTAACACCCACATCCCATGAATAGGCTCTCGCTAATACTTGGTTTAGAGCCCAATCCCAACTTTCCCCCACACACCGGCCTTGGCAAGCCATCATGGAAGACAAGTTAAGGTATTGTATTAGAACCGAGGCGCTGCTGTTACTTGGAAGAACCTCCCCACACTCAAGACATCTGAACCAGATGTCGTGTGTGTGCTGGAGGAGGGAAACAGTGTCCACGCCTCTTTATGGGGGCACAGGTGTTCCCAGGATGGGGATATACTTTCACCACCTCCACTGCCAAAAAATAGGAACTCGCTAATACTTGGTTTTAGACCACAACCACCAACTTCGCTCACAACCCGGCCAAGGTATATACTCAGGGAAGTCAACCTAATGGATCCAATTAGATCCCAGGTGCTACTGTCTGTTGCAGGAGCCTCCCCACACTCAGGATACCAGAAAACTTCGTGTGTGTGTGGAGGTGGGGAAACAAAGCACACGCATATTTCAGGGGGCACAGTTATTCCCAAGTTGTGGGTTGTAGGATAAACATCTCCACTTCCCATGGAGAAGCACATGCTGATACTAGGTTTTAGAGCCCAATCCCACTTTCAGCCAAACTCTGGCCTAAGAAAACCATCAGGGAAGACAAGCAAAGGGGTTCAATTAAAACCAAGACGCTGATGTCACTTGGAGGAACTACCACACCCTCAGGATTCTGGAATCCAACCTTGTGTGGTGGGGAGGTGTGGAGCCTCAATCCACGCAGATGAATATGTGCTCAGGTGTTTCCCTTTAGGGAGAATTCCTCTAAGAACTTCCTCAGTCCATCGGAGGGTACTCGCTGCTAATTGGCCTCCAAGCCCAACCCCCAGCTTTCCCTCATGGCCCGGCCTAAGGAAACACTCAGGGAACACAAGCTAAGGGAGTCTAATAGAACCCAGGTTCTGCTGTGATTTGGAGTAGCCTCCCCATGCTCAGGATTCCAGAAAACTTCTTCGTGTGTGTGCTGTTGGTGGAGAAACAGAGTCCACGCGTATTTCAGTGGGCACAGGTATTCCATTGTTGTGGGTTGTTGGTTAAACACCTCCAATTTCCATGGAAAGGCACTCACTAATACTTGGATTTAGAGCTCAAATCCCACTTTGAACCGCACTCCAGCTTACGCAATCCATCAGGGAAGAGAGGTTAAGGATTCTCTAGAACACTGGCACTGCTGTCAGTTGGAGGATCTTTCCCAATTCAGGATTCCAGAAGCCAGTCTTGTGGGAGGGGGATTTCTGTATCCCCACTCCACGTAGATGGATGTGGGCACAGGTGTTCACCTTTAGGGAGAATTGATCTAAATACTTCCACAGTCCATCGGGGGCACTCGCTACTATATGGCCTCAAAGCCCAACCCCCAGCTTTCCCTCAAAGCCAGGCCTAGGGAAACACTCAGGGATTACAAGCTATCGGATATTATTAGAACACAGGCGGTGCTGTCACTTGAAATTGCCGGCCCAAACTCAGGATACCTGAACACGTCTTCGTGTGTGTGTTGGAAGTGGGGAAACTGAGTTCATGCATCTTTATGGGGGCACAGTTATTCCCAGGTAGATGATGTAGTTTAAACACCTTCACTTCTCATAGAGAGGCACTAGCTATTACTTGGCTTTAGAGCCCATCCCCCAGCATCGCTCACTGCTAGGCCTAGGAAATCACTTAGGGAAGTCAAGCTAAGGGATTCTATTAGAACCCAGGTGCTGCTGTCAGTTTGTGGAGCCTCCCTACTCTCAGAGTACCAGAACACTTCTTCATGTGTGAGCTGGATGTAGGGAAACAGAGTCAAAGCATCTTTCAGGGGGCACAGTTATTCCATGGTTGTGGGTTGTAGGTTAAACAGACACATCCCATCGATAGGCTCTCGCTAATACTTGGTTTAGAGCCCAACCCCCACATTCCACCCCTCTCCAGCCTAGGAATGCCATCAGGGAAGACAAGCTAAGGAATTCTATAAGAACCCAGGAGCTGCTGGCTTTTGGGGGAGACTCCCCACAATCAGGATACCTGAGCACGTCTCAGTGTGTGTGCTGGAGGTGGGGAAACAGAGTCCACTCATCTGTATGGGGGCATAGGTGTTCCAAGATTGGGGAAGTAGTTTCAAACCCTCCAATACCCACAGGGATGCACTCGCTAATACTTGGCTTTAGAGCCCATCCCCCACCATCGCTCACTGCTAGGCCTAGGAAAACACTTAGGGAAGTCAAGCTAAGGGATTCTATTACAACCCAGTTGCTACTGTCTGTTGGAGGAAGCTCCCCACAGTCAGAACACCAGAACACTTCTTCCTGTGTTTGCTGGAAGTGGGGAAACATAGCACACGCATTTTTCAGGGGGCACAGTTATTCCATGGTTGTGGGTTGTAGGTTAAACACCCACATCCCATGGATAGGCTCTCGCTACTACTTGGTTTAGAGCCCAATCCCAACTTTCCCCCGCACAGCGACCTTGGCAATCCACCATGGAATACAAGTTAGGGTATAGTTTTAGAACCCAGGCACTGCTGTTATTTGGAAGAACTTCCCCACACTCAAGACATCTGAACCCAATGTCGTGTATGTGCTGGAGGAGGGAAACAAAGTCCACGCATCTTTATGGGGGCACAGGTGTTCCAAGTTGGGGATTTGGTTTAAAAACTCCACTGCCCATAGAGGGGCACTCGCTAACCCTTGTCTTTAGAGCCCATCCCCCACATTCGCTCACAGCCCGGCCTGGGTAAACACTCAAGGAGGTCAAGGTAACGGATTCTATTAGACCCCAGGTGCTGCTGTCATTTGGAGGGAACTCCCACCATTCAGGATAGAAGAACACTTCCTCGTTTGTGTGCTGGTGGTGGGGAAACAGGGTCAAGGCATCTTTCAGGTGGCACATGTATTCCCACGTTGCTGGGTGTAGGTAAAATTTCTCAAATTCCCATGTAGATGCATTGGCCAATTCTTGGTATTAGAGCCGAAACCCCACATTCCCCAGCACTCCAGCCTAGGCAAACCATCAGGGAAGGCAAGTTAAGGGATTCAAGTAGAACACAAGCGCTCCTGACATTTGGAGGAACTTCCCCACACTCAGGATCCCGGAACCCAACCTTGTGGCGGGGAGATGTGGAGCCACAATCCAAGTAGATGAATGGGGTCACAAATGTTCCCCATTAGGGGGAAGTCCTCTAAATACTTCCACATTCCATAGGGAGGCAGTTGCTGCTACTTGGCCTCCAAGGCAAACTCCCAGCTTTCCCTCTCAGCCCGGCCTAGGAAAACACACAAGGAATACAAGCTAGTTATTCTCTTAGAACCCAGGCACTGCTGTCACTTGGAGGAGCCTCCCCACAATCAGGACACCTGAGCACGTCTCCGTGTGTGTACTGGAGGTCGGGAAACAGATTCCACGCATCTTTATGGGGGAACAGGTTTTCCAAGTTTGGGGAAGTAGTTTAAAACCCTCCACTGCCCACAGAGATGCACTCGCTAATACTTGGCTTTAGAGCCCTTCCCCCACCATCGCTCACTGCTAGCCCTAGGAAAACACTTAGGGAAGTCAAGCTAAGGGATTCTATTAGGACCCAGCTGCTGCTGGCAGTTGGAGGAACCTACCCAGACTCAGAACACCAGAAAACAACTTCGTTTGTGTGCTGGATGTAGGGAAACAGAGTCAAAGCATCTTTCAGGGGGCACAGTTATTCCATGGTTGTGGGTTGTAAGCTAACACCCACATCCCATGGATAGGCTCTCGCTAATACTTGGTTTAGAGCCCAATCCCAAATTTCCCCCACACACCGGCCTTGGCAAGCCATCATGGAAGACAAGTTAAGGTATTGTATTAGAACCGAGGCGCTGCTGTTACTTGGAAAAACCTCCCCACACTCAAGACATCTGAACCAGATGTCGTGTGTGTGCTGGAGGAGGGAAACAGTGTCCACGCCTCTTTATGGGGGCACAGGTGTTCCCAGGTTGGGGATATACTTTCACAACATCCACTGCCAAAAGATAGGAACTCGCTAATTCTTGGTTTTAGACCACAACCACCAACTTCGCTCACAACCCGGCCAAGGTATATACTCAGGGAAGTCAACCTAATGGATCCAATTAGATCGCAGGTGCTATTGTCTGTTGCAGGAGCCTCCCCACACTCAGGATACCAGAAAACTTCGTGTGTGTGTGCAGGTGGGGAAGCAAAGCACACGCATTTTTCAGGGGGCACAGTTATTCCCAAGTTGTGGGTTGTATGATAAACATCTCCACTTCCCATGGAGAGGCACATGCTGATACTAGGTTTTAGAGCCCAATCCCACATTCAGCCAAACTCTGGCCTAAGAAAACCATCAGGGAAGACAAGCAAAGGGGTTCAATTAAAACCAAGACGCTGATGTCACTTGGAGGAACTACCACACCCTCAGGATTCTGGAATCCAAACTTGTGTGGTGGGGAGGTGTGCAGCCCCAATCCACGCAGATGAATATGTGCTCAGGTGTTTCCCTTTAGGGAGAATTCCTCTAAGAACTTCCTCAGTCCATCGGAGGGTACTCGCTGCTAATTGGCCTCCAAGCCCAACCCCCAGCTTTCCCTCATGGCCCGGCCTAAGGAAACACTCAGGGAACACAAGCTAAGGGAGTCTAATAGAACCTAGGTTCTGCTGTGATTTGGAGTAGCCTCCCCATGCTCAGGATTCCAGAAAACTTCTTCGTGTGTGTGCTGTTGGTGGAGAAACAGAGACCACGCGTATTTCAGGGGGCACAGGTATTCCATTGTTGTGGGTTGTTGGTTAAACACCTCCAATTTCCATGGAAAGGCACTCACTAATACTTGGATTTAGAGCTCAAATCCCACTTTGAACCGCACTCCAGCTTACGCAATCCATCAGGGAAGAGAGGTTAAGGATTCTCTAGAACACTGGCACTGCTGTCAGTTGGAGGATTTTTCCCAATTCAGGATTCCAGAAGCCAGTCTTGTGGGAGGGGGATTTCTGTATCCCCACTCCACGTAGATGGATGTGGGCACAGGTGTTCACCTTTAGGGAGAATTGATCTAAATACTTCCACAGTCCATCGGGGGCACTCGATACTATATGGCCTCAAAGCCCAACCCCCAGCTTTCCCTCAGAGCCAGGTCTAGGGAAACACTCAGGGATTACAAGCTATCGGATATTATTAGAACCCAGGCGGTGCTGTCACTTGAAATTGCCGGCCCAAACTCAGGATACCTGAACACGAATTCGTGTGTGTGTTGGAAGTGGGGAAACTGAGTTCATGCATCTTTATGGGGGCACAGTTATTCCCAGGTAGATGATGTAGTTTAAACACCTTCACTTCTCATAGAGAGGCACTAGCTATTACTTGGCTTTAGAGCCCATCCCCCACCATCGCTCACTGCTAGGCCTAGGAAATCACTTAGGGAAGTCAAGCTAAGGGATTCTATTAGAACCCAGGTGCTGCTGTCAGTTTGTGGAGCCTCCCTACTCTCAGAATACCAGAACACTTCTTCGTGTGTGAGCTGGATGTAGGGAAACAGAGTCAAAGCATCTTTCAGGGGGCACAGTTATTCCATGGTTGTGGGTTGTAGGTTAAACAGCCACATCCCAACGATAGGCTCTCGCTAATACTTGGTTTAGTGCCCAAACCCCACATTCCACATCTCTCCAGCCTAGGAATGCCATCAGGGAAGACAAGCTAAGGGATTCTATAAGAACCCAGGCGCTGCTGGCATTTGGAGGAGACTCCCCACAATCAGGATACCTGAGCACGTCTCAGTGTGTGTGCTGGGGGTGGGGAAACAGAGTCCACGCATCTGTATGGGGGCACAGGTGTTCCAAGATTGGGGAAGTAGTTTCAAACCCTCCAATACCCACAGAGATGCACTCGCTAATACTTGGCTTTAGAGCCCTTCCCCCACCATCGCTCACTGCTAGGCCTAGGAAAACACTTAGGGAAGTCAAACTAAGGGATTCTATTACAACCCAGGTGCTACTGTCTGTTGGAGGAAGCTCCCCACAGTCAGAACACCAGAACACTTCTTCCTGTGTTTGCTGGAAGTGGGGAAACATAGCACACGCATTTTTCAGGGGGCACAGTTATTCCATGGTTGTGGGTTGTAGGTTAAACACCCACATCCCATGGATAGGCTCTCGCTACTACTTGGTTTAGAGCCCAATCCCAACTTTCCCCCGCACACCGGCCTTGGCAATCCACCATGGAATACAAGTTAAGGTATAGTATTTGAACCCAGGCACTGCTGTTATTTGGAAGAACTTCCCCACACTCAAGACATCTGAACCCAATGTCGTGTATGTGCTGGAGGAGGGAAACAAAGTCCACGCATCTTTATGGGGGCACAGGTGTTCCAAGTTGGGGATTTGGTTTAAAAACTCCACTGCCCATAGAGGGGCACTCGCTAACCCTTGTCTTTAGAGCCCATCCCCCACATTCGCTCACAGCCCGGCCTAGGTAAACACTCAAGGAGGTCAAGGTAACGGATTCTATTAGACCCCAGGTGCTGCTGTCATTTGGAGGGAACTCCCACCATTCAGGATAGAAGAACACTTCCTCGTTTGTGTGCTGGTGGTGGGGAAACAGGGTCAAGGCATCTTTCAGGTGGCACATGTATTCCCACGTTGCTGGCTCTAGGTAAAATTTCTCAAATTCCCATGTAGATGCATTGGCAAATTCTTGGTATTAGAGCAGAAACCCCACATTCCCCAGCACTCCAGCCTAGGCAAACCATCAGGGAAGGCAAGTTAAGGGATTCAAGTAGAACACAAGCGCTCCTGACATTTGGAGGAACTTCCCCACACTCAGGATCCCGGAACCCAACCTTGTGGCGGGGAGATGTGGAGCCACAATCCAAGTAGATGAATGGGGTCACAAATGTTCCCCATTAGGGGGAAGTCCTCTAAATTCTTCCACATTCTATAGGGAGGCAGTTGCTGCTACTTGGCCGCCAAGGCAAACTCCCAGCTTTCCCTCTCAGCCCGGCCTAGGAAAACACACAAGGAATACAAGCTAGTTATTCTCTTAGAACCCAGGCACTGCTGTCACTTGGAGGAGCCTCCCCACAATCAGGACACCTGAGCACGTCTCCGTGTGTGTACTGGAGGTCGGGAAACAGATTCCACGCATCTTTATGGGGGAACAGGTTTTCCAAGTTTGGGGAAGTAGTTTAAAACCCTCCACTGCCCACAGAGTTGCACTCGCTAATACTTGGCTTTAGAGCCCTTCCCCCACCATCGCTCACTGCTAGGCCTAGGAAAACACTTAGGGAAGTCAAGCTAAGGGATTCTATTAGGACCCAGGTGCTGCTGTCAGTTGGAGGAACCTACCCAGACTCAGAACACCAGAAAACATCTTCGTTTGTGTGCTGGATGTAGGGAAACAGAGTCAAAGCATCTTTCAGGGGGCACAGTTATTCCATGGTTGTGGGTTGTAAGCTAACACCCACATCCCATGGATAGGCTCTCGCTAATACTTGGTTTAGAGCCCAATCCCAACTTTCCCCCACACACCGGCCTTGGCAAGCCATCATGGAAGTCAAGTTAAGGTATTGTATTAGAACCGAGGCGCTGCTGTTACTTGGAAGAACCTCCCCACACTCAAGACATCTGAACCAGATGTCGTGTGTGTGCTGGAGGAGGGAAACAGTGTCCACGCCTCTTTATGGGGGCACAGGTGTTCCCAGGTTGGGGATATACTTTCACCACCTCCACTGCCAAAAGATAGGAACTCGCTAATACTTGGTTTTAGACCACAACCACCAACTTCGCTCACAACCCGGCCAAGGTATATACTCAGGGAAGTCAACCTAATGGATCCAATTAGATCCCAGGTGCTACTGTCTGTTGCAGGAGCCTCCCCACACTCAGGATACCAGAAAACTTCGTGTGTGTGTGGAGGTGGGGAAACAAAGCACACGCATTTTTCAGGGGGCACAGTTATTCCCACGTTGTGGGTTGTATGATCAACATCTCCACTTCCCATGGAGAGGCACATGCTGATACTAGGTTTTAGAGCCCAATCCCACTTTCAGCCAAACCCTGGCCTAGGAAAACCATCAGGGAAGACAAGCAAAGGGGTTCAATTAAAACCAAGACGCTGATGTCACTTGGAGGATCTACCACACCCTCAGGATTCTGGGATCCAACCTTGTGTGGTGGGGAGGTGTGGAGCCCAAATCCACGCAGATGAATATGTGCTCAGGTGTTTCCCTTTAGGGAGAATTCCTCTAAGAACTTCCTCAGTCCATCGGAGGGTACTCGCTGCTAATTGGCCTCCAAGCCCAACCCCCAGCTTTCCCTCATGGCCCGGCCTAAGGAAACACTCAGGGAACACAAGCTAAGGGAGTCTAATAGAACCTAGGTTCTGCTGTGATTTGGAGTAGCCTCCCCATGCTCAGGATTCCAGAAAACTTCTTCGTGTGTGTGCTGTTGGTGGAGAAACAGAGTCCACGCGTATTTCAGGGGGCACAGGTATTCCATTGTTGTGGGTTGTTGGTTAAACACCTCCAATTTCCATGGAAAGGCACTCACTAATACTTGGATTTAGAGCTCAAATCCCACTTTGAACCGCACTCCAGCTTACGCAATCCATCAGGGAAGAGAGGTTAAGGATTCTCTAGAACACTGGCACTGCTGTCAGTTGGAGGATCTTTCCCAATTCAGGATTCCAGAAGCCAGTCTTGTGGGAGGGGGATTTCTGTATCCCCACTCCACGTAGATGGATGTGGGCACAGGTGTTCACCTTTAGGGAGAATTGATCTAAATACTTCCACAGTCCATCGGGGGCACTCGCTACTATATGGCCTCAAAGCCCAAACCCCAGCTTTCCCTCAGAGCCAGGCCTAGGGAAACACTCAGGGATTACAAGCTATCGGATATTATTAGAACCCAGGCGGTGCTGTCACTTGAAATTGCCGGCCCAAACTCAGGATACCTGAACACGTCTTCGTGTGTGTGTTGGAAGTGTGGAAACTGAGTTCATGCATTTTTATGGGGGCACAGTTATTCCCAGGTAGATGATGTAGTTTAAACACCTTCACTTCTCATAGAGAGGCACTAGCTATTACTTGGCTTTAGAGCCCATCCCCCACCATCGCTCACTGCTAGGCCTAGGAAATCACTTAGGGAAGTCAAGCTAAGAGATTCTATTAGAACCCAGGTGCTGCTGTCAGATTGTGGAGCCTCCCTACTCTCAGAATACCAGAACACTTCTTCGTGTGTGAGCTGGATGTAGGGAAACAGAGTCAAAGCATCTTTCAGGGGGCACAGTTATTCCATGGTTGTGGGTTGTAGGTTAAACAGCCACATCCCATCGATAGGCTCTCGCTAATACTTGGTTTATAGCCCAACCCCAACATTCCACCCATCTCCAGCCTAGGAATGCCATCAGGGAAGACAAGCTAAGGGATTCTATAAGAACCCAGGCGCTGCTGGCATTTGGAGGAGACTCCCCACAATCAGGATACCTGAGCACGTCTCAGTGTGTGTGCTGGGGGTGGGGAAACAGAGTCCACGCATCTGTATGGGGGCACAGTTGTTCCAAGATTGGGGAAATAGTTTCAAACCCTCCAATACCCACAGAAGTGCACTCGCTAATACTTGGCTTTAGAGCCCATCCCCCACCATCGCTCACTGCTAGGCCTAGGAAAACACTTAGGGAAGTCAAACTAAGGGATTCTATTACAACCCAGGTGCTACTGTCTGTTGGAGGAAGCTCCCCACAGTCAGAACACCAGAACACTTCTTCCTGTGTTTGCTGGAAGTGGGGAAACATAGCACACGCATTTTTCAGGGGGCACAGTTATTCCATGGTTGTGGGTTGTAGGTTAAACACCCACATCCCATGGATAGGCTCTCGCTACTACTTGGTTTAGAGCCCAATCCCAACTTTCCCCCGCACACCGGCCTTGGCAATCCACCATGGAATACAAGTTAAGGTATAGTATTTGAACCCAGGCACTGCTGTTATTTGGAAGAACTTCCCCACACTCAAGACATCTGAACCCAATGTCGTGTATGTGCTGGAGGAGGGAAACAAAGTCCACGCATCTTTATGGGGGCACAGGTGTTCCAAGTTGGGGATTTGGTTTAAAAACTCCACTGCCCATAGAGGGGCACTCGCTAACCCTTGTCTTTAGAGCCCATCCCCCACATTCGCTCACAGCCCGGCCTAGGTAAACACTCAAGGAGGTCAAGGTAACGGATTCTATTAGACCCCAGGTGCTGCTGTCATTTGGAGGGAACTCCCACCATTCAGGATAGAAGAACACTTCCTCGTTTGTGTGCTGGTGGTGGGGAAACAGGGTCAAGGCATCTTTCAGGTGGCACATGTATTCCCACGTTGCTGGCTGTAGGTAAAATTTCTCAAATTCCCATGTAGATGCATTGGCAAATTCTTGGTATTAGAGCAGAAACCCCACATTCCCCAGCACTCCAGCCTAGGCAAACCATCAGGGAAGGCAAGTTAAGGGATTCAAGTAGAACACAAGCGCTCCTGACATTTGGAGGAACTTCCCCACACTCAGGATCCCGGAACCCAACCTTGTGGCGGGGAGATGTGGAGCCACAATCCAAGTAGATGAATGGGGTCACAAATGTTCCCCATTAGGGGGAAGTCCTCTAAATATTTCCACATTCCATAGGGAGGCAGTTGCTGCTACTTGGCCGCCAAGGCAAACTCCCAGCTTTCCCTCTCAGCCCGGCCTAGGAAAACACACAAGGAATACAAGCTAGTTATTCTCTTAGAACCCAGGCACTGCTGTCACTTGGAGGAGCCTCCCCACAATCAGGACACCTGAGCACGTCTCCGTGTGTGTACTGGAGGTCGGGAAACAGATTCCACGCATCTTTATGGGGGAACAGGTTTTCCAAGTTTGGGGAAGTAGTTTAAAACCCTCCACTGCCCACAGAGTTGCACTCGCTAATACTTGGCTTTAGAGCCCTTCCCCCACCATCGCTCACTGCTAGGCCTAGGAAAACACTTAGGGAAGTCAAGCTAAGGGATTCTATTAGGACCCAGGTGCTGCTGTCAGTTGGAGGAACCTACCCAGACTCAGAACACCAGAAAACATCTTCGTTTGTGTGCTGGATGTAGGGAAACAGAGTCAAAGCATCTTTCAGGGGGCACAGTTATTCCATGGTTGTGGGTTGTAAGCTAACACCCACATCCCATGGATAGGCTCTCGCTAATACTTGGTTTAGAGCCCAATCCCAACTTTCCCCCACACACCGGCCTTGGCAAGCCATCATGGAAGTCAAGTTAAGGTATTGTATTAGAACCGAGGCGCTGCTGTTACTTGGAAGAACCTCCCCACACTCAAGACATCTGAACCAGATGTCGTGTGTGTGCTGGAGGAGGGAAACAGTGTCCACGCCTCTTTATGGGGGCACAGGTGTTCCCAGGTTGGGGATATACTTTCACCACCTCCACTGCCAAAAGATAGGAACTCGCTAATACTTGGTTTTAGACCACAACCACCAACTTCGCTCACAACCCGGCCAAGGTATATACTCAGGGAAGTCAACCTAATGGATCCAATTAGATCCCAGGTGCTACTGTCTGTTGCAGGAGCCTCCCCACACTCAGGATACCAGAAAACTTCGTGTGTGTGTGGAGGTGGGGAAACAAAGCACACGCATTTTTCAGGGGGCACAGTTATTCCCACGTTGTGGGTTGTATGATCAACATCTCCACTTCCCATGGAGAGGCACATGCTGATACTAGGTTTTAGAGCCCAATCCCACTTTCAGCCAAACCCTGGCCTAGGAAAACCATCAGGGAAGACAAGCAAAGGGGTTCAATTAAAACCAAGACGCTGATGTCACTTGGAGGATCTACCACACCCTCAGGATTCTGGGATCCAACCTTGTGTGGTGGGGAGGTGTGGAGCCCAAATCCACGCAGATGAATATGTGCTCAGGTGTTTCCCTTTAGGGAGAATTCCTCTAAGAACTTCCTCAGTCCATCGGAGGGTACTCGCTGCTAATTGGCCTCCAAGCCCAACCCCCAGCTTTCCCTCATGGCCCGGCCTAAGGAAACACTCAGGGAACACAAGCTAAGGGAGTCTAATAGAACCTAGGTTCTGCTGTGATTTGGAGTAGCCTCCCCATGCTCAGGATTCCAGAAAACTTCTTCGTGTGTGTGCTGTTGGTGGAGAAACAGAGTCCACGCGTATTTCAGGGGGCACAGGTATTCCATTGTTGTGGGTTGTTGGTTAAACACCTCCAATTTCCATGGAAAGGCACTCACTAATACTTGGATTTAGAGCTCAAATCCCACTTTGAACCGCACTCCAGCTTACGCAATCCATCAGGGAAGAGAGGTTAAGGATTCTCTAGAACACTGGCACTGCTGTCAGTTGGAGGATCTTTCCCAATTCAGGATTCCAGAAGCCAGTCTTGTGGGAGGGGGATTTCTGTATCCCCACTCCACGTAGATGGATGTGGGCACAGGTGTTCACCTTTAGGGAGAATTGATCTAAATACTTCCACAGTCCATCGGGGGCACTCGCTACTATATGGCCTCAAAGCCCAAACCCCAGCTTTCCCTCAGAGCCAGGCCTAGGGAAACACTCAGGGATTACAAGCTATCGGATATTATTAGAACCCAGGCGGTGCTGTCACTTGAAATTGCCGGCCCAAACTCAGGATACCTGAACACGTCTTCGTGTGTGTGTTGGAAGTGTGGAAACTGAGTTCATGCATTTTTATGGGGGCACAGTTATTCCCAGGTAGATGATGTAGTTTAAACACCTTCACTTCTCATAGAGAGGCACTAGCTATTACTTGGCTTTAGAGCCCATCCCCCACCATCGCTCACTGCTAGGCCTAGGAAATCACTTAGGGAAGTCAAGCTAAGAGATTCTATTAGAACCCAGGTGCTGCTGTCAGATTGTGGAGCCTCCCTACTCTCAGAATACCAGAACACTTCTTCGTGTGTGAGCTGGATGTAGGGAAACAGAGTCAAAGCATCTTTCAGGGGGCACAGTTATTCCATGGTTGTGGGTTGTAGGTTAAACAGCCACATCCCATAGATAGGCTCTCGCTAATACTTGGTTTATAGCCCAACCCCAACATTCCACCCATCTCCAGCCTAGGAATGCCATCAGGGAAGACAAGCTAAGGGATTCTATAAGAACCCAGGCGCTGCTGGCATTTGGAGGAGACTCCCCACAATCAGGATACCTGAGCACGTCTCAGTGTGTGTGCTGGGGGTGGGGAAACAGAGTCCACGCATCTGTATGGGGGCACAGTTGTTCCAAGATTGGGGAAATAGTTTCAAACCCTCCAATACCCACAGAAGTGCACTCGCTAATACTTGGCTTTAGAGCCCATCCCCCACCATCGCTCACTGCTAGGCCTAGGAAAACACTTAGGGAAGTCAAACTAAGGGATTCTATTACAACCCAGGTGCTACTGTCTGTTGGAGGAAGCTCCCCACAGTCAGAACACCAGAACACTTCTTCCTGTGTTTGCTGGAAGTGGGGAAACATAGCACACGCATTTTTCAGGGGGCACAGTTATTCCATGGTTGTGGGTTGTAGGTTAAACACCCACATCCCATGGATAGGCTCTCGCTACTACTTGGTTTAGAGCCCAATCCCAACTTTCCCCCGCACACCGGCCTTGGCAATCCACCATGGAATACAAGTTAAGGTATAGTATTTGAACCCAGGCACTGCTGTTATTTGGAAGAACTTCCCCACACTCAAGACATCTGAACCCAATATCGTGTATGTGCTGGAGGAGGGAAACAAAGTCCACGAATCTTTATGGGGGCACAGGTGTTCCAAGTTGGGGATTTGGTTTAAAAACTCCACTGCCCATAGAGGGGCACTCGCTAACCCTTGTCTTTAGAGCCCATCCCCCACATTCGCTCACAGCCCGGCCTAGGTAAACACTCAAGGAGGTCAAGGTAACGGATTCTATTAGACCCCAGGTGCTGCTGTCATTTGGAGGGAACTCCCACCATTCAGGATAGAAGAACACTTCCTCGTTTGTGTGCTGGTGGTGGGGAAACAGGGTCAAGGCATCTTTCAGGTGGCACATGTATTCCCACGTTGCTGGCTGTAGGTAAAATTTCTCAAATTCCCATGTAGATGCATTGGCCAATTCTTGGTATTAGAGCCGAAACCCCACATTCCCCAGCACTCCAGCCTAGGCAAACCATCAGGGAAGGCAAGTTAAGGGATTCAAGTAGAACACAAGCGCTCCTGACATTTGGAGGAACTTCCCCACACTCAGGATCCTGGAACCCATCCTTGTGGCGGGGAGATGTGGAGCCACAATCCAAGTAGATGAATGGGGTCACAAATGTTCCCCATTAGGGGGAAGTCCTCTAAATACTTCCACATTCCATAGGGAGGCAGTTGCTGCTACTTGGCCGCCAAGGCAAACTCCCAGCTTTCCCTCTCAGCCCGGCCTAAGAAAACACACAAGGAATACAAGCTAGTTATTCTATTAGAACCCAGGCACTGCTGTCACTTGGAGGAGCCTCCCCACAATCAGGACACCTGAGCACGTCTCCGTGTGTGTACTGGAGGTCGGGAAACAGATTCCACGCATCTTTATGGGGGAACAGGTTTTCCAAGTTTGGGGAAGTAGTTTAAAACCCTCCACTGCCCACAGAGATGCACTCGCTAATACTTGTCTTTAGAGACCTTCCCCCACCATCGCTCACTGCTAGGCCTAGGAAAACACTTAGGGAAGTCAAGCTAAGGGATTCTATTAGGACCCAGGTGCTGCTGGCAGTTGGAGGAACCTACCAAGACTCAGAACACCAGAAAATATCTTCGTTTGTGTGCTGGATGTAGGGAAACAGAGTCAAAGCATCTTTCAGGGGGCACAGTTATTCCATGGTTTTGCGTTGTAAGCTAACACCCACATCCCATGGATAGGCTCTCGCTAATACTTGGTTTAGAGCCCAATCCCAACTTTCCCCCACACACCGGCCTTGGCAAGCCATCATGGAAGTCAAGTTAAGGTATTGTATTAGAACCGAGGCGCTGCTGTTACTTGGAAGAACCTCCCCACACTCAAGACATCTGAACCAGATGTCGTGTGTGTGCTGGAGGAGGGAAACAGTGTCCACGCCTCTTTATGGGGGCACAGGTGTTCCCAGGTTGGGGATATACTTTCACCACCTCCACTGCCAAAATTTAGGAACTCGCTAATACTTGGTTTTAGACCACAACCACCAACTTCGCTCACAACCCGGCCAAGGTATATACTCAGGGAAGTCAACCTAATGGATCCAATTAGATCCCAGGTGCTACTGTCTGTTGCAGGAGCCTCCCCACACTCAGGATACCAGAAAACTTCGTGTGTGTGTGGAGGTGGGGAAACAAAGCACACGCATTTTTCAGGGGGCACAGTTATTCCCAAGTTGTGGGTTCTATGATCAACATCTCCACTTCCCATGGAGAGGCACATGCTGATACTAGGTTTTAGAGCCCAATCCCACTTTCAGCCAAACCCTGGCCTAGGAAAACCATCAGGGAAGACAAGCAAAGGGGTTCAATTAAAACCAAGACGCTGATGTCACTTGGAGGAACTACCACACCCTCAGGATTCTGGGATCCAACCTTGTGTGGTGGGGAGGTGTGGAGCCCAAAACCACGCAGATGAATATGTGCTCAGGTGTTTCCCTTTAGGGAGAATTCCTCTAAGAACTTCCTCAGTCCATCGGAGGGTACTCGCTGGTAATTGGCCTCCAAGCCCAACCCCCAGCTTTCCCTCATGGCCCGGCCTAAGGAAACACTCAGGGAACACAAGCTAAGGGAGTCTAATAGAACCTAGGTTCTGCTGTGATTTGGAGTAGCCTCCCCATGCTCAGGATTCCAGAAAACTTCTTCGTGTGTGTGCTGTTGGTGGAGAAACAGAGTCCACGCGTATTTCAGGGGGCACAGGTATTCCATTGTTGTGGGTTGTTGGTTAAACACCTCCAATTTCCATGGTAAGGCACTCACTAATACTTGGATTTAGAGCTCAAATCCCACTTTGAACCGCACTCCAGCTTACGCAATCCATCAGGGAATAGAGGTTAAGGATTCTCTAGAACACTGGCACTGCTGTCAGTTGGAGGATCTTTCCCAATTCAGGATTCCAGAAGCCAGTCTTGTGGGAGGGGGATTTCTGTATCCCCACTCCACGTAGATGGATGTGGGCACAGGTGTTCACCTTTAGGGAGAATTGATCTAAATACTTCCACAGTCCATCGGGGGCACTCGCTACTATATGGCCTCAAAGCCCAAACCCCAGCTTTCCCTCAGAGCCAGGCCTTGGGAAACACTCAGGGATTACAAGCGATCGGATATTATTAGAAACCAGGCGGTGCTGTCACTTGAAATTGCCGGCCCAAACTCAGGATACCTGAACACGTCTTCGTGTGTGTGTTGGAAGTGTGGAAACTGAGTTCATGCATTTTTATGGGGGCACAGTTATTCCCAGGTAGATGATGTAGTTTAAACACCTTCACTTCTCATAGAGAGGCACTAGCTATTACTTGGCTTTAGAGCCCATCCCCCACCATCGCTCACTGCTAGGCCTAGGAAATCACTTAGGAAAGTCAAGCTAAGGGATTCTATTAGAACCCAGGTGCTGCTGTCAGTTTGTGGAGCCTCCCTACTCTCAGAATACCAGAAAACATCTTCGTTTGTGTGCTGGATGTAGGGAAACAGAGTCAAAGCATCTTTCAGGGGGCACAGTTATTCCATGGTTGTGGGTTGTATGTTAAACAGCCAAATCCCATCGATAGGCTCTCGCTAATACTTTTTTTAGAGCCCAACCCCCACATTCCACCCCTCTCCAGCCTAGGAATGCCATCAGGGAAGACAAGCTAAGGGATTCTATAAGAACCCAGGCGCTGCTGGCATTTGGAGGAGACTCCCCACAATCAGGATACCTGAGCACGTCTCAGTGTGTGTGCTGGGGGTGGGGAAACAGAGTCCACGCATCTGTATGGGGGCACAGGTGTTCCAAGATTGGGGAAGTAGTTTCAAACCCTCCAATACCCACAGAGTTTCACTCGCTAATGCTTGGCATTAGAGCCCATCCCCCACCATCGCTCACTGCTAGGCCTAGGAAAACACTTAGGGAAGTCAAGCTAAGGGATTCTATTACAACCCAGGTGCTACTGTCTGTTGGAGGAAGCTCCCCACAGTCAGAACACCAGAACACTTCTTCCTGTGTTTGCTGGAAGTGGGGAAACATAGCACACGCATTTTTCAGGGGGCACAGTTATTCCATGGTTGTGGGTTGTAGGTTAAACACCCACATCCCATGGATAGGCTCTCGCTACTACTTGGTTTAGAGCCCAATCCCAACTTTCCCCCGCACACCGGCCTTGGCAATCCACCATGGAATACAAGTTAAGGTATAGTATTAGAACCCAGGCACTGCTGTTATTTGGAAGAACTTCCCCACACTCAAGACATCTGAACTCAATGTCGTGTATGTGCTGGAGGAGGGAAACAAAGTCCACGCATCTTTATGGGGGCACAGGTGTTCCAAGTTGGGGATTTGGTTTAAAAACTCCACTGCCCAGAGAGGGGCACTCGCTAACCCTTGTCTTTAGAGCCCATCCCCCACATTCGCTCACAGCCCTGCCTAGGTAAACACTCAAGGAGGTCAAGGTAACGGATTCTATTAGACCCCAGGTGCTGCTGTCATTTGGAGGGAACTCCCACCATTCAGGATAGAAGAACACTTCCTCGTTTGTGTGCTGGTGGTGGGGAAACAGGGTCAAGGCATCTTTCAGGTGGCACATGTATTCCCACGTTGCTGGCTGTAGGTAAAATTTCTCAAATTCCCATGTAGATGCATTGGCCAATTCTTGGTATTAGAGCCGAAACCCCACATTCCCCAGCACTCCAGCCTAGGCAAACCATCAGGGAAGGCAAGTTAAGGGATTCAAGTAGAACACAAGCGCTCCTGACATTTGGAGGAACTTCCCCACACTCAGGATCCCGGAACCCAACCTTGTGGCGGGGAGATGTGGAGCCACAATCCAAGTAGATGAATGGGGTCACAAATGTTCCCCATTAGGGGGAAGTCCTCTAAATACTTCCACATTCCATAGGGAGGCAGTTGCTGCTACTTGGCCTCCAAGGCAAACTCCCAGCTTTCCCTCTCAGCCCGGCCTAGGAAAACACACAAGGAATACAAGCTAGTTATTCTATTAGAACCCAGGCACTGCTGTCACTTGGAGGAGCCTCCCCACAATCAGGACACCTGAGCACGTCTCCGTGTGTGTACTGGAGGTCGGGAAACAGATTCCACGCATCTTTATGGGGGAACAGGTTTTCCAAGTTTGGGGAAGTAGTTTAAAACCCTCCACTGCCCACAGAGATGCACTCGCTAATACTTGGCTTTAGAGCCCTTCCCCCACCATCGCTCATTGCTAGGCCTAGGAAAACACTTAGGGAAGTCAAGCTAAGGGATTCTATTAGGACCCAGGTGCTGCTGTCAGTTGGAGGAACCTACCCAGACTCAGAACACCAGAAAACGTCTTCGTTTGTGTGCTGGATGTAGGGAAACAGAGTCAAAGCATTTTCAGGGGGCACAGTTATTCCATGGTTGTGGGTTGTAAGCTAACACCCACATCCCATGGATAGGCTCTCGCTAATACTTGGTTTAGAGCCCAATCCCAACTTTCCCCCACACACCGGCCTTGGCAAGCCATCATGGAAGACAAGTTAAGGTATTGTATTAGAACCGAGGCGCTGCTGTTACTTGGAAGAACCTCCCCACACTCAAGACATCTGAACCAGATGGCGTGTGTGTGCTGGAGGAGGGAAACAGTGTCCACGCCTCTTTATGGGGGCACAGGTGTTCCCAGGTTGGGGATATACTTTCACCACCTCCACTGCCAAAAGATAGGAACTCGCTAATACTTGGTTTTAGACCACAACCACCAACTTCGCTCACAACCCGGCCAAGGTATATACTCAGGGAAGTCAACCTAATGGATCCAATTAGATCCCAGGTGCTACTGTCTGTTGCAGGAGCCTCCCCACACTCAGGATACCAGAAAACTTCGTGTGTGTGTGGAGGTGGGGAAACAAAGCACACGCATTTTTCAGGGGGCACAGTTATTCCCAAGTTGTGGGTTGTATGATCAACATCTCCACTTCCCATGGAGAGGCACATGCTGATACTAGGTTTTAGAGCCCAATCCCACTTTCAGCCAAACTCTGGCCTAGGAAAACCATCAGGGAAGACAAGCAAAGGGGTTCAATTAAAACCAAGACGCTGATGTCACTTGGAGGAACTACCAAACCCTCAGGATTCTGGAATCCAACCTTGTGTGGTGGGGAGGTGTGGAGCCCCAATCCACGCAGATGAATATGTGCTCAGGTGTTTCCCTTTAGGGAGAATTCCTCTAAGAAATTCCTCAGTCCATCGGAGGGTACTCGCTGCTAATTGGCCTCCAAGCCCAACCCCCAGCTTTCCCTCATGGCCCGGCCTAAGGAAACACTCAGGGAACACAAGCTAAGGGAGTCTAATAGAACCTAGGTTCTGCTGTGATTTGGAGTAGCCTCCCCATGCTCAGGATTCCAGAAAACTTCTTCGTGTGTGTGCTGTTGGTGGAGGAACAGAGTCCACGCGTATTTCATGGGGCACAGGTATACAATTGTTGTGTGTTGTTGGTTAAACACCTCCAATTTCCATGGAAAGGCACTCACTAATACTTGGATTTAGAGCTCAAATCCCAATTTGAACCGCACTCCAGCTTACGCAATCCATCAGGGAAGAGAGGTTAAGGATTCTCAAGAACACTGGCACTGCTGTCAGTTGGAGGACCTTTCCCAATTCAGGATTCCAGAAGCCAGTCTTGTGGGAGGGGGATTTCTGTATCCCCACTCCACGTAGATGGATGTGGGCACAGGTGTTCACCTTTAGGGAGAATTGATCTTAATACTTCCACAGTCAATCGGGGGCACTCGCTACTATATGGCCTCAAAGCCCAACCCCCAGCTTTCCCTCAGAGCCAGGCCTAGGGAAACACTCAGGGATTACAAGCTATCGGATATTATTAGAACCCAGGCGGTGCTGTCACTTGAAATTGCCGGCCCAAACTCAGGATACCTGAACACGTCTTCGTGTGTGTGTTGGAAGTGGGGAAACTGAGTTCATGCATCTTTATGGGGGCACAGTTATTCCCAGGTAGATGATGTAGTTTAAACACCTTCACTTCTCATAGAGAGGCACTAGCTATTACTTGGCTTTAGAGCCCATCCCAAACCATCGCTCACTGTTAGACCTAGGAAATCACTAAGGGAAGTCAAGCTAATGGATTCTATTAGAACCCAGGTGCTGCTGTCAGTTTGGGGAGCCTCCCTACCCTCAGAATACCAGAAAACTTCTTCTTGTGTGAGCTGGTTGTAGGGAAACAGAGTCAAAGCATCTTTCAGGGGGCACAGTTATTCCATGGCTGTGGGTTGTAGGTTAAACAGCCACATCCCATCGATAGGCTCTCGCTAATACATGTTTTAGGGCCCAACCCCCACATTCCACCCCTCTCCAGCCTAGGAATGCCATCAGGGAAGACAAGCTAAGGGATTCTATAAGAACCCAGGCGCTGCTGGCATTTGGAGGAGACTCCCCACAATCAGGATACCTGAGCACGTCTCAGTGTGTGTGCTGGAGGTGGGGAAACAGAGTCCACGCATCTGTATGGGGGCACAGGTGTTCCAAGATTGGGGAAGTAGTTTCAAACCCTCCAATACCCACAGAGATGCACTCGCTAATACTTGGCTTTAGAGCCCATCCCCCACCATCGCTCACTGCTAGGCCTAGGAAAACACTTAGGGAAGTCAAGCTAAGGGATTCTATTACAACCCAGGTGCTACTGTCTGTTGGAGGAAGCTCCCCACAGTCAGAACACCAGAACACTTCTTCCTGTGTTTGCTGGAAGTGGGGAAACATAGCACACGCATTTTTCAGGGGGCACAGTTATTCCATGGTTGTGGGTTTTAGGTTAAACACCCACATCCCATGGATAGGCTCTCGCTACTACTTGGTTTAGAGCCCAATCCCAACTTTCCCCCGCACACCGGCCTTGGCAATCCACCATGGAATACAAGTTAATGTATAGTATTAGAACCCAGGCACTGCTGTTATTTGGAAGAACTTCCCCACACTCAAGACATCTGAACCCAATGTCGTGTATGTGCTGGAGGAGGGAAACAAAGTCCACGCATCTTTATGGGGGCACAGGTGTTCCAAGTTGGGGATTTGGTTTAAAAACTCCACTGCCCATAGAGGGGCACTCGCTAACCCTTGTCTTTAGAGCCCATCCCCCACATTCGCTCACAGCCCGGCCTAGGTAAACACTCAAGGAGGTCAAGGTAACGGATTCTATTAGACCCCAGGTGCTGCTGTCATTTGGAGGGAACTCCCACCATTCAGGATAGAAGAACACTTCCTCGTTTGTGTGCTGGTGGAGGGGAAACAGGGTCAAGGCATCTTTCAGGTGGCACATATATTCCCACGTTGCTGGGTGTAGGTAAAATTTCTCAAATTCCCATGTAGATGCATTGGCCAATTCTTGGTATTAGAGCCGAAACCCCACATTCCCCAGCACTCCAGCCTAGGCAAACCATCAGTGAAGGCAAGTTAAAGGATTCAAGTAGAACACAAGCGCTCCTGACATTTGGAGGAACTTCCCCACACTCAGGATCCCGGAACCCAACCTTGTGGCGGGGAGATGTGGAGCCACAATCCAAGTAGATGAATGGGGTCACAAATGTTCCCCATTAGGGGGAAGTCCTCTAAATACTTCCACATTCCATAGGGAGGCAGTTGCTGCTACTTGGCCTCCAAGGCAAACTCCCAGCTTTCCCTCTCAGCCCGGCCTAGGAAAACACACAAGGAATACAAGCTAGTTATTCTATTAGAACCCAGGCACTGCTGTCACTTGGAGGAGCCTCCCAACAATCAGGACACCTGAGCACGTCTCCGTGTGTGTACTGGAGGTCGGGAAACAGATTCCACGCATCTTTATGGGGGAACAGGTTTTCCAAGTTTGGGGAAGTAGTTTAAAACCCTCCAATGCCCACAGAGTTGCACTCGCTAATACTTGGCTTTAGAGCCCTTCCCCCACCATCGCTCACTGCTAGGCCTAGGAAAACACTTAGGGAAGTCAAGCTAAGGGATTCTATTAGGACCCAGGTGCTGCTGTCAGTTGGAGGAACCTACCCAGACTCAGAACACCAGAAAACATCTTCGTTTGTGTGCTGGATGTAGGGAAACAGAGTCAAAGCATCTTTCAGGGGGCACAGTTATTCCATGGTTGTGGGTTGTAAGCTAACACCCACATCCCATGGATAGGCTCTCGCTAATACTTGGTTTAGAGCCCAATCCCAACTTTCCCCCACACACCGGCCTTGGCAAGCCATCATGGAAGACAAGTTAAGGTATTGTATTAGAACCGAGGCGCTGCTGTTACTTGGAAGAACCTCCCCACACTCAAGACATCTGAACCAGATGTCGTGTGTGTGCTGGAGGAGGGAAACAGTGTCCACGCCTCTTTATGGGGCACAGGTGTTCCCAGGTTGGGGATATACTTTCACCACCTCCACTGCCAAAAGATAGGAACTCGCTAATACTTGGTTTTAGACCACAACCACCAACTTCGCTCACAACCCGGCCAAGGTATATACTCAGGGAAGTCAACCTAATGGATCCAATTAGATCCCAGGTGCTACTGTCTGTTGCAGGAGCCTCCCCACACTCAGGATACCAGAAAACTTCGTGTGTGTGTGGAGGTGGGGAAACAAAGCACACGCATTTTTCAGGGGGCACAGTTATTCCCAAGTTGTGGGTTGTATGATCAACATCTCCACTTCCCATGGAGAGGCACATGCTGATACTAGGTTTTAGAGCCCAATCCCACTTTCAGCCAAACTCTGGCCTAGGAAAACCATCAGGGAAGACAAGCAAAGGGGTTCAATTAAAACCAAGACGCTGATGTCACTTGGAGGAACTACCACACCCTCAGGATTCTGGAATCCAACCTTGTGTGGTGGGGAGGTGTGGAGCCCAAAACCACGCAGATGAATATGTGCTCAGGTGTTTCCCTTTAGGGAGAATTCCTCTAAGAACTTCCTCAGTCCATCGGAGGGTACTCGCTGCTAATTGGCCTCCAAGCCCAACCCCCAGCTTTCCCTCATGGCCCGGCCTAAGGAAACACTCAGGGAACACAAGCTAAGGGAGTCTAATAGAACCTAGGGTCTGCTGTGATTTGGAGTAGCCTCCCCATGCTCAGGATTCCAGAAAACTTCTTCGTGTGTGTGCTGTTGGTGGAGAAACAGAGTCCACGCGAATTTCAGGGGGCACAGGTTTTCCATTGTTGTGGGTTGTTGGTTAAACACCTCCAATTTCCATGGAAAGGCACTCACTTATACTTGGATTTTGAGCTCAAATCCCACTTTGAACCGCACTCCAGCTTACACAATCCATCAGGGAAGAGAGGTTAAGGATTCTCTAGAACACTGGCACTGCTGTCAGTTGGAGGATCTTTCCCAATTCAGGATTCCAGAAGCCAGTCTTGTGGGAGGGGGTTTCTGTATCCCCACTCCACGTAGATGGATGTGGGCACAGGTGTTCACCTTTAGGGAGAATTGATCTAAATACTTCCACAGTCCATCGGGGGCACTCGCTACTATATGGCCTCAAAGCCCAACCCCCAGCTTTCCTCAGAGCCAGGCCTAGGGAAACACTCAGGGATTACAAGCTATCGGATATTATTAGAACCCAGGCGGTGCTGTCACTTGAAATTGCCGGCCCAAACTCAGGATACCTGAACACGTCTTCGTGTGTGTGTTGGAAGTGGGGAAACTGAGTTCATGCATCTTTATGGGGGCACAGTTATTCCCAGGTAGATGATGTAGTTTAAACACCTTCACTTCTCATAGAGAGGCACTAGCTATTACTTGGCTTTAGAGCCCATCCCCCACCATCGCTCACTGCTAGGCCTAGGAAATCACTTAGGGAAGTCAAGCTAAGGGATTCTATTAGAACCCAGGTGCTGCTGTCAGTTTGTGGAGCCTCCCTACTCTCAGAATACCAGAACACTTCTTCGTGTGTGAGCTGGATGTAGGGAAACAGAGTCAAAGCATCTTTCAGGGGGCACAGTTATTCCATGGTTGTGGGTTGTAGGTTAAACAGCCACATCCCATCGATAGGCTCTCGCTAATACTTGGTTTAGAGAGCAACCCCCACATTCCACCCCTCTCCAGCTTAGGAATGCCATCAGGGAAGACAAGCTAAGGGATTCTATAAGAACCCAGGCGCTGCTGGCATTTGGAGGAGACTCCCCACAATCAGGATACCTGAGCAAGTCTCAGTGTGTGTGCTGGAGGTGGGGAAACAGAGTCCACGCATCTGTATGGGGGCACAGGTGTTCCAAGATTGGGGTAGTAGATTCAAACCCTCCAATATCCACAGAGATGCACTCGCTAATACTTGGCTTTAGAGCCCATCCCCCACCATCGCTCACTGCTAGGCCTAGGAAAACACTTAGGGAAGTCAAGCTAAGGGATTCTATTACAACCCAGGTGCTACTGTCTGTTGGAGGAAGCTCCCCACAGTCAGAACACCAGAACACTTCTTCCTGTGTTTGCTGGAAGTGGGGAAACATAGCACACGCATTTTTCAGGGGGCACAGTTATTCCATGGTTGTGGGTTGTAGGTTAAACACCCACATCCCATGGATAGGCTCTCGCTACTACTTGGTTTAGAGCCCAATCCCAACTTTCCCCCGCACACCGGCCTTGGCAATCCACCATGGAATACAAGTTAACGTATAGTATTTGAACCCAGGCACTGCTGTTATTTGGAAGAACTTCCCCACACTCAAGACATCTGAACCCAATATCGTGTATGTGCTGGAGGAGGGAAACAAAGTCCACGAATCTTTATGGGGGCACAGGTGTTCCAAGTTGGGGATTTGGTTTAAAAACTCCACTGCCCATAGAGGGGCACTCGCTAACCCTTGTCTTTAGAGCCCATCCCCCACATTCGCTCACAGCCCGGCCTAGGTAAACACTCAAGGAGGTCAAGGTAACGGATTCTATTAGACCCCAGGTGCTGCTGTCATTTGGAGGGAACTCCCACCATTCAGGATAGAAGAACACTTCCTCGTTTGTGTGCTGGTGGTGGGGAAACAGGGTCAAGGCATCTTTCAGGTGGCACATGTATTCCCACGTTGCTGGCTGTAGGTAAAATTTCTCAAATTCCCATGTAGATGCATTGGCCAATTCTTGGTATTAGAGCCGAAACCCCACATTCCCCAGCACTCCAGCCTAGGCAAACCATCAGGGAAGGCAAGTTAAGGGATTCAAGTAGAACACAAGCGCTCCTGACATTTGGAGGAACTTCCCCACACTCAGGATCCTGGAACCCATCCTTGTGGCGGGGAGATGTGGAGCCACAATCCAAGTAGATGAATGGGGTCACAAATGTTCCCCATTAGGGGGAAGTCCTCTAAATACTTCCACATTCCATAGGGAGGCAGTTGCTGCTACTTGGCCGCCAAGGCAAACTCCCAGCTTTCCCTCTCAGCCCGGCCTAAGAAAACACACAAGGAATACAAGCTAGTTATTCTATTAGAACCCAGGCACTGCTGTCACTTGGAGGAGCCTCCCCACAATCAGGACACCTGAGCACGTCTCCGTGTGTGTACTGGAGGTCGGGAAACAGATTCCACGCATCTTTATGGGGGAACAGGTTTTCCAAGTTTGGGGAAGTAGTTTAAAACCCTCCACTGCCCACAGAGATGCACTCGCTAATACTTGTCTTTAGAGACCTTCCCCCACCATCGCTCACTGCTAGGCCTAGGAAAACACTTAGGGAAGTCAAGCTAAGGGATTCTATTAGGACCCAGGTGCTGCTGGCAGTTGGAGGAACCTACCAAGACTCAGAACACCAGAAAATATCTTCGTTTGTGTGCTGGATGTAGGGAAACAGAGTCAAAGCATCTTTCAGGGGGCACAGTTATTCCATGGTTTTGCGTTGTAAGCTAACACCCACATCCCATGGATAGGCTCTCGCTAATACTTGGTTTAGAGCCCAATCCCAACTTTCCCCCACACACCGGCCTTGGCAAGCCATCATGGAAGTCAAGTTAAGGTATTGTATTAGAACCGAGGCGCTGCTGTTACTTGGAAGAACCTCCCCACACTCAAGACATCTGAACCAGATGTCGTGTGTGTGCTGGAGGAGGGAAACAGTGTCCACGCCTCTTTATGGGGGCACAGGTGTTCCCAGGTTGGGGATATACTTTCACCACCTCCACTGCCAAAATTTAGGAACTCGCTAATACTTGGTTTTAGACCACAACCACCAACTTCGCTCACAACCCGGCCAAGGTATATACTCAGGGAAGTCAACCTAATGGATCCAATTAGATCCCAGGTGCTACTGTCTGTTGCAGGAGCCTCCCCACACTCAGGATACCAGAAAACTTCGTGTGTGTGTGGAGGTGGGGAAACAAAGCACACGCATTTTTCAGGGGGCACAGTTATTCCCAAGTTGTGGGTTCTATGATCAACATCTCCACTTCCCATGGAGAGGCACATGCTGATACTAGGTTTTAGAGCCCAATCCCACTTTCAGCCAAACCCTGGCCTAGGAAAACCATCAGGGAAGACAAGCAAAGGGGTTCAATTAAAACCAAGACGCTGATGTCACTTGGAGGAACTACCACACCCTCAGGATTCTGGGATCCAACCTTGTGTGGTGGGGAGGTGTGGAGCCCAAAACCACGCAGATGAATATGTGCTCAGGTGTTTCCCTTTAGGGAGAATTCCTCTAAGAACTTCCTCAGTCCATCGGAGGGTACTCGCTGCTAATTGGCCTCCAAGCCCAACCCCCAGCTTTCCCTCATGGCCCGGCCTAAGGAAACACTCAGGGAACACAAGCTAAGGGAGTCTAATAGAACCTAGGTTCTGCTGTGATTTGGAGTAGCCTCCCCATGCTCAGGATTCCAGAAAACTTCTTCGTGTGTGTGCTGTTGGTGGAGAAACAGAGTCCACGCGTATTTCAGGGGGCACAGGTATTCCATTGTTGTGGGTTGTTGGTTAAACACCTCCAATTTCCATGGTAAGGCACTCACTAATACTTGGATTTAGAGCTCAAATCCCACTTTGAACCGCACTCCAGCTTACGCAATCCATCAGGGAATAGAGGTTAAGGATTCTCTAGAACACTGGCACTGCTGTCAGTTGGAGGATCTTTCCCAATTCAGGATTCCAGAAGCCAGTCTTGTGGGAGGGGGATTTCTGTATCCCCACTCCACGTAGATGGATGTGGGCACAGGTGTTCACCTTTAGGGAGAATTGATCTAAATACTTCCACAGTCCATCGGGGGCACTCGCTACTATATGGCCTCAAAGCCCAAACCCCAGCTTTCCCTCAGAGCCAGGCCTTGGGAAACACTCAGGGATTACAAGCGATCGGATATTATTAGAAACCAGGCGGTGCTGTCACTTGAAATTGCCGGCCCAAACTCAGGATACCTGAACACGTCTTCGTGTGTGTGTTGGAAGTGTGGAAACTGAGTTCATGCATTTTTATGGGGGCACAGTTATTCCCAGGTAGATGATGTAGTTTAAACACCTTCACTTCTCATAGAGAGGCACTAGCTATTACTTGGCTTTAGAGCCCATCCCCCACCATCGCTCACTGCTAGGCCTAGGAAATCACTTAGGAAAGTCAAGCTAAGGGATTCTATTAGAACCCAGGTGCTGCTGTCAGTTTGTGGAGCCTCCCTACTCTCAGAATACCAGAAAACATCTTCGTTTGTGTGCTGGATGTAGGGAAACAGAGTCAAAGCATCTTTCAGGGGGCACAGTTATTCCATGGTTGTGGGTTGTATGTTAAACAGCCAAATCCCATCGATAGGCTCTCGCTAATACTTTTTTTAGAGCCCAACCCCCACATTCCACCCCTCTCCAGCCTAGGAATGCCATCAGGGAAGACAAGCTAAGGGATTCTATAAGAACCCAGGCGCTGCTGGCATTTGGAGGAGACTCCCCACAATCAGGATACCTGAGCACGTCTCAGTGTGTGTGCTGGGGGTGGGGAAACAGAGTCCACGCATCTGTATGGGGGCACAGGTGTTCCAAGATTGGGGAAGTAGTTTCAAACCCTCCAATACCCACAGAGTTTCACTCGCTAATGCTTGGCATTAGAGCCCATCCCCCACCATCGCTCACTGCTAGGCCTAGGAAAACACTTAGGGAAGTCAAGCTAAGGGATTCTATTACAACCCAGGTGCTACTGTCTGTTGGAGGAAGCTCCCCACAGTCAGAACACCAGAACACTTCTTCCTGTGTTTGCTGGAAGTGGGGAAACATAGCACACGCATTTTTCAGGGGGCACAGTTATTCCATGGTTGTGGGTTGTAGGTTAAACACCCACATCCCATGGATAGGCTCTCGCTACTACTTGGTTTAGAGCCCAATCCCAACTTTCCCCCGCACACCGGCCTTGGCAATCCACCATGGAATACAAGTTAAGGTATAGTATTAGAACCCAGGCACTGCTGTTATTTGGAAGAACTTCCCCACACTCAAGACATCTGAACTCAATGTCGTGTATGTGCTGGAGGAGGGAAACAAAGTCCACGCATCTTTATGGGGGCACAGGTGTTCCAAGTTGGGGATTTGGTTTAAAAACTCCACTGCCCAGAGAGGGGCACTCGCTAACCCTTGTCTTTAGAGCCCATCCCCCACATTCGCTCACAGCCCTGCCTAGGTAAACACTCAAGGAGGTCAAGGTAACGGATTCTATTAGACCCCAGGTGCTGCTGTCATTTGGAGGGAACTCCCACCATTCAGGATAGAAGAACACTTCCTCGTTTGTGTGCTGGTGGTGGGGAAACAGGGTCAAGGCATCTTTCAGGTGGCACATGTATTCCCACGTTGCTGGCTGTAGGTAAAATTTCTCAAATTCCCATGTAGATGCATTGGCCAATTCTTGGTATTAGAGCCGAAACCCCACATTCCCCAGCACTCCAGCCTAGGCAAACCATCAGGGAAGGCAAGTTAAGGGATTCAAGTAGAACACAAGCGCTCCTGACATTTGGAGGAACTTCCCCACACTCAGGATCCCGGAACCCAACCTTGTGGCGGGGAGATGTGGAGCCACAATCCAAGTAGATGAATGGGGTCACAAATGTTCCCCATTAGGGGGAAGTCCTCTAAATACTTCCACATTCCATAGGGAGGCAGTTGCTGCTACTTGGCCTCCAAGGCAAACTCCCAGCTTTCCCTCTCAGCCCGGCCTAGGAAAACACACAAGGAATACAAGCTAGTTATTCTATTAGAACCCAGGCACTGCTGTCACTTGGAGGAGCCTCCCCACAATCAGGACACCTGAGCACGTCTCCGTGTGTGTACTGGAGGTCGGGAAACAGATTCCACGCATCTTTATGGGGGAACAGGTTTTCCAAGTTTGGGGAAGTAGTTTAAAACCCTCCACTGCCCACAGAGATGCACTCGCTAATACTTGGCTTTAGAGCCCTTCCCCCACCATCGCTCATTGCTAGGCCTAGGAAAACACTTAGGGAAGTCAAGCTAAGGGATTCTATTAGGACCCAGGTGCTGCTGTCAGTTGGAGGAACCTACCCAGACTCAGAACACCAGAAAACGTCTTCGTTTGTGTGCTGGATGTAGGGAAACAGAGTCAAAGCATTTTCAGGGGGCACAGTTATTCCATGGTTGTGGGTTGTAAGCTAACACCCACATCCCATGGATAGGCTCTCGCTAATACTTGGTTTAGAGCCCAATCCCAACTTTCCCCCACACACCGGCCTTGGCAAGCCATCATGGAAGACAAGTTAAGGTATTGTATTAGAACCGAGGCGCTGCTGTTACTTGGAAGAACCTCCCCACACTCAAGACATCTGAACCAGATGGCGTGTGTGTGCTGGAGGAGGGAAACAGTGTCCACGCCTCTTTATGGGGGCACAGGTGTTCCCAGGTTGGGGATATACTTTCACCACCTCCACTGCCAAAAGATAGGAACTCGCTAATACTTGGTTTTAGACCACAACCACCAACTTCGCTCACAACCCGGCCAAGGTATATACTCAGGGAAGTCAACCTAATGGATCCAATTAGATCCCAGGTGCTACTGTCTGTTGCAGGAGCCTCCCCACACTCAGGATACCAGAAAACTTCGTGTGTGTGTGGAGGTGGGGAAACAAAGCACACGCATTTTTCAGGGGGCACAGTTATTCCCAAGTTGTGGGTTGTATGATCAACATCTCCACTTCCCATGGAGAGGCACATGCTGATACTAGGTTTTAGAGCCCAATCCCACTTTCAGCCAAACTCTGGCCTAGGAAAACCATCAGGGAAGACAAGCAAAGGGGTTCAATTAAAACCAAGACGCTGATGTCACTTGGAGGAACTACCAAACCCTCAGGATTCTGGAATCCAACCTTGTGTGGTGGGGAGGTGTGGAGCCCCAATCCACGCAGATGAATATGTGCTCAGGTGTTTCCCTTTAGGGAGAATTCCTCTAAGAAATTCCTCAGTCCATCGGAGGGTACTCGCTGCTAATTGGCCTCCAAGCCCAACCCCCAGCTTTCCCTCATGGCCCGGCCTAAGGAAACACTCAGGGAACACAAGCTAAGGGAGTCTAATAGAACCTAGGTTCTGCTGTGATTTGGAGTAGCCTCCCCATGCTCAGGATTCCAGAAAACTTCTTCGTGTGTGTGCTGTTGGTGGAGGAACAGAGTCCACGCGTATTTCATGGGGCACAGGTATACAATTGTTGTGTGTTGTTGGTTAAACACCTCCAATTTCCATGGAAAGGCACTCACTAATACTTGGATTTAGAGCTCAAATCCCAATTTGAACCGCACTCCAGCTTACGCAATCCATCAGGGAAGAGAGGTTAAGGATTCTCAAGAACACTGGCACTGCTGTCAGTTGGAGGACCTTTCCCAATTCAGGATTCCAGAAGCCAGTCTTGTGGGAGGGGGATTTCTGTATCCCCACTCCACGTAGATGGATGTGGGCACAGGTGTTCACCTTTAGGGAGAATTGATCTTAATACTTCCACAGTCAATCGGGGGCACTCGCTACTATATGGCCTCAAAGCCCAACCCCCAGCTTTCCCTCAGAGCCAGGCCTAGGGAAACACTCAGGGATTACAAGCTATCGGATATTATTAGAACCCAGGCGGTGCTGTCACTTGAAATTGCCGGCCCAAACTCAGGATACCTGAACACGTCTTCGTGTGTGTGTTGGAAGTGGGGAAACTGAGTTCATGCATCTTTATGGGGGCACAGTTATTCCCAGGTAGATGATGTAGTTTAAACACCTTCACTTCTCATAGAGAGGCACTAGCTATTACTTGGCTTTAGAGCCCATCCCAAACCATCGCTCACTGTTAGACCTAGGAAATCACTAAGGGAAGTCAAGCTAATGGATTCTATTAGAACCCAGGTGCTGCTGTCAGTTTGGGGAGCCTCCCTACCCTCAGAATACCAGAAAACTTCTTCTTGTGTGAGCTGGTTGTAGGGAAACAGAGTCAAAGCATCTTTCAGGGGGCACAGTTATTCCATGGCTGTGGGTTGTAGGTTAAACAGCCACATCCCATCGATAGGCTCTCGCTAATACATGTTTTAGGGCCCAACCCCCACATTCCACCCCTCTCCAGCCTAGGAATGCCATCAGGGAAGACAAGCTAAGGGATTCTATAAGAACCCAGGCGCTGCTGGCATTTGGAGGAGACTCCCCACAATCAGGATACCTGAGCACGTCTCAGTGTGTGTGCTGGAGGTGGGGAAACAGAGTCCACGCATCTGTATGGGGGCACAGGTGTTCCAAGATTGGGGAAGTAGTTTCAAACCCTCCAATACCCACAGAGATGCACTCGCTAATACTTGGCTTTAGAGCCCATCCCCCACCATCGCTCACTGCTAGGCCTAGGAAAACACTTAGGGAAGTCAAGCTAAGGGATTCTATTACAACCCAGGTGCTACTGTCTGTTGGAGGAAGCTCCCCACAGTCAGAACACCAGAACACTTCTTCCTGTGTTTGCTGGAAGTGGGGAAACATAGCACACGCATTTTTCAGGGGGCACAGTTATTCCATGGTTGTGGGTTTTAGGTTAAACACCCACATCCCATGGATAGGCTCTCGCTACTACTTGGTTTAGAGCCCAATCCCAACTTTCCCCCGCACACCGGCCTTGGCAATCCACCATGGAATACAAGTTAATGTATAGTATTAGAACCCAGGCACTGCTGTTATTTGGAAGAACTTCCCCACACTCAAGACATCTGAACCCAATGTCGTGTATGTGCTGGAGGAGGGAAACAAAGTCCACGCATCTTTATGGGGGCACAGGTGTTCCAAGTTGGGGATTTGGTTTAAAAACTCCACTGCCCATAGAGGGGCACTCGCTAACCCTTGTCTTTAGAGCCCATCCCCCACATTCGCTCACAGCCCGGCCTAGGTAAACACTCAAGGAGGTCAAGGTAACGGATTCTATTAGACCCCAGGTGCTGCTGTCATTTGGAGGGAACTCCCACCATTCAGGATAGAAGAACACTTCCTCGTTTGTGTGCTGGTGGAGGGGAAACAGGGTCAAGGCATCTTTCAGGTGGCACATATATTCCCACGTTGCTGGGTGTAGGTAAAATTTCTCAAATTCCCATGTAGATGCATTGGCCAATTCTTGGTATTAGAGCCGAAACCCCACATTCCCCAGCACTCCAGCCTAGGCAAACCATCAGTGAAGGCAAGTTAAAGGATTCAAGTAGAACACAAGCGCTCCTGACATTTGGAGGAACTTCCCCACACTCAGGATCCCGGAACCCAACCTTGTGGCGGGGAGATGTGGAGCCACAATCCAAGTAGATGAATGGGGTCACAAATGTTCCCCATTAGGGGGAAGTCCTCTAAATACTTCCACATTCCATAGGGAGGCAGTTGCTGCTACTTGGCCTCCAAGGCAAACTCCCAGCTTTCCCTCTCAGCCCGGCCTAGGAAAACACACAAGGAATACAAGCTAGTTATTCTATTAGAACCCAGGCACTGCTGTCACTTGGAGGAGCCTCCCAACAATCAGGACACCTGAGCACGTCTCCGTGTGTGTACTGGAGGTCGGGAAACAGATTCCACGCATCTTTATGGGGGAACAGGGTTTCCAAGTTTGGGGAAGTAGTTTAAAACCCTCCAATGCCCACAGAGTTGCACTCGCTAATACTTGGCTTTAGAGCCCTTCCCCCACCATCGCTCACTGCTAGGCCTAGGAAAACACTTAGGGAAGTCAAGCTAAGGGATTCTATTAGGACCCAGGTGCTGCTGTCAGTTGGAGGAACCTACCCAGACTCAGAACACCAGAAAACATCTTCGTTTGTGTGCTGGATGTAGGGAAACAGAGTCAAAGCATCTTTCAGGGGGCACAGTTATTCCATGGTTGTGGGTTGTAAGCTAACACCCACATCCCATGGATAGGCTCTCGCTAATACTTGGTTTAGAGCCCAATCCCAACTTTCCCCCACACACCGGCCTTGGCAAGCCATCATGGAAGACAAGTTAAGGTATTGTATTAGAACCGAGGCGCTGCTGTTACTTGGAAGAACCTCCCCACACTCAAGACATCTGAACCAGATGTCGTGTGTGTGCTGGAGGAGGGAAACAGTGTCCACGCCTCTTTATGGGGCACAGGTGTTCCCAGGTTGGGGATATACTTTCACCACCTCCACTGCCAAAAGATAGGAACTCGCTAATACTTGGTTTTAGACCACAACCACCAACTTCGCTCACAACCCGGCCAAGGTATATACTCAGGGAAGTCAACCTAATGGATCCAATTAGATCCCAGGTGCTACTGTCTGTTGCAGGAGCCTCCCCACACTCAGGATACCAGAAAACTTCGTGTGTGTGTGGAGGTGGGGAAACAAAGCACACGCATTTTTCAGGGGGCACAGTTATTCCCAAGTTGTGGGTTGTATGATCAACATCTCCACTTCCCATGGAGAGGCACATGCTGATACTAGGTTTTAGAGCCCAATCCCACTTTCAGCCAAACTCTGGCCTAGGAAAACCATCAGGGAAGACAAGCAAAGGGGTTCAATTAAAACCAAGACGCTGATGTCACTTGGAGGAACTACCACACCCTCAGGATTCTGGAATCCAACCTTGTGTGGTGGGGAGGTGTGGAGCCCAAAACCACGCAGATGAATATGTGCTCAGGTGTTTCCCTTTAGGGAGAATTCCTCTAAGAACTTCCTCAGTCCATCGGAGGGTACTCGCTGCTAATTGGCCTCCAAGCCCAACCCCCAGCTTTCCCTCATGGCCCGGCCTAAGGAAACACTCAGGGAACACAAGCTAAGGGAGTCTAATAGAACCTAGGGTCTGCTGTGATTTGGAGTAGCCTCCCCATGCTCAGGATTCCAGAAAACTTCTTCGTGTGTGTGCTGTTGGTGGAGAAACAGAGTCCACGCGAATTTCAGGGGGCACAGGTTTTCCATTGTTGTGGGTTGTTGGTTAAACACCTCCAATTTCCATGGAAAGGCACTCACTTATACTTGGATTTTGAGCTCAAATCCCACTTTGAACCGCACTCCAGCTTACACAATCCATCAGGGAAGAGAGGTTAAGGATTCTCTAGAACACTGGCACTGCTGTCAGTTGGAGGATCTTTCCCAATTCAGGATTCCAGAAGCCAGTCTTGTGGGAGGGGGTTTCTGTATCCCCACTCCACGTAGATGGATGTGGGCACAGGTGTTCACCTTTAGGGAGAATTGATCTAAATACTTCCACAGTCCATCGGGGGCACTCGCTACTATATGGCCTCAAAGCCCAACCCCCAGCTTTCCTCAGAGCCAGGCCTAGGGAAACACTCAGGGATTACAAGCTATCGGATATTATTAGAACCCAGGCGGTGCTGTCACTTGAAATTGCCGGCCCAAACTCAGGATACCTGAACACGTCTTCGTGTGTGTGTTGGAAGTGGGGAAACTGAGTTCATGCATCTTTATGGGGGCACAGTTATTCCCAGGTAGATGATGTAGTTTAAACACCTTCACTTCTCATAGAGAGGCACTAGCTATTACTTGGCTTTAGAGCCCATCCCCCACCATCGCTCACTGCTAGGCCTAGGAAATCACTTAGGGAAGTCAAGCTAAGGGATTCTATTAGAACCCAGGTGCTGCTGTCAGTTTGTGGAGCCTCCCTACTCTCAGAATACCAGAACACTTCTTCGTGTGTGAGCTGGATGTAGGGAAACAGAGTCAAAGCATCTTTCAGGGGGCACAGTTATTCCATGGTTGTGGGTTGTAGGTTAAACAGCCACATCCCATCGATAGGCTCTCGCTAATACTTGGTTTAGAGAGCAACCCCCACATTCCACCCCTCTCCAGCTTAGGAATGCCATCAGGGAAGACAAGCTAAGGGATTCTATAAGAACCCAGGCGCTGCTGGCATTTGGAGGAGACTCCCCACAATCAGGATACCTGAGCAAGTCTCAGTGTGTGTGCTGGAGGTGGGGAAACAGAGTCCACGCATCTGTATGGGGGCACAGGTGTTCCAAGATTGGGGTAGTAGATTCAAACCCTCCAATATCCACAGAGATGCACTCGCTAATACTTGGCTTTAGAGCCCATCCCCCACCATCGCTCACTGCTAGGCCTAGGAAAACACTTAGGGAAGTCAAGCTAAGGGATTCTATTACAACCCAGGTGCTACTGTCTGTTGGAGGAAGCTCCCCACAGTCAGAACACCAGAACACTTCTTCCTGTGTTTGCTGGAAGTGGGGAAACATAGCACACGCATTTTTCAGGGGGCACAGTTATTCCATGGTTGTGGGTTGTAGGTTAAACACCCACATCCCATGGATAGGCTCTCGCTACTACTTGGTTTAGAGCCCAATCCCAACTTTCCCCCGCACACCGGCCTTGGCAATCCACCATGGAATACAAGTTAAGGTATAGTATTAGAACCCAGGCACTGCTGTTATTTGGAAGAACTTCCCCACACTCAAGACATCTGAACCCAATGTCGTGTATGTGCTGGTGGAGGGAAACAAAGTCCACGCATTTTTATGGGGGCACAGGTGTTCCAAGTTGGGGATTTGGTTTAAAAACTCCACTGCCCAGAGAGGGGCACTCGCTAACCTTTGTCTTTAGAGCCCATCCCCCACATTCGCTCACAGCCCGGCCTAGGTAAACACTCAAGGAGGTCAAGGTAACGGATTCTATTAGACCCCAGGTGCTGCTGTCATTTGGAGGGAACTCCCACCATTCAGGATAGAAGAACACTTCCTCGTTTGTGTGCTGGTGGTGGGGAAACAGGGTCAAGGCATCTTTCAGGTGGCACATGTATTCCCACGTTGCTGGGTGTAGGTAAAATTTCTCAAATTCCCATGTAGATGCATTGGCAAATTCTTGGTATTAGAGCCGAAACCCCACATTCCCCAGCACTCCAGCCTAGGCAAACCATCAGGGAAGGCAAGTTAAGGGATTCAAGTAGAACACAAGCGCTCCTGACATTTGGAGGAACTTCCCCACACTCAGGATCCCGGAACCCAACCTTGTGGCGGGGAGATGTGGAGCCACAATCCAAGTAGATGAATGGGGTCACAAATGTTCCCCATTAGGGGGAAGTCCTCTAAATACTTCCACATTCCATAGGGAGGCAGTTGCTGCTACTTGGCCTCCAAGGCAAACTCCCAGCTTTCCCTCTCAGCCCGGCCTAGGAAAACACACAAGGAATACAAGCTAGTTATTCTATTAAAACCCAGGCACTGCTGTCACTTGGAGGAGCCTCCCAACAATCAGGACACCTGAGCACGTCTCCGTGTGTGTACTGGAGGTCGGGAAACAGATTCCACGCATCTTTATGGGGGAACAGGGTTTCCAAGTTTGGGGAAGTATTTTAAAACCCTCCAATGCCCACAGAGTTGCACTCGCTAATACTTGGCTTTAGAGCCCTTCCCCCACCATCGCTCACTGCTAGGCCTAGGAAAACACTTAGGGAAGTCAAGCTAAGGGATTCTATTAGGACCCAGGAGCTGCTGTCAGTTGGAGGAACCTACCCAGACTCAGAACACCAGAAAACATCTTCGTTTGTGTGCTGGATGTAGGGAAACAGAGTCAAAGCATCTTTCAGGGGGCACAGTTATTCCATGGTTGTGGGTTGTAAGCTAACACCCACATCCCATGGATAGGCTCTCGCTAATACTTGGTTTAGAGCCCAATCCCAAATTTCCCCCACACACCGGCCTTGGCAAGCCATCATGGAAGACAAGTTAAGGTATTGTATTAGAACCGAGGCGCTGCTGTTACTTGGAAGAAACTCCCCACACTCAAGACATCTGAACCAGATGTCGTGTGTGTGCTGGAGGAGGGAAACAGTGTCCACGCCTCTTTATGGGGGCACAGGTGTTCCCAGGTTGGGGATATACTTTCACCACCTCCACTGCCAAAAGATAGGAACTCGCTAATACTTGGCTTTAGACCACAACCACCAACTTCGCTCACAACCCGGCCATGGTATATACTCAGGGAAGTCAACCTAATGGATCCAATTAGATCCCAGGTGCTAATGTCTGTTGCAGGAGCCTCCCCACACTCAGGATACCAGAAAACTTCGTGTGTGTGTGGAGGTGGGGAAACAAAGCACACGCATTTTTCAGGGGGCACAGTTATTCCCAAGTTGTGGGTTGTATGATAAACATCTCCACTTCCCATGGAGAGGCACATGCTGATACTAGGTTTTAGAGCCCAATCCCACTTTCAGCCAAACTCTGGCCTAGGAAAACCATCAGGGAAGACAAGCAAAGGGGTTCAATTAAAACCAAGACGCTGATGTCACTTGGAGGAACTACCACACCCTCAGGATTCTGGAATCCAACCTTGTGTGGTGGGGAGCTGTGGAGCCCCAATCCACGCAGATGAATATGTGCTCAGGTGCTTCCCTTTAGGGAGAATTCCTCTAAGAAATTCCTCAGTCCATCGGAGGGTACTCGCTGCTAATTGGCCTCCAAGCCCAACCCCCAGCTTTCCCTCATGGCCCGGCCTAAGGAAACACTCAGGGAACACAAGCTAAGGGATTCTAATACAACCTAGTTTCTGCTGTGATTTGGAGTAGCCTCCCCATGCTCAGGATTCCAGAAAACTTCTTCGTGTGTGTGCTGTTGGTGGAGAAACAGAGTCCACGCGAATTTCAGGGGGCACAGGTTTTCCATTGTTGTGGGTTGTTGGTTAAACACCTCCAATTTCCATGGAAAGGCACTCACTTATACTTGGATTTTGAGCTCAAATCCCACTTTGAACCGCACTCCAGCTTACACAATCCATCAGGGAAGAGAGGTTAAGGATTCTCTAGAACACTGGCACTGCTGTCAGTTGGAGGATCTTTCCCAATTCAGGATTCCAGAAGCCAGTCTTGTGGGAGGGGGTTTCTGTATCCCCACTCCACGTAGATGGATGTGGGCACAGGTGTTCACCTTTAGGGAGAATTGATCTAAATACTTCCACAGTCCATCGGGGGCACTCGCTACTATATGGCCTCAAAGCCCAACCCCCAGCTTTCCCTCAGAGCCAGGCCTAGGGAAACACTCAGGGATTACAAGCTATCGGATATTATTAGAACCCAGGCGGTGCTGTCACTTGAAATTGCCGGCCCAAACTCAGGATACCTGAACACGTCTTCGTGTGTGTGTTGGAAGTGGGGAAACTGAGTTCATGCATCTTTATGGGGGCAGAGTTATTCCCAGGTAGATGATGTAGTTTAAACACCTTCACTTCTCATAGAGAGGCACTAGCTATTACTTGGCTTTAGAGCCCATCCCCCACCATCGCTCACTGCTAGGCCTAGGAAATCACTTAGGGAAGTCAAGCTAAGGGATTCTATTAGAACCCAGGTGCTGCTGTCAGTTTGTGGAGCCTCCCTACTCTCAGAATACCAGAACACTTCTTCGTGTGTGAGCTGGATGTAGGGAAACAGAGTCAAAGCATCTTTCAGGGGGCACAGTTATTCCATGGTTGTGGGTTGTAGGTTAAACAGCCACATCCCATCGATAGGCTCTGGCTAATAGTTGGTTTAGAGCCCAACCCCACATTCCACCCTTCTCCAGCCTAGGAATGCCATCAGGGAAGACAAGCTAAGGGATTCTATAAGAACCCAGGCGCTGCTGGCATTTGGAGGAGACTCCCCACAATCAGGATACCTGAGCACGTCTCAGTGTGTGTGCTGGAGTTGGGGAAACAGAGTCCACGCATCTTTATGGGGGCACAGGTGTTCCAAGATTGGGGAAGTAGTTTCAAACCCTCCAATAACCACAGAGATGCACTCGCTAATACTTGGCTTTAGAGCCCATCCCCCACCAGCGCTCACTGCTAGGCCTAGGAAAACACTTAGGGAAGTCAAGCTAAGGGATTCTATTACAACCCAGGTGCTACTGTCTGTTGGAGGAAGCTCCCCACAGTCAGAACACCAGAACACTTCTTCCTGTGTTTGCTGGAAGTGGGGAAACATAGCACACGCATTTTTCAGGGGGCACAGTTATTCCATGGTTGTGGGTTGTAGGTTAAACACACACATCCCATGGATAGGCTCTCGCTACTACTTGGTTTAGAGCCCAATCCCAACTTTCCCCCGCACACCGGCCTTGGCAATCCACAATGGAATACAAGTTAAGGTATAGTATTAGAACCCAGGCACTGCTGTTATTTGGAAGAACTTCCCCACACTCAAGACATCTGAACCCAATGTCGTGTATGTGCTGGAGGAGGGAAACAAAGTCCACGCATCTTTATGGGGGCACAGGTGTTCCAAGTTGGGGATTTGGTTTAAAAACTCCACTGCCCATAGAGGGGCACTCGCTAACCCTTGTCTTTAGAGCCCATCCCCCACATTCGCTCACAGCCCGGCCTAGGTAAACACTCAAGGAGGTCAAGGTAACGGATTCTATTAGACCCCAGGTGCTGCTGTCATTTGGAGGGAACTCCCACCATTCAGGATAGAAGAACACTTCCTCGTTTGTGTGCTGGTGGTGGGGAAACAGGGTCAAGGCATTTTTCAGGTGGCACATGTATTCCCACGTTGCTGGGTGTAGGTAAAATTTCTCAAATTCCCATGTAGATGCATTGGCAAATTCTTGGTATTAGAGCCGAAACCCCACATTCCCCAGCACTCCAGCCTAGGCAAACCATCAGGGAAGGCAAGTTAAGGGATTCAAGTAGAACACAAGCGCTCCTGACATTTGGAGGAACTTCCCCACACTCAGGATCCCGGAACCCAACCTTGTGGCGGGGAGATGTGGAGCCACAATCCAAGTAGATGAATGGGGTCACAAATGTTCCCCATTAGGGGGAAGTCCTCTAAATACTTCCACATTCCATAGGGAGGCAGTTGCTGCTACTTGGCCTCCAAGGCAAACTCCCAGCTTTCCCTCTCAGCCCGGCCTAGGAAAACACACAAGGAATACAAGCTAGTTATTCTATTAGAACCCAGGCACTGCTGTCACTTGGAGGAGCCTCCCCACAATCAGGACACCTGAGCACGTCTCCGTGTGTGTACTGGAGGTCGGGAAACAGATTCCACGCATCTTTATGGGGGAACAGGGTTTCCAAGTTTGGGGAAGTAGTTTAAAACCCTCCAATGCCCACAGAGTTGCACTCGCTAATACTTGGCTTTAGAGCCCTTCCCCCACCATCGCTCACTGCTAGGCCTAGGAAAACACTTAGGGAAGTCAAGCTAAGGGATTCTATTAGGACCCAGGTGCTGCTGTCAGTTGGAGGAACCTACCCAGACTCAGAACACCAGAAAACATCTTCGTTTGTGTGCTGGATGTAGGGAAACAGAGTCAAAGCATCTTTCATGGGGCACAGTTATTCCATGGTTGTGGGTTGTAAGCTAACACCCACATCCCATGGATAGGCTCTCGCTAATACTTGGTTTAGAGCCCAATCCCAACTTTCCCCCACACACCGGCCTTGGCAAGCCATCATGGAAGACAAGTTAAGGTATTGTATTAGAACCGAGGCGCTGCTGTTACTTGGAAGAAACTCCCCACACTCAAGACATCTGAACCAGATGTCGTGTGTGTGCTGGAGGAGGGAAACAGTGTCCACGCCTCTTTATGGGGGCACAGGTGTTCCCAGGTTGGGGATATACTTTCACCACCTCCACTGCCAAAAGATAGGAACTCGCTAATACTTGGCTTTAGACCACAACCACCAACTTCGCTCACAACCCGGCCATGGTATATACTCAGGGAAGTCAACCTAATGGATCCAATTAGATCCCAGGTGCTACTGTCTGTTGCAGGAGCCTCCCCACACTCAGGATACCAGAAAACTTCGTGTGTGTGTGGAGGTGGGGAAACAAAGCACACGCATTTTTCAGGGGGCACAGTTATTCCCAAGTTGTGGGTTGTATGATAAACATCTCCACTTCCCATGGAGAGGCACATGCTGATACTAGGTTTTAGAGCCCAATCCCACTTTCAGCCAAACTCTGGCCTAGGAAAACCATCAGGGAAGACAAGCAAAGGGGTTCAATTAAAACCAAGACGCTGATGTCACTTGGAGGAACTACCACACCCTCAGGATTCTGGGATCCAACCTTGTGTGGTGGGGAGGTGTGGAGCCCCAATCCACGCAGATGAATATGTGCTCAGGTGCTTCCCTTTAGGGAGAATTCCTCTAAGAAATTCCTCAGTCCATCGGAGGGTACTCGCTGCTAATTGGCCTCCAAGCCCAACCCCCAGCTTTCCCTCATGGCCCGGCCTAAGGAAACACTCAGGGAACACAAGCTAAGGGATCCTAATACAACCTAGTTTCTGCTGTGATTTGGAGTAGCCTCCCCATGCTCAGGATTCCAGAAAACTTCTTCGTGTGTGTGCTGTTGGTGGAGAAACAGAGTCCACGTGAATTTCAGGGGGCACAGGTTTTCCATTGTTGTGGGTTGTTGGTTAAACACCTCCAATTTCCATGGAAAGGCACTCACTTATACTTGGATTTTGAGCTCAAATCCCACTTTGAACCACACTCCAGCTTACACAATCCATCAGGGAAGAGAGGTTAAGGATTCTCTAGAACACTGGCACTGCTGTCAGTTGGAGGATCTTTCCCAATTCAGGATTCCAGAAGCCAGTCTTGTGGGAGGGGGTTTCAGTATCCCCACTCCACGTAGATGGATGTGGGCACAGGTGTTCACCTTTAGGGAGAATTGATCTAAATACTTCCACAGTCCATCGGGGGCACTCGCTACTATATGGCCTCAAAGCCCAACCCCCAGCTTTCCCTCAGAGCCAGGCCTAGGGAAACACTCAGGGATTACAAGCTATCGGATATTATTAGAACCCAGGCGGTGCTGTCACTTGAAATTGCCGGCCCAAACTCAGGATACCTGAACACGTCTTCGTGTGTGTGTTGGAAGTGGGGAAACTGAGTTCATGCATCTTTATGGGGGCACAGTTATTCCCAGGTAGATGATGTAGTTTAAACACCTTCACTTCTCATAGAGAGGCACTAGCTATTACTTGGCTTTAGAGCCCATCCCCCACCATCGCTCACTGCTAGGCCTAGGAAATCACTTAGGGAAGTCAAGCTAAGGGATTCTATTAGAACCCAGGTGCTGCTGTCAGTTTGTGGAGCCTCCCTACTCTCAGAATACCAGAACACTTCTTCGTGTGTGAGCTGGATGTAGGGAAACAGAGTCAAAGCATCTTTCAGGGGGCACAGTTATTCCATGGTTGTGGGTTGTAGGTTAAACAGCCACATCCCATCGATAGGCTCTGGCTAATAGTTGGTTTAGAGCCCAACCCCCACATTCCACCCCTCTCCAGCCTAGGAATGCCATCAGGGAATACAAGCTAAGGGATTCTATAAGAACCCAGGCGCTGCTGGCATTTGGAGGAGACTCCCCACAATCAGGATACCTGAGCACGTCTCAGTGTGTGTGCTGGAGGTGGGGAAACAGAGTCCACGCATCTGTATGGGGGCACAGGTGTTCCAAGATTGGGGAAGTAGTTTCAAACCCTCCAATACCCACAGAGATGCACTCGCTAATACTTGGCTTTAGAGCCCATCCCCCACCATCGCTCACTGCTAGGCCTAGGAAAACACTTAGGGAAGTCAAGCTAAGGGATTCTATTACAACCCAGGTGCTACTGTCTGTTGGAGGAAGCTCCCCACAGTCAGAACACCAGAACACTTCTTCCTGTGTTTGCTGGAAGTGGGGAAACATAGCACACGCATTTTTCAGGGGGCACAGTTATTCCATGGTTGTGGGTTGTAGGTTAAACACCCACATCACATGGATAGGCTCTCGCTACTACTTGGTTTAGAGCCCAATCCCAACTTTCCCCCGCACACCGGCCTTGGCAATCCACCATGGAATACAAGTTAAGGTATAGTATTAGAACCCAGGCACTGCTGTTATTTGGAAGAACTTCCCCACACTCAAGACATCTGAACCCAATGTCGTGTATGTGCTGGAGGAGGGAAACAAAGTCCACGCATCTTTATGGGGGCACAGGTGTTCCAAGTTGGGGATTTGGTTTAAAAACTCCACTGCCCATAGAGGGGCACTCGCTAACCCTTGTCTTTAGAGCCCATCCCCCACATTCGCTCACAGCCCGGCCTAGGTAAACACTCAAGGAGGTCAAGGTAACGGATTCTATTAGACCCCAGGTGCTGCTGTCATTTGGAGGGAACTCCCACCATTCAGGATAGAAGAACACTTCCTCGTTTGTGTGCTGGTGGTGGGGAAACAGGGTCAAGGCATCTTTCAGGTGGCACATGTATTCCCACGTTGCTGGGTGTAGGTAAAATTTCTCAAATTCCCATGTAGATGCATTGGCCAATTCTTGGTATTAGAGCCGAAACCCCACATTCCCCCGCACTCCAGGCTAGGCAAACCTTCAGGGAAGGCAAGTTAAGGGATTCAAGTAGAACACAAGCGCTCCTGACATTTGGAGGAACTTCCCCACACTCAGGATCCCGGAACCCAACCTTGTGGCGGGGAGATGTGGAGCCACAATCCAAGTAGATGAATGGGGTCACAAATGTTCCCCATTAGGGGGAAGTCCTCTAAATACTTCCACATTCCATAGGGAGGCAGTTGCTGCTACTTGGCCTCCAAGGCAAACTCCCAGCTTTCCCTCTCAGCCCGGCCTAGGAAAACACACAAGGAATACAAGCTAGTTATTCTATTAGAACCCAGGCACTGCTGTCACTTGGAGGAGCCTCCCCACAATCAGGACACCTGAGCACGTCTCCGTGTGTGTACTGGAGGTCGGGAAACAGATTCCATGCATCTTTATGGGGGAACAGGTTTTCCAAGTTTGGGGAAGTAGTTTAAAACCCTCCACTGCCCACAGAGATGCACTCGCAAATACTTGGCTTTAGAGCCCTTCCCCCACCATCGCTCAATGCTAGGCCTAGGAAAACACTTAGGGAAGTCAAGCTAAGGGATTCTATTAGGACCCAGGTGCTGCTGGCAGTTGGAGGAACCTACCCAGACTCAGAACACCAGAAAACATCTTCGTTTGTGTGCTGGATGTAGGGAAACAGAGTCAAAGCATCTTTCAGGGGGCACAGTTATTCCATGGTTGTGGGTTGTAAGCTAACACCCACATCCCATGGATAGGCTCTCGCTAATACTTGGTTTAGAGCCCAATCCCAACTTTCCCCCACACACCGGCCTTGGCAAGCCATCATGGAAGACAAGTTAAGGTATTGTATTAGATCCGAGGCGCTGCAGTTACTTGGAAGAAACTCCCCACAGTCAAGACATCTGAACCAGATGTCGTGTGTGTGCTGGAGGAGGGAAACAGTGTCCACGCCTCTTTATGGGGGCACAGGTGTTCCCAGGTTGGGGATATACTTTCACCACCTCCACTGCCAAAAGATAGGAACTCGCTAATACTTGGTTTTAGACCACAACCACCAACTTCGCTCACAACCCGGCCAAGGTATATACTCAGGGAAGTCAACCTAATGGATCCAATTAGATCCCAGGTGCTACTGTCTGTTGCAGGAGCCTCCCCACACTCAGGATACCAGAAAACTTCGTGTGTGTGTGGAGGTGGGGAAACAAAGCACACGCATTTTTCAGGGGGCACAGTTATTCCCAAGTTGTGGGTTGTATGATCAACATCTCCACTTCCCATGGAGAGGCACATGCTGATACTAGGTTTTAGAGCCCAATCCCACTTTCAGCCAAACTCTGGCCTAGGAAAACCATCAGGGAAGACAAGCAAAGGGGTTCAATTAAAACCAAGACGCTGATGACACTTGGAGGAACTACCACACCCTCAGGATTCTGGAATCCAACCTTGTGTGGTGGGGAGGTGTGGAGCCCCAATCCACGCAGATGAATATGTGCTCAGGTGTTTCCCTTTAGGGAGAATACCTGTAAGAACTTCCTCAGTCCATCGGAGGGTACTCGCTGCTAATTGGCCTCCAAGCCCAACCCCCAGCTTTCCCTCATGGCCCGGCCTAATGAAACACACAGGGAACACAAGCTAAGGGATTCTAATAGAACCTAGGTACTGCTGTGATTTGGAGTAGCATCCCCATGCTCAGGATTCCAGAAAATTTCTTCGTGTGTGTGCTGTTGGTGGAGAAACAGAGTCCACGCGTATTTCAGGGGGCACAGGTATTCCATTGTTGTGGGTTGTTGGTTAAACACCTCCAATTTCCATGGAAAGTCACTCACTAATACTTGGATTTAGAGCTCAAATCCCAGTTTGAACCGCACTCCAGCTTACGCAATCCATCAGGGAAGAGAAGTTAAGGATTCTCTAGAACACTGGCACTGCTGTCAGTTGGAGGATCTTTCCCAATTCAGGATTCCAGAAGCCAGTCTTGTGGGAGGGGGATTTCTGTATCCCCACTCCACGTAGATGGATGTGGGCACATGTGTTCACCTTTAGGGAGAATTGATCTAAATACTTCCACAGTCCATCGGGGGCACTCGCTACTATATGGCCTCAAAGCCCAAATCCCAGCTTTCCCTCAGAGCCAGGCCTAGGGAAACACTCAGGGATTACAAGCTATCGGATATTATTAGAACCCAGGCGGTGCTGTCACTTGAAATTGCCGGCCCAAACTCAGGATACCTGAACAAGTCTTCGTGTGTGTGTTGGCAGTGGGGAAACTGAGTTCATGCATCTTTATGGGGGCACAGTTATCCCCAGGTAGATGATGTAGTTTAAACACCTTCACTTCTCATAGAGAGGCACTAGCTATTACTTGGCTTTAGAGCCCATCCCCCACCATCGCTCACTGCTAGGCCTAGGAAATCACTTAGGGAAGTCAAGCTAAGGAATTCTATTAGAACCCAGGTGCTGCTGTCAGTTTGTGGAGCCTCCCTTCTATCAGAATACCAGAACACTTATTCGTGTGTGAGCTGGATGTAGGGAAACAGAGTCAAAGCATCTTTCAGTGGGCACAGTTATTCCATGGTTGTGGGTTGTAAGTTAAACAGCCACATCCCATCGATAGGCTCTCGCTAATACTTGGTTTAGAGCCCAACCCCCACATTCCACCCCTCTCCAGCCTAGGAATGCCATCAGGGAAGACAAGCTATGGGATTCTATAAGAACCCAGGCGCTGCTGGCATTTGGAGGAGACTCCCCACAATCAGGATACCTGAGCACGTCTCAGTGTGTGTGCTGGAGGAGGGGAAACAGAGTCCACGCATCTGTATGGGGGCACAGGTGTTCCAAGATTGGGGAAGTAGTTTCAAACCCTCCAATACCCACAGAGATGCACTCGCTAATACTTGGCTTTAGAGCCCATCCCCCACCATCGCTCACTGCTAGGCCTAGGGAAACACTTAGGGAAGTCAAGCTAAGGGATTCTATTACAACCCAGGTGCTACTGTCTGTTGGAGAAAGCTCCCCACAGTCAGAACACCAGAACACTTCTTCCTGTGTTTGCTGGAAGTGGGGAAACATAGCACACGCATTTTTCAGGGGGCACAGTTATTCCATGGTTGTGGGTTGTAGGTTAAACACCCACATCCCATGGATAGGCTCTCGCTACTACTTGGTTTAGAGCCCAATCCCAACTTTCCCCCGCACACCGGCCTTGGCAATCCACCATGGAATACAAGTTAAGGTATAGTATTAGAACCCAGGCACTGCTGTTATTTGGAAGAACTTCCCCACACTCTAGACATCTGAACCCAATGTCGTGTATGTGCTGGTGGAGGGAAACAAAGTCCACGCATCTTTATGGGGGCACAGGTGTTCCAAGTTGGGGATTTGGTTTAAAAACTCCACTGCCCATAGAGGGGCACTCGCTAACCCTTGTCTTTAGAGCCCATCCCCCACATTCGCTCACAGCCCGGCCTAGGTAAACACTCAAGGAGGTCAAGTTATCGGATTCTATTAGACCCCAGGTGCTGCTGTCATTTGGAGGGAACTCCCACCATTCAGGATAGAAGAACACTTCCTCGTTTGTGTGCTGGTGGTGGGGAAACAGGGTCAAGGCATCTTTCAGGTGGCACATGTATTCCCACGTTGCTGGGTGTAGGTAAAATTTCTCAAATTCCCATGTAGATGCATTGGCAAATTCTTGGTATTAGAGCCGAAACCCCACATTCCCCAGCACTCCAGCCTAGGCAAACCATCAGGGAAGGCAAGTTAAGGGATTCAAGTAGAACACAAGCGCTCCTGACATTTGGAGGAACTTCCCCACACTCAGGATCCCGGAACCCAACCTTGTGGCGGGGAGATGTGGAGCCACAATCCAAGTAGATGAATGGGGTCACAAATGTTCCCCATTAGGGGGAAGTCCTCTAAATACTTCCACATTCCATAGGGAGGCAGTTGCTGCTACTTGGCCTCCAAGGCAAACTCCCAGCTTTCCCTCTCAGCCCGGCCTAGGAAAACACACAAGGAATACAAGCTAGTTATTCTATTAGAACCCAGGCACTGCTGTCACTTGGAGGAGCCTCCCCACAATCAGGACACCTGAGCACGTCTCCGTGTGTGTACTGGAGGTCGGGAAACAGATTCCACGCATCTTTATGGGGGAACAGGTTTTCCAAGTTTGGGGAAGTAGTTTAAAACCCTCCACTGCCCACAGAGGTGCACTCGCTAATACTTGGCTTTAGAGCCCTTCCCCCACCATTGCTCACTGCTAGGCCTAGGAAAACACTTAGGGAAGTCAAGCTAAGGGATTCTATAAGGACCCAGGTGCTGCTGTCAGTTGGAGGAACCTACCCAGACTCAGAACACCAGAAAACATCTTCGTTTGTGTGCTGGATGTAGGGAAACAGAGTCAAAGCATCTTTCAGGGGGCACAGTTATTCCATGGTTGTGGGTTGTAAGCTAACACCCACATCCCATGGATAGGCTCTCGCTAATACTTGGTTTAGAGCCCAATCCCAACTTTCCCCCACACACCGGCCTTGGCAAGCCATCATGGAAGACAAGCTAAGGGATTCTATTAGAACCCAGGTGCTGCTGTCAGTTTGTGGAGCCTCCCTACTCTCAGAATACCAGAACACTTCTTCGTGTGTGAGCTGGATGTAGGGAAACAGAGTCAAAGCATTTTTCAGGGGGCACAGTTATTCCATGGTTGTGGGTTGTAGGTTAAACAGCCACATCCCATCGATAGGCTCTCGCTAATACTTGGTTTAGAGCCCAACCCCCACATTCCACCCCTCTCCAGCCTAGGAATGCCATCAGGGAAGACAAGCTAAGGGATACTATAAGAACCCAGGCGCTGCTGTCATTTGGAGGAGACTCCCCACAATCAGGATACCTGAGCACGTCTCAGTGTGTGTGTTGGGGGTGGGGAAACAGAGTCCACGCATCTGTATGGGGGCACAGGTGTTCCAAGATTGGGGAAGTAGTTTCAAACCCTCCAATACCCACAGCGATGCACTCGCTAATACTTGGCTTTAGAGCATTTCCCCCACCATCGCTCACTGCTAGGCCTAGGGAAACACTTAGGGAAGTCAAGCTAAGGGATACTATTACAACCCAGGTGCTACTGTCTGTTGGAGAAAGCTCCCCACAGTCAGAACACCAGAACACTTCTTCCTGTGTTTGCTGGAAGTGGGGAAACATAGCACACGCATTTTTCAGGGGGCGAAGTTATTCCATGGTTGTGGGTTGTAGGTTAAACACCCACATCCCATGGATAGGCTCTCGCTACTACTTGGTTTAGAGCCCAATCCCAACTTTCCCCCGCACACCGGCCTTGGCAATCCACAATGGAATACAAGTTAAGGTATAGTATTAGAACCCAGGCACTGCTGTTATTTGGAAGAACTTCCCCACACTCAAGATATCTGAACCCAATGTCGTGTATGTGCTGGAGGAGGGAAACAAACTCCACGCATCTTTATGGGGGCACAGGTGTTCCAAGTTGGGGATTTGGTTTAAAAACTCCACTGCCCATAGAGGGGCACTCGCTAACCCTTGTCTTTAGAGCCCATCCCCCACATTCTCTCACAGCCCGGCCTAGGTAAACACTCAAGGATGTCAAGGAAACGGATTCTATTAGACCCCAGGTGCTGCTGTCATTTGGAGGGAACTCCCACAATTCAGGATAGAAGAACACTTCCTCGTTTGTGTGCTGGTGGTGGGGAAACAGGGTCAAGGCATCTTTCAGGTGGCACATGTATTCCCACGTTGCTGGGTGTAGGTAAAATTTCTCAAATTCCCATGTAGATGCATTGGCAAATTCTTGGTATTAGAGCCGAAACCCCACATTCCCCAGCACTCCAGCCTAGGCAAACCATCAGGGAAGGCAAGTTAAGGGATTCAAGTAGAACACAAGCGCTCCTGACATTTGGAGGAACTTCCCCACACTCAGGATCCCGGAACCCAACCTTGTGGCGGGGAGATGTGGAGCCACAATCCAAGTAGATGAATGGGGTCACAAATGTTCCCCATTAGGGGGAAGTCCTCTAAATACTTCCACATTCCATAGGGAGGCAGTTGCTGCTACTTGGCCTCCAAGGCAAACTCCCAGCTTTCCCTCTCAGCCCGGCCTAGGAAAACACACAAGGAATACAAGCTAGTTATTCTATTAGAACCCAGGCACTGCTGTCACTTGGAGGAGCCTCCCCACAATCAGGACACCTGAGCACGTCTCCGTGTGTGTACTGGAGGTCGGGAAACAGATTCCATGCATCTTTATGGGGGAACAGGTTTTCCAAGTTTGGGGAAGTAGTTTAAAACCCTCCACTGCCCACAGAGATGCACTCGCTAATACTTGGCTTTAGAGCCCTTCCCCCACCATCGCTCAATGCTAGGCCTAGGAAAACACTTAGGGAAGTCAAGCTAAGGGATTCTATTAGGACCCAGGTGCTGCTGGCAGTTGGAGGAACCTACCCAGACTCAGAACACCAGAAAACATCTTCGTTTGTGTGCTGGATGTAGGGAAACAGAGTCAAAGCATCTTTCAGGGGGCACAGTTATTCCATGGTTGTGGGTTGTAAGCTAACACCCACATCCCATGGATAGGCTCTCGCTAATACTTGGTTTAGAGCCCAATCCCAACTTTCCCCCACACACCGGCCTTGGCAAGCCATCATGGAAGACAAGTTAAGGTATTGTATTAGATCCGAGGCGCTGCAGTTACTTGGAAGAAACTCCCCACAGTCAAGACATCTGAACCAGATGTCGTGTGTGTGCTGGAGGAGGGAAACAGTGTCCACGCCTCTTTATGGGGGCACAGGTGTTCCCAGGTTGGGGATATACTTTCACCACCTCCACTGCCAAAAGATAGGAACTCGCTAATACTTGGTTTTAGACCACAACCACCAACTTCGCTCACAACCCGGCCAAGGTATATACTCAGGGAAGTCAACCTAATGGATCCAATTAGATCCCAGGTGCTACTGTCTGTTGCAGGAGCCTCCCCACACTCAGGATACCAGAAAACTTCGTGTGTGTGTGGAGGTGGGGAAACAAAGCACACGCATTTTTCAGGGGGCACAGTTATTCCCAAGTTGTGGGTTGTATGATCAACATCTCCACTTCCCATGGAGAGGCACATGCTGATACTAGGTTTTAGAGCCCAATCCCACTTTCAGCCAAACTCTGGCCTAGGAAAACCATCAGGGAAGACAAGCAAAGGGGTTCAATTAAAACCAAGACTCTGATGACACTTGGAGGAACTACCACACCCTCAGGATTCTGGAATCCAACCTTGTGTGGTGGGGAGGTGTGGAGCCCCAATCCACGCAGATGAATATGTGCTCAGGTGTTTCCCTTTAGGGAGAATACCTGTAAGAACTTCCTCAGTCCATCGGAGGGTACTCGCTGCTAATTGGCCTCCAAGCCCAACCCCCAGCATTCCCTCATGGCCCGGCCTAAGGAAACACACAGGGAACACAAGCTAAGGGATTCTAATAGAACCTAGGTACTGCTGTGATTTGGAGTAGCATCCCCATGCTCAGGATTCCAGAAAATTTCTTCGTGTGTGTGCTGTTGGTGGAGAAACAGAGTCCACGCGTATTTCAGGGGGCACAGGTATTCCATTGTTGTGGGTTGTTGGTTAAACACCTCCAATTTCCATGGAAAGTCACTCACTAATACTTGGATTTAGAGCTCAAATCCCACTTTGAACCGCACTCCAGCTTACGCAATCCATCAGGGAAGAGAAGTTAAGGATTCTCTAGAACACTGGCACTGCTGTCAGTTGGAGGATCTTTCCCAATTCAGGATTCCAGAAGCCAGTCTTGTGGGAGGGGGATTTCTGTATCCCCACTCCACGTAGATGGATGTGGGCACATGTGTTCACCTTTAGGGAGAATTGATCTAAATACTTCCACAGTCCATCGGGGGCACTCGCTACTATATGGCCTCAAAGCCCAACCCCCAGCATTCCCTCAGAGCCAGACCTAGGGAAACACTCAGGGATTACAAGCTATCGGATATTATTAGAACCCAGGCGGTGCTGTCACTTGAAATTGCCGGCCCAAACTCAGGATACCTGAACAAGTCTTCGTGTGTGTGTTGGAAGTGGGGAAACTGAGTTCATGCATCTTTATGGGGGCACAGTTATTCCCAGGTAGATGATGTAGTTTAAACACCTTCACTTCTCATAGAGAGGCACTAGCTATTACTTGGCTTTAGAGCCCATCCCCCACCATCGCTCACTGCTAGGCCTAGGAAATCACTTAGGGAAGTCAAGCTAAGGAATTCTATTAGAACCCAGGTGCTGCTGTCAGTTTGTGGAGCCTCCCTTCTATCAGAATACCAGAACACTTATTCGTGTGTGAGCTGGATGTAGGGAAACAGAGTCAAAGCATCTTTCAGTGGGCACAGTTATTCCATGGTTGTGGGTTGTAAGTTAAACAGCCACATCCCATCGATAGGCTCTCGCTAATACTTGGTTTAGAGCCCAACCCCCACATTCCACCCCTCTCCAGCCTAGGAATGCCATCAGGGAAGAAAAGCTATGGGATTCTATAAGAACCCAGGCGCTGCTGGCATTTGGAGGAGACTCCCCACAATCAGGATACCTGAGCACGTCTCAGTGTGTGTGCTGGAGGTGGGGAAACAGAGTCCACGCATCTGTATGGGGGCACAGGTGTTCCAAGATTGGGGAAGTAGTTTCAAACCCTCCAATACCCACAGAGATGCACTCGCTAATACTTGGCTTTAGAGCCCATCCCCCACCATCGCTCACTGCTAGGCCTAGGGAAACACTTAGGGAAGTCAAGCTAAGGGATTCTATTACAACCCAGGTGCTACTGTCTGTTGGAGAAAGCTCCCCACAGTCAGAACACCAGAACACTTCTTCCTGTGTTTGCTGGAAGTGGGGAAACATAGCACACGCATTTTTCAGGGGGCACAGTTATTCCATGGTTGTGGGTTGTAGGTTAAACACCCACATCCCATGGATAGGCTCTCGCTACTACTTGGTTTAGAGCCCAATCCCAACTTTCCCCCGCACACCGGCCTTGGCAATCCACCATGGAATACAAGTTAAGGTATAGTATTAGAACCCAGGCAGTGCTGTTATTTGGAAGAACTTCCCCACACTCTAGACATCTGAACCCAATGTCGTGTATGTGCTGGTGGAGGGAAACAAAGTCCACGCATCTTTATGGGGGCACAGGTGTTCCAAGTTGGGGATTTGGTTTAAAAACTCCACTGCCCATAGAGGGGCACTCGCTAACCCTTGTCTTTAGAGCCCATCCCCCACATTCGCTCACAGCCCGGCCTAGGTAAACACTCAAGGAGGTCAAGTTATCGGATTCTATTAGACCCCAGGTGCTGCTGTCATTTGGAGGGAACTCCCACCATTCAGGATAGAAGAACACTTCCTCGTTTGTGTGCTGGTGGTGGGGAAACAGGGTCAAGGCATCTTTCAGGTGGCACATGTATTCCCACGTTGCTGGGTGTAGGTAAAATTTCTCAAATTCCCATGTAGATGCATTGGCCAATTCTTGGTATTAGAGCCGAAACCCCACATTCCCCAGCACTCCAGCCTAGGCAAACCATCAGGGAAGGCAAGTTAAGGGATTCAAGTAGAACACAAGCGCTCCTGACATTTGGAGGAACTTCCCCACACTCAGGATCCCGGAACCCAACCTTGTGGCGGGGAGATGTGGAGCCACAATCCAAGTAGATGAATGGGGTCACAAATGTTCCCCATTAGGGGGAAGTCCTCTAAATACTTCCACATTCCATAGGGAGGCAGTTGCTGCTACTTGGCCTCCAAGGCAAACTCCCAGCTTTCCCTCTCAGCCCGGCCTAGGAAAACACACAAGGAATACAAGCTAGTTATTCTATTAGAACCCAGGCACTGCTGTCACTTGGAGGAGCCTCCCCACAATCAGGACACCTGAGCACGTCTCCGTGTGTGTACTGGAGGTCGGGAAACAGATTCCACGCATCTTTATGGGGGAACAGGTTTTCCAAGTTTGGGGAAGTAGTTTAAAACCCTCCACTGCCCACAGAGGTGCACTCGCTAATACTTGGCTTTAGAGCCCTTCCCCCACCATCGCTCACTGCTAGGCCTAGGAAAACACTTAGGGAAGTCAAGCTAAGGGATTCTATAAGGACCCAGGTGCTGCTGTCAGTTGGAGGAACCTACCCAGACTCAGAACACCAGAAAACATCTTCGTTTGTGTGCTGGATGTAGGGAAACAGAGTCAAAGCATCTTTCAGGGGGCACAGTTATTCCATGGTTGTGGGTTGTAAGCTAACACCCACATCCCATGGATAGGCTCTCGCTAATACTTGGTTTAGAGCCCAATCCCAACTTTCCCCCACACACCGGCCTTGGCAAGCCATCATGGAAGACAAGCTAAGGGATTCTATTAGAACCCAGGTGCTGCTGTCAGTTTGTGGAGCCTCCCTACTCTCAGAATACCAGAACACTTCTTCGTGTGTGAGCTGGATGTAGGGAAACAGAGTCAAAGCATCTTTCAGGGGGCACAGTTATTCCATGGTTGTGGGTTGTAGGTTAAACAGCCACATCCCATCGATAGGCTCTCGCTAATACTTGGTTTAGAGCCCAACCCCCACATTCCACCCCTCTCCAGCCTAGGAATGCCATCAGGGAAGACAAGCTAAGGGATTCTATAAGAACCCAGGCGCTGCTGGCATTTGGAGGAGACTCCCCACAATCAGGATACCTGAGCACGTCTCAGTGTGTGTGTTGGAGGTGGGGAAACAGAGTCCACGCATCTGTATGGGGGCACAGGTGTTCCAAGATTGGGGAAGTAGTTTCAAACCCTCCAATACCCACAGAGATGCACTCGCTAATACTTGGCTTTAGAGCATTTCCCCCACCATCGCTCACTGCTAGGCCTAGGGAAACACTTAGGGAAGTCAAGCTAAGGGATACTATTACAACCCAGGTGCTACTGTCTGTTGGAGAAAGCTCCCCACAGTCAGAACACCAGAACACTTCTTCCTGTGTTTGCTGGAAGTGGGGAAACATAGCACACGCATTTTTCAGGGGGCGAAGTTATTCCATGGTTGTGGGTTGTAGGTTAAACACCCACATCCCATGGATAGGCTCTCGCTACTACTTGGTTTAGAGCCCAATCCCAACTTTCCCCCGCACACCGGCCTTGGCAATCCACAATGGAATACAAGTTAAGGTATAGTATTAGAACCCAGGCACTGCTGTTATTTGGAAGAACTTCCCCACACTCAAGATATCTGAACCCAATGTCGTGTATGTGCTGGAGGAGGGAAACAAAGTCCACGCATCTTTATGGGGGCACAGGTGTTCCAAGTTGGGGATTTGGTTTAAAAACTCCACTGCCCATAGAGGGGCACTCGCTAACCCTTGTCTTTAGAGCCCATCCCCCACATTCTCTCACAGCCCGGCCTAGGTAAACACTCAAGGATGTCAAGGAAACGGATTCTATTAGACCCCAGGTGCTGCTGTCATTTGGAGGGAACTCCCACAATTCAGGATAGAAGAACACTTCCTCGTTTGTGTGCTGGTGGTGGGGAAACAGGGTCAAGGCATCTTTCAGGTGGCACATGTATTCCCACGTTGCTGGGTGTAGGTAAAATTTCTCAAATTCCCATGTAGATGCATTGGCAAATTCTTGGTATTAGAGCCGAAACCCCACATTCCCCAGCACTCCAGCCTAGGCAAACCATCAGGGAAGGCAAGTTAAGGGATTCAAGTAGAACACAAGCGCTCCTGACATTTGGAGGAACTTCCCCACACTCAGGATCCCGGAACCCAACCTTGTGGCGGGGAGATGTGGAGCCACAATCCAAGTAGATGAATGGGGTCACAAATGTTCCCCATTAGGGGGAAGTCCTCTAAATACTTCCACATTCCATAGGGAGGCAGTTGCTGCTACTTGGCCTCCAAGGCAAACTCCCAGCTTTCCCTCTCAGCCCGGACTTGGAAAACACAAAAGGAATACAAGCTAGTTATTCTATTAGAACCCAGGCACTGCTGTCACTTGGAGGAGCCTCCCCACAATCAGGAAACCTGAGCACGTCTCCGTGTGTGTACTGGAGGTCGGGAAACAGATTCCACGCATCTGTATGGGGGCACAGGTGTTCCAAGTTGGGGATTTGGTTTAAAAACTCCACTGCCCATAGAGGGGCACTCGCTAACCCTTGTCTTTATAGCCCATCCCCCACATTCGCTCACAGCCCGGCCTAGGTAAACACTCAAGGAGGTCAAGTTATCGGATTCCATTAGACCCCAGGTGCTGTTGTCCTTTGAGGGAACTCCCACCATTCAGGATAGTAGAACACTTCGTCGTTTGTGTGCTGGTGGAGGGGAAACAGGGTCAAGGCATCTTTCAGGTGGCACATGTATTCCCACGTTGCTGGGTGTAGGTAAAATTTCTCAAATTCCCATGTAGATGCATTGGCAAATTCTTGGTATTAGAGCCGAAACCCCACATTCCCCAGCACTCCAGCCTAGGCAAACCATCAGGGAAGGCAAATTAAGGGATTGAAGTAGAACACAAACGCTCCTGACATTTGGAGGAACTTCCCCACACTCAGGATCCCGGAACCCAATCTTTTGTAGGGGACATGTGGAGCCACAATCCAACTAGATGAATGGGGTCACAAATGTTCCCCATTAGGGGGAAGTCCTCTAAATACTTCCACATTCCATAGGGAGGCAGTTGCTGCTACTTGGCCTCCAAGTCAAACTCCCAGCTTTCCCTCTCAGCCCGGCCTAGGAAAACACACAAGAAATACAAGCTAGTTATTCTATTAGAACCCAGGCACTGCTGTCACTTGGAGGAGCCTCCCCACAATCAGGACACCTGAGCACGTCTCCGCGTGTGTACTGGAGGTCGGGAAATAGATTCCACGCATCTTTATGGGGGAACAGGTTTTCCAAGTTTGGGGAAGTAGTTTAAAACCCTCCACTGCCCACAGAGTGGCACTCGCTAATACTTGGCTTTAGAGCCCTTCCCCCACCATCGCTCACTGCTAGGCCTAGGAAAACACTTAGGGAAGTCAAGCTAAGGGATTCTATTAGGACCCAGGTGCTGCTGTCAGTTGGAGGAACCTACCCAGACTCAGAACACCAGAAAAAATCTTCGTTTGTGTGCTGGTTGTAGGGAAACAGAGTCAAAGCATATTTCAGGGGGCACAGTTATTCCATGGTTGTGGGTTGTAAGCTAACACCCACATCCCATGGATAGGCTCTCGCTAATACTTGGTTTAGAGCCCAATCCCAACTTTCCCCCACACACCAGCCTTGGCAAGCCATCATGGAAGACAAGTTAAGGTATTGTATTAGAACCGAGGCGCTGCTGTTACTTGGAAGAACCTCCCCACACTCAAGACATCTGAACCAGATGTCGTGTGTGTGCTGGAGGAGGGAAACAGTGTCCACGCCTCTTTATGGGGGCACAGGTGTTCCCAGGTTGGGGATATACTTTCACCACCTCCACTGCCAAAAGATAGGAACTCGCTAATACTTGGTTTTAGACCACAACCACCAACTTCGCTCACAACCCGGCCAAGGTATATACTCAGGGAAGTCAACCTAATGGATCCAATTAGATCCCAGGTGCTACTGTCTGTTGCAGGAGCCTCCCCACACACAGGATACTAGAAAACTTCGTGTGTGTGTGGAGGTGGGGAAACAAAGCACACGCATTTTTCAGGGGGCACAGTTATTCCCAAGTTGTGGGTAGTATGATAAACATCTCCACTTCCCATGGAGAGGCACATGCTGATACTAGGTTTTAGAGCCCAATCCCACTTTCAGCCAAACTCTGGCCTAGGAATGCCATCAGGGAAGACAAGCTAAGGGATTCTATAAGAACCCAGGCGCTGCTGGCATTTGGAGGAGACTCCCCACAATCAGGATACCTGAGCACGTCTCAGTGTGTGTGGTGGAGGTGGGGAAACAGAGTCCACGCATCTGTATGGGGGCACAGGTGTTCCAAGATTGGGGAAGTAGTTTCAAACCCTCCAATACCCACAGAGATGCACTCGCTAATACTTGGCTTTAGAGCCCATACCCCACCATCGCTCAATGCTAGGCCTAGGAAAACACTTAGGGAAGTCAAGCTAAGGGATTCTATTACAACCCAGGTGCTACTGTCTGTTGGAGGAAGCTCCCCACAGTCAGAACACCAGAACACTTCTTCCTGTGTTTGCTGGAAGTGGGGAAACATAGCACACGCATTTTTCAGGGGGCACAGTTATTCCATGGTTGTGGGTTGTAGGTTAAACACCCACATCCCATGGATAGGCTCTCGCTACTACTTGGTTTAGAGCCCAATCCCAACTTTCCCCCGCACACCGGCCTTGGCAATCCACCATGGAATACAAGTTAAGGTATAGTATTAGAACCCAGGCACTGCTGTTATTTGGAAGAACTTCCCCACACTCAAGACATCTGAACCCAATGTCGTGTATGTGCTGGAGGAGGGAAACAAGTCCACGCATCTTTATGGGGGCACAGGTGTTCCAAGTTGGGGATTTGGTTTAAAAACTCCACTGCCCATAGAGGGGCACTCGCTAACCCTTGTCTTTAGAGCCCATCCCCCACATTCGCTCACAGCCCGGCCTAGGTAAACACTCAAGGAGGTCAAGGTAACGGATTCTATTAGACCCCAGGTGCTGCTGTCATTTGGAGGGAACTCCCACCATTCAGGATAGAAGAACACTTCCTCGTTTGTGTGCTGGTGGAGGGGAAACAGGGTCAAGGCATCTTTCAGGTGGCACATGTATTCCCACGTTGCTGGGTGTAGGTAAAATTTCTCAAATTCCCATGTAGATGCATTGGCAAATTCTTGGTATTAGAGCCGAAACCCCACATTCCCCAGCACTCCAGCCTAGGCAAACCATCAGGGAAGGCAAGTTAAGGGATTCAACTAGAACACAAGCGCTCCTGACATTTGGAGGAACTTCCCCACACTCAGGATCCCGGAACCCAACCTTGTGGCGGGGAGATGTGGAGTCACATTCCAAGTAGATGAATGGGGTCACAAATGTTCCCCATTAGGGGGAAGTCCTCTAAATACTTCCACATTCCATAGGGAGGCAGTTGCTGCTACTTGGCCTCCAAGGCAAACTCCCAGCTTTCCCTCTCAGCCCGGCCTAGGAAAACACACAAGGAATACAAGCTAGTTATTCTATTAGAACCCAGGCACTGCTGTCACTTGGAGGAGCCTCCCCACAATCAGGAAACCTGAGCACGTCTCCGTGTGTGTACTGGAGGTCGGGAAACAGGTTCCACGCATCTTTATGGGGGAACAGGTTTTCCAAGTTTGGGGAAGTAGTTTAAAACCCTCCACTGCCCACAGAGGTGCACTCGCTAATACTTGGCTTTAGAGCCCTTCCCCCACCATCGCTCACTGCTAGGCCTAGGAAAACACTTAGGGAAGTCAAGCTAAGGGATTCTATTAGGACCCAGGTGCTGCTGTCAGTTGGAGGAACCTACCCAGACTCAGAACACCAGAAAACATCTTCGTTTGTGTGCTGGATGTAGGGAAACAGAGTCAAAGCATCTTTCAGGGGGCACAGTTATTCCATGGTTGTGGGTTGTAAGCTAACACCCACATCCCATGGATAGGCTCTCGCTAATACTTGGTTTAGAGCCCAATCCCAACTTTCCCCCACACACCGGCCTTGGCAAGCCATCATGGAAGACAAGTTAAGGTATTGTATTAGAACCGAGGCGCTGCTGTTACTTGGAAGAACCTCCCCACACTCAAGACATCTGAACCAGATGTCGTGTGTGTGCTGGAGGAGGGAAACAGTGTCCACGCCTCTTTATGGGGCACAGGTGTTCCCAGGTTGGGGATATACTTTCACCACCTCCACTGCCAAAAGATAGGAACTCGCTAATACTTGGTTTTAGACCACAACCACCAACTTCGCTCACAACCCGGCCAAGGTATATACTCAGGGAAGTCAACCTAATGGATCCAATTAGATCCCAGGTGCTACTGTCTGTTGCAGGAGCCTCCCCACACTCAGGATACCAGAAAACTTCGTGTGTGTGTGGAGGTGGGGAAACAAAGCACACGCATTTTTCAGGGGGCACAGTTATTCCCAAGTTGTGGGTTGTATGATCAACATCTTCACTTCCCATGGAGAGGCACATGCTGATACTAGGTTTTAGAGCCCAATCCCACTTTCAGCCAAACTCTGGCCTAGGAAAACCATCAGGGAAGACAAGCAAAGGGGTTCAATTAAAACCAAGACGCTGATGTCACTTGGAGGAACTACCACACCCTCAGGATTCTGGAATCCAACCTTTTGTGGTGGGGAGTTGTGGAGCCCCAATCCACGCAGATGAATATGTGCTCAGGTGTTTCCCTTTAGGGAGAATTCCTCTAAGAACTTCCTCAGTCCATCGGAGGGTACTCGCTGCTAATTGGCCTCCAAGCCCAACCCCCAGCTTTCCCTCATGGCCCGGCCTAAGTAAACAAACAGGGAACACAAGCTAAGGGAGTCTAATAGAACCTAGGTTCTGCTGTGATTTGGAGTAGCCTCCCCATGCTCAGGATTCCAGAAAACTTCTTCGTGTGTGTGCTGTTGGTGGAGAAACAGAGTCCACGCGTATTTCAGGGGGCACAGGTATTTCATTGTTGTGGGTTGTTGGTTAAACACCTCCAATTTCCATGGAAAGGCACTCACTGATACTTGGATTTAGAGCACAAATCCCACTTTGAACCACACTCCAGCTTACGCAATCCATCAGGGAAGAGAGGTTAAGGATTCTCTAGAACACTGGCACTGCTGTCAGTTGGAGGATCTTTCCCAATTCAGGATTCCAGAAGCCAGTCTTGTGGGAGGGGGATTTCTGAATCCCCACTCCACGTAGTTGGATGTGGGCACAGGTGTTCACCTTTAGGGAGAATTTGTCTAAATACTTCCACACTCCATCGGGGGCACTCGCTACTATATGGCCTCAAAGCCCAACCCCCAGCTTTCCCTCAGAGCCAGGCCTAGGGAAACACTCAGGGATTACAAACTATCGGATATTATTAGAACCCAGGCGGTGCTGTCGCTTGAAATTGCCGGCCCAAACTCAGGATACATGAACACGTCTTCGTGTGTGTGTTGGAAGTGGGGAAACTGAGTTCATGCATTTTTATGGGGGCACAGTTATTCCCAGGTAGATGATGTAGTTTAAACACCTTCACTTCTCATAGAGAGGCACTAGCTATTACTTGGCTTTAGAGCCCATCCCCCACCATCGCTCACTGCTAGGCCTAGGAAATCACTTAGGGAAGTCAAGCTAAGGGATTCTATTAGAACCCAGGTGCTGCTGTCAGTTTGTGGAGCCTCCCTACTCTCAGAATACCAGAACACTTCTTCGTGTGTGAGCTGGATGTAGGGAAACAGAGTCAAAGCATCTTTCAGGGGGCACAGTTATTCCATGGTTGTGGGTTGTAGGTTAAACAGCCACATCCCATCGATAGGCTCTCGCTAATACTTGGTTTAGAGCCCAACCCCCACATTCCACCCCTCTCCAGCCTAGGAATGCCATCAGGGAAGACAAGCTAAGGGATTCTATAAGAACCCAGGCGCTGCTGGCATTTGGAGGAGACTCCCCACAATCAGGATACCTGAGCACGTCTCAGTGTGTGTGTTGGAGGTGGGGAAACAGAGTCCACGCATCTGTATGGGGGCACAGGTGTTCCAAGATTGGGGAAGTAGTTTCAAACCCTCCAATACCCACAGAGATGCACTCGCTAATACTTGTCTTAGAGCCCATCCCCCACCATCGCTCACTGCTAGGCCTAGGGAAACACTTAGGGAAGTCAAGCTAAGGGATTCTATTACAACCCAGGTGCTACTGTCTGTTGGAGGAAGCTCCCCACAGTCAGAACACCAGAACACTTCTTCCTGTGTTTGCTGGAAGTGGGGAAACATAGCACACGCATTTTTCAGGGGGCACAGTTATTCCATGGTTGTGGGTTGTAGGTTAAACACCCACATCCCATGGATAGGCTCTCGCTACTACTTGGTTTAGAGCCCAATCCCAAATTTCCCCCGCACACTGGCCTTGGCAATCCACCATGGAATACAAGTTAAGGTATAGTATTAGAACCCAGGCACTGCTGTTATTTGGAAGAACTTCCCCACACTCAAGACATCTGAACCCAATGTCGTGTATGTGCTGGAGGAGGGAAACAAAGCCCACGCATCTTTATGGGGGCACAGGTGTTCCAAGATGGGGATTTGCTTTAAAAACTCCACTGCCCATAGAGGGGCACTCGCTAACCCTTGTCTTTAGAGCCCATCCCCCACATTCGCTCACAGCCTGGCCTAGGTAAACACTCAAGGATGTCAAGGTAACGGATTCTATTAGACCCCAGGTGCTGCTGTCATTTGGAGGGAACTCCCACCATTCAGGATAGAAGAACACTTCCTCGTTTGTGTGCTGGTGGTGGGGAAACAGGGTCAAGGCACCTTTCAGGTGGCACATGTATTCCCACGTTGCTGGCTGTAGGTAAAATTTCTCAAATTCCCATGTAGATGCATTGGCAAATTCTTGGTATTAGAGCCGAAACCCCACATTCCCCAGCACTCCAGCCTAGGCAAACCATCAGGGAAGGCAAGTTAAGGGATTCAAGTAGAACACAAGCGCTCCTGACATTTGGAGGAACTTCCCCACACTCAGGATCCCGGAACCCAACCTTGTGGCGGGGAGATGTGGAGCCACAATCCAAGTAGATGAATGGGGTCACAAATGTTCCCCATTAGGGGGAAGTCCTCTAAATACTTCCACATTCCATAGGGAGGCAGTTGCTGCTACTTGGCCTCCAAGGCAAACTCCCAGCTTTCCCTCTCAGCCCGTCCTAGGAAAACACACAAGGAATACAAGCTAGTTATTCTATTAGAACCCAGGCACTGCTGTCACTTGGAGGAGCCTCCCCACAATCAGGACACCTGAGCACGTCTCCGTGTGTGTACTGGAGGTCGGGAAACAGATTCCACGCATCTTTATGGGGGAACAGGTTTTCCAAGTTTGGGGAAGTAGTTTAATACCCTCCACTGCCCACAGAGGTGCACTCGCTAATACTTGGCTTTAGAGCCCTTCCCCCACCATCGCTCACTGCTAGGCCTAGGAAAACACTTAGGGAAGTCAAGCTAAGGGATTCTATTAGGACCCAGGTGCTGCTGTCAGTTGGAGGAACCTACCCAGACTCAGAACACCAGAAAACATCTTCGTTTGTGTGCTGGATGTAGGGAAACAGAGGCAAAGCATCTTTCAGGGGGCACAGTTATTCCATGGTTGTGGGTTGTAAGCTAACACCCACATCCCATGGATAGGCTCTCGCTAATACTTGGTTTAGAGCCCAATCCCAACTTTCCCCCACACACCGGCCTTGGCAAGCCATCATGGAAGACAAGTTAAGGTATTGTATTAGAACCGAGGCGCTGCTGTTACTTGGAAGAACCTCCCCACACTCAAGACATCAGAACCAGATGTCGTGTGTGTGCTGGAGGAGGGAAACAGTGTCCACGCCTCTTTATGGGGCCACAGGTGTTCCCAGGTTGGGGAAATACTTTCACCACCTCCACTGCCAAAAGATAGGAACTCGCTAATACTTGATTTTAGACCACAACCACCAACTTCGCTCACAACCCGGCCAAGGTATATACTCAGGGAAGTCAACCTAATGGATCCAATTAGATCCCAGGTGCTACTGTCTGTTGCAGGAGCCTCCCCACACTCAGGATACCAGAAAACTTCGTGTGTGTGTGGAGGTGGGGAAACAAAGCACACGCATTTTTCAGGGGGCACAGTTATTCCCAAGTTGTGGGTTGTATGATCAACATCTCCACTTCCCATGGAGAGGCACATGCTGATACTAGGTTTTAGAGCCCAAACCCACTTTCAGCCAAACTCTGGCCTAGGAAAACCATCAGGGAAGACAAGCAAAGGGGTTCAATTGAAACAAAGACGCTGATGTCACTTGGAGGAACTACCACACCCTCAGGATTCTTGAATCCAACCTTTTGTGGTGGGGAGGTGTGGAGCCCCAATCCACGCAGATGAATATGTGCTCAGGTGTTTCCCTTTAGGGAGAATTCCTCTAAGAACTTCCTCAGTCCATCGGAGGGTACTCGCTGCTAATTGGCCTCCAAGCCCAACCCCCAGCTTTCCCTCATGGCCCGGCCTAAGGAAACAAACAGGGAACACAAGCTAAGGGAGTCTAATAGAACCTAGGTTCTGCTGTGATTTGGAGTAGCCTCCCCATGCTCAGGATTCCAGAAAACTTCTTCGTGTGTGTGCTGTTGGTGGAGAAACAGAGTCCACGCGTATTTCAGGGGGCACAGGTATTTCATTGTTGTGGGTTGTTGGTTAAACACCTCCAATTTCCATGGAAAGGCACTCACTGATACTTGGATTTAGAGCACAAATCCCACTTTGAACCACACTCCAGCTTACGCAATCCATCAGGGAAGAGAGGTTAAGGATTCTCTAGAACACTGGCACTGCTGTCAGTTGGAGGATCTTTCCCAATTCAGGATTCCAGAAGCCAGTCTTGTGGGAGGGGGATTTCTGAATCCCCACTCCACGTAGTTGGATGTGGGCACAGGTGTTCACCTTTAGGGAGAATTTGTCTAAATACTTCCACACTCCATCGGGGGCACTCGCTACTATATGGCCTCAAAGCCCAACCCCCAGCTTTCCCTCAGAGCCAGGCCTAGGGAAACACTCAGGGATTACAAACTATCGGATATTATTAGAACCCAGGCGGTGCTGTCGCTTGAAATTGCCGGCCCAAACTCAGGATACATGAACACGTCTTCGTGTGTGTGTTGGAAGTGGGGAAACTGAGTTCATGCATTTTTATGGGGGCACAGTTATTCCCAGGTAGATGATGTAGTTTAAACACCTTCACTTCTCATAGAGAGGCACTAGCTATTACTTGGCTTTAGAGCCCATCCCCCACCATCGCTCACTGCTAGGCCTAGGAAATCACTTAGGGAAGTCAAGCTAAGGGATTCTATTAGAACCCAGGTGCTGCTGTCAGTTTGTGGAGCCTCCCTACTCTCAGAATACCAGAACACTTCTTCGTGTGTGAGCTGGATGTAGGGAAACAGAGTCAAAGCATCTTTCAGGGGGCACAGTTATTCCATGGTTGTGGGTTGTAGGTTAAACAGCCACATCCCATCGATAGGCTCTCGCTAATACTTGGTTTAGAGCCCAACCCCCACATTCCACCCCTCTCCAGCCTAGGAATGCCATCAGGGAAGACAAGCTAAGGGATTCTATAAGAACCCAGGCGCTGCTGGCATTTGGAGGAGACTCCCCACAATCAGGATACCTGAGCACGTCTCAGTGTGTGTGTTGGAGGTGGGGAAACAGAGTCCACGCATCTGTATGGGGGCACAGGTGTTCCAAGATTGGGGAAGTAGTTTCAAACCCTCCAATACCCACAGAGATGCACTCGCTAATACTTGTCTTAGAGCCCATCCCCCACCATCGCTCACTGCTAGGCCTAGGGAAACACTTAGGGAAGTCAAGCTAAGGGATTCTATTACAACCCAGGTGCTACTGTCTGTTGGAGGAAGCTCCCCACAGTCAGAACACCAGAACACTTCTTCCTGTGTTTGCTGGAAGTGGGGAAACATAGCACACGCATTTTTCAGGGGGCACAGTTATTCCATGGTTGTGGGTTGTAGGTTAAACACCCACATCCCATGGATAGGCTCTCGCTACTACTTGGTTTAGAGCCCAATCCCAAATTTCCCCCGCACACTGGCCTTGGCAATCCACCATGGAATACAAGTTAAGGTATAGTATTAGAACCCAGGCACTGCTGTTATTTGGAAGAACTTCCCCACACTCAAGACATCTGAACCCAATGTCGTGTATGTGCTGGAGGAGGGAAACAAAGCCCACGCATCTTTATGGGGGCACAGGTGTTCCAAGATGGGGATTTGCTTTAAAAACTCCACTGCCCATAGAGGGGCACTCGCTAACCCTTGTCTTTAGAGCCCATCCCCCACATTCGCTCACAGCCTGGCCTAGGTAAACACTCAAGGATGTCAAGGTAACGGATTCTATTAGACCCCAGGTGCTGCTGTCATTTGGAGGGAACTCCCACCATTCAGGATAGAAGAACACTTCCTCGTTTGTGTGCTGGTGGTGGGGAAACAGGGTCAAGGCACCTTTCAGGTGGCACATGTATTCCCACGTTGCTGGCTGTAGGTAAAATTTCTCAAATTCCCATGTAGATGCATTGGCAAATTCTTGGTATTAGAGCCGAAACCCCACATTCCCCAGCACTCCAGCCTAGGCAAACCATCAGGGAAGGCAAGTTAAGGGATTCAAGTAGAACACAAGCGCTCCTGACATTTGGAGGAACTTCCCCACACTCAGGATCCCGGAACCCAACCTTGTGGCGGGGAGATGTGGAGCCACAATCCAAGTAGATGAATGGGGTCACAAATGTTCCCCATTAGGGGGAAGTCCTCTAAATACTTCCACATTCCATAGGGAGGCAGTTGCTGCTACTTGGCCTCCAAGGCAAACTCCCAGCTTTCCCTCTCAGCCCGTCCTAGGAAAACACACAAGGAATACAAGCTAGTTATTCTATTAGAACCCAGGCACTGCTGTCACTTGGAGGAGCCTCCACACAATCAGGACACCTGAGCACGTCTCCGTGTGTGTACTGGAGGTCGGGAAACAAATTCCACGCATCTTTATGGGGGAACAGGTTTTCCAAGTTTGGGGAAGTAGTTTAATACCCTCCACTGCCCACAGAGGTGCACTCGCTAATACTTGGCTTTAGAGCCCTTCCCCCACCATCGCTCACTGCTAGGCCTAGGAAAACACTTAGGGAAGTCAAGCTAAGGGATTCTATTAGGACCCAGGTGCTGCTGTCAGTTGGAGGAACCTACCCAGACTCAGAACACCAGAAAACATCTTCGTTTGTGTGCTGGATGTAGGGAAACAGAGGCAAAGCATCTTTCAGGGGGCACAGTTATTCCATGGTTGTGGGTTGTAAGCTAACACCCACATCCCATGGATAGGCTCTCGCTAATACTTGGTTTAGAGCCCAATCCCAACTTTCCCCCACACACCGGCCTTGGCAAGCCATCATGGAAGACAAGTTAAGGTATTGTATTAGAACCGAGGCGCTGCTGTTACTTGGAAGAACCTCCCCACACTCAAGACATCAGAACCAGATGTCGTGTGTGTGCTGGAGGAGGGAAACAGTGTCCACGCCTCTTTATGGGGCCACAGGTGTTCCCAGGTTGGGGAAATACTTTCACCACCTCCACTGCCAAAAGATAGGAACTCGCTAATACTTGATTTTAGACCACAACCACCAACTTCGCTCACAACCCGGCCAAGGTATATACTCAGGGAAGTCAACCTAATGGATCCAATTAGATCCCAGGTGCTACTGTCTGTTGCAGGAGCCTCCCCACACTCAGGATACCAGAAAACTTCGTGTGTGTGTGGAGGTGGGGAAACAAAGCACACGCATTTTTCAGGGGGCACAGTTATTCCCAAGTTGTGGGTTGTATGATCAACATCTCCACTTCCCATGGAGAGGCACATGCTGATACTAGGTTTTAGAGCCCAAACCCACTTTCAGCCAAACTCTGGCCTAGGAAAACCATCAGGGAAGACAAGCAAAGGGGTTCAATTGAAACAAAGACGCTGATGTCACTTGGAGGAACTACCACACCCTCAGGATTCTTGAATCCAACCTTTTGTGGTGGGGAGGTGTGGAGCCCCAATCCACGCAGATGAATATGTGCTCAGGTGTTTCCCTTTAGGGAGAATTCCTCTAAGAACTTCCTCAGTCCATCGGAGGTTACTCGCTGCTAATTGGCCTCCAAGCCCAACCCCCAGCTTTCCCTCATGGCCCGGCCTAAGGAAACACTCAGGGAACACAAGCTAAGGAATTCTAATAGAACCTAGGTTCTGCTGTGATTTGGAGTAGCATCCCCATGCTCAGGATTCCAGAAAATTTCTTCGTGTGTGTGTTGTTGGTGGAGAAACAGAGTCCACGCGTATTTCAGGGGGCACAGGTATTCCATTGTTGTGGGTTGTTGGTTAAACACCTCCAATTTCCATGGAAAGGCACTCACAAATACTTGGATTTAGAGCTCAAATCCCACTTTGAACCGCACTCCAGCTTAGGCAATCCATCAGGGAAGAGAGGTTAAGGATTCTCTAGAACACTGGCACTGCTGTCAGTTGGAGGATCTTTCCCAATTCAGGATTCCAGAAGCCAGTCTTGTGGGAGGGGGATTTCTGTATCCCCACTCCACGTAGATGGATGTGGGCACAGGTGTTCACCTTTAGGGAGAATTGATCTAAATACTTCCACAGTCCATCGGGGGCACTCGCTACTATATGGCCTCAAAGCCCAAATCCCAGATTTCCCTCAGAGCCAGGCCTAGGGAAACACTCAGGGATTACAAGCTATCAGATATTATTAGAACCCAGGCGGTGCTGTCACTTGAAATTGCAGCCCAAACTCAGGATACCTGAACACGTCTTCGTGTGTGTGTTGGAAGTGGGGAAACTGAGTTCATGCATCTTTATGGGGGCACAGTTATTCCCAGGTAGATGATGTAGTTTAAACACCTTCATTTCTCATAGAGAGGCACTAGCTATTACTTGGCTTTAGAGCCCATCCCCCACCATCGCTCACTGCTAGGCCTAGGAAATCACTTAGGGAAGTCAAGCTAAGGGATTCTATTAGAACCCAGGTGCTGCTGTCAGTTTGTGGAGCCTCCCTTCTATCAGAATACCAGAACACTTATTCGTGTGTGAGCTGGATGTAGGGAAACAGAGTCAAAGCATCTTTCAGTGGGCACAGTTATTCCATGGTTGTGGGTTGTAAGATAAACAGCCACATCCCATCGATAGGCTCTCGCTAATACTTGGTTTAGAGCCCAACCCCCACATTCCACCCCTCTCCAGCCTAGGAATTCCATCAGGGAAGACAAGCTAAGGGATTCTATAAGAACCCAGGCGCTGCTGGCATTTGGAGGAGACTCCCCACAATCAGGATACCTGAGCACGTCTCAGTGTGTGTGCTGGAGGTGGGGAAACAGAGTCCACGCATCTGTATGGGGGCACAGGTGTTCCAAGATTGGGGAAGTAGTTTCAAACCCTCCAATACCCACAGAGATGCACTCGCTAATACTTGGCTTTAGAGCCCATCCCCCACCATCGCTCACTGCTAGGCCTAGGAAAACACTTAGGGAAGTCAAGTTAAGGGATTCTATTACAACCCAGGTGCTACTGTCTGTTGGAGAAAGCTCCCCACAGTCAGAACACCAGAACACTTCTTCCTGTGTTTGCTGGAAGTGGGGAAACATAGCACACGCATTTTTCAGGGGGCACAGTTATTCCATGGTTGTGGGTTGTAGGTTAAACACCCACATCCCATGGATAGGCTCTCGCTACTACTTGCTTTAGAGCCCAATCCCAACTTTCCCCTGCACACCGGCCTTGGCAATCCACCATGGAATACAAGTTAAGGTATAGTATTAGAACCCAGGCACTGCTGTTATTTGGAAGAACTTCCCCACAATCAAGACATCTGAACCCAATGTCGTGTATGTGCTGGAGGAGGGAAACAAAGTCCACGCATCTTTATGGGGGCACAGGTGTTCCAAGTTGGGGATTTGGTTTAAAAACTCCACTGCCCATAGAGGGGCACTCGCTAACCCTTGTCTTTAGAGCCCATCCCCCACATTCGCTCACAGCCTGGCCTAGGTAAACACTCAAGGAGGTCAAGGTAACGGATTCTATTAGACCCCAGGTGCTGCTGTCATTTGGAGGGAACTCCCACCATTCAGGATAGAAGAACACTTCCTCGTTTGTGTGCTGGTGGTGGGGAAACAGGGTCAAGGCATCTTTCAGGTGGCACATGTATTCCCACGTTGCTGGGTGTAGGTAAAATTTCTCAAATTCCCATGTAGATGCATTAGCAAATTCTTGGTATTAGAGCCGAAACCCCACATTCCCCAGCACTCCAGCCTAGGCAAACCATCAGGGAAGGCAAGTTAAGGGATTCAAGTAGAACACAAGCGCTCCTGATATTTGGAGGAACTTCCCCACACTCAGGATCCCGGAACCCAACCTTGTGGCGGGGAGATATGGAGCCACAATCCAAGTAGATGAATGGGGTCACAAATGTTCCCCATTAGGGGGAAGTCCTCTAAATACTTCCACATTCCATAGGGAGGCAGTTGCTGCTACTTGGCCTCCAAGGCAAACTCCCAGCTTTCCCTCTCAGCCCGTCCTAGGAAAACACACAAGGAATACAAGCTAGTTATTCTATTAGAACCCAGGCACTGCTGTCACTTGGAGGAGCCTCCCCACAATCAGGACACCTGAGCACGTCTCCGTGTGTGTACTGGAGGTCGGGAAACAGATTCCACGCATCTTTATGGGGGAACAGGTTTTCCAAGTTAGGGGAAGTAGTTTAAAACCCTCCACTGCCCACAGAGGTGCACTCGCTAATACTTGGCTTTAGAGCCCTTCCCCCACCATCGCTCACTGCTAGGCCTAGGAAAACACTTAGGGAAGTCAAGCTAAGGGATTCTATTAGGACCCAGGTGCTGCTGTCAGTTGGAGGAACCTACCCAGACTCAGAACACCAGAAAACATCTTCGTTTGTGTGCTGGATGTAGGGAAACAGAGGCAAAGCATTTTTCAGGGGGCACAGTTATTCCATGGTTGTGGGTTGTAAGCTAACACCCACATCCCATGGATAGGCTCTCGCTAATACTTGGTTTAGAGCCCAATCCCAACTTTCCCCCACACACCGGCCTTGGCAAGCCATCATGGAAGACAAGTTAAGGTATTGTATTAGAACCGAGGCGCTGCTGTTACTTGGAAGAACCTCCCCACACTCAAGACATCTGAACCAGATGTCGTGTGTGTGCTGGAGGAGGGAAACAGTGTCCACGCCTCTTTATGGGGCCACAGGTGTTCCCAGGTTGGGGAAATACTTTCACCACCTCCACTGCCAAAAGATAGGAACTCGCTAATACTTGATTTTAGACCACAACCACCAACTTCGCTCACAACCCGGCCAAGGTATATACTCAGGGAAGTCAACCTAATGGATCCAATTAGATCCCAGGTGCTACTGTCTGTTGCAGGAGCCTCCCCACACTCAGGATACCAGAAAACTTCGTGTGTGTGTGGAGGTGGGGAAACAAAGCACACGCATTTATCAGGGGGCACAGTTATTCCCAAGTTGTGGGTTGTATGATCCACATCTCCACTTCCCATGGAGAGGCACATGCTGATACTAGGTTTTAGAGCCCAAACCCACTTTCAGCCAAACTCTGGCCTAGGAAAACCATCAGGGAAGACAAGCAAAGGGGTTCAATTGAAACAAAGACGCTGATGTCACTTGGAGGAACTACCACACCCTCAGGATTCTTGAATCCAACCTTTTGTGGTGGGGAGGTGTGGAGCCCCAATCCACGCAGATGAATATGTGCTCAGGTGTTTCCCTTTAGGGAGAATTCCTCTAAGAACTTCCTCAGTCCATCGGAGGTTACTCGCTGCTAATTGGCCTCCAAGCCCAACCCCCAGCTTTCCCTCATGGCCCGGCCTAAGGAAACACTCAGGGAACACAAGCTAAGGAATTCTAATAGAACCTAGGTTCTGCTGTGATTTGGAGTAGCATCCCCATGCTCAGGATTCCAGAAAATTTCTTCGTGTGTGTGTTGTTGGTGGAGAAACAGAGTCCACGCGTATTTCAGGGGGCACAGGTATTCCATTGTTGTGGGTTGTTGGTTAAACACCTCCAATTTCCATGGAAAGGCACTCACTAATACTTGGATTTAGAGCTCAAATCCCACTTTGAACCGCACTCCAGCTTAGGCAATCCATCAGGGAAGAGAGGTTAAGGATTCTCTAGAACACTGGCACTGCTGTCAGTTGGAGGATCTTTCCCAATTCAGGATTCCAGAAGCCAGTCTTGTGGGAGGGGGATTTCTGTATCCCCACTCCACGTAGATGGATGTGGGCACAGGTGTTCACCTTTAGGGAGAATTGATCTAAATACTTCCACAGTCCATCGGGGGCACTCGCTACTATATGGCCTCAAAGCCCAAATCCCAGATTTCCCTCAGAGCCAGGCCTAGGGAAACACTCAGGGATTACAAGCTATCGGATATTATTAGAACCCAGGCGGTGCTGTCACTTGAAATTGCAGCCCAAACTCAGGATACCTGAACACGTCTTCGTGTGTGTGTTGGAAGTGGGGAAACTGAGTTCATGCATCTTTATGGGGGCACAGTTATTCCCAGGTAGATGATGTAGTTTAAACACCTTCATTTCTCATAGAGAGGCACTAGCTATTACTTGGCTTTAGAGCCCATCCCCCACCATCGCTCACTGCTAGGCCTAGGAAATCACTTAGGGAAGTCAAGCTAAGGGATTCTATTAGAACCCAGGTGCTGCTGTCAGTTTGTGGAGCCTCCCTTCTATCAGAATACCAGAACACTTATTCGTGTGTGAGCTGGATGTAGGGAAACAGAGTCAAAGCATCTTTCAGTGGGCACAGTTATTCCATGGTTGTGGGTTGTAAGATAAACAGCCACATCCCATCGATAGGCTCTCGCTAATACTTGGTTTAGAGCCCAACCCCCACATTCCACCCCTCTCCAGCCTAGGAATTCCATCAGGGAAGACAAGCTAAGGGATTCTATAAGAACCCAGGCGCTGCTGGCATTTGGAGGAGACTCCCCACAATCAGGATACCTGAGCACGTCTCAGTGTGTGTGCTGGAGGTGGGGAAACAGAGTCCACGCATCTGTATGGGGGCACAGGTGTTCCAAGATTGGGGAAGTAGTTTCAAACCCTCCAATACCCACAGAGATGCACTCGCTAATACTTGGCTTTAGAGCCCATCCCCCACCATCGCTCACTGCTAGGCCTAGGAAAACACTTAGGGAAGTCAAGTTAAGGGATTCTATTACAACCCAGGTGCTACTGTCTGTTGGAGAAAGCTCCCCACAGTCAGAACACCAGAACACTTCTTCCTGTGTTTGCTGGAAGTGGGGAAACATAGCACACGCATTTTTCAGGGGGCACAGTTATTCCATGGTTGTGGGTTGTAGGTTAAACACCCACATCCCATGGATAGGCTCTCGCTACTACTTGCTTTAGAGCCCAATCCCAACTTTCCCCTGCACACCGGCCTTGGCAATCCACCATGGAATACAAGTTAAGGTATAGTATTAGAACCCAGGCACTGCTGTTATTTGGAAGAACTTCCCCACACTCAAGACATCTGAACCCAATGTCGTGTATGTGCTGGAGGAGGGAAACAAAGTCCACGCATCTTTATGGGGGCACAGGTGTTCCAAGTTGGGGATTTGGTTTAAAAACTCCACTGCCCATAGAGGGGCACTCGCTAACCCTTGTCTTTAGAGCCCATCCCCCACATTCGCTCACAGCCTGGCCTAGGTAAACACTCAAGGAGGTCAAGGTAACGGATTCTATTAGACCCCAGGTGCTGCTGTCATTTGGAGGGAACTCCCACCATTCAGGATAGAAGAACACTTCCTCGTTTGTGTGCTGGTGGTGGGGAAACAGGGTCAAGGCATCTTTCAGGTGGCACATGTATTCCCACGTTGCTGGGTGTAGGTAAAATTTCTCAAATTCCCATGTAGATGCATTAGCAAATTCTTGGTATTAGAGCCGAAACCCCACATTCCCCAGCACTCCAGCCTAGGCAAACCATCAGGGAAGGCAAGTTAAGGGATTCAAGTAGAACACAAGCGCTCCTGACATTTGGAGGAACTTCCCCACACTCAGGATCCCGGAACCCAACCTTGTGGCGGGGAGATGTGGAGCCACAATCCAAGTAGATGAATGGGGTCACAAATGTTCCCCATTAGGGGGAAGTCCTCTAAATACTTCCACATTCCATAGGGAGGCAGTTGCTGCTACTTGGCCTCCAAGGCAAACTCCCAGCTTTCCCTCTCAGCCCGTCCTAGGAAAACACACAAGGAATACAAGCTAGTTATTCTATTAGAACCCAGGCACTGCTGTCACTTGGAGGAGCCTCCCCACAATCAGGACACCTGAGCACGTCTCCGTGTGTGTACTGGAGGTCGGGAAACAGATTCCACGCATCTTTATGGGGGAACAGGTTTTCCAAGTTAGGGGAAGTAGTTTAAAACCCTCCACTGCCCACAGAGGTGCACTCGCTAATACTTGGCTTTAGAGCCCTTCCCCCACCATCGCTCACTGCTAGGCCTAGGAAAACACTTAGGGAAGTCAAGCTAAGGGATTCTATTAGGACCCAGGTGCTGCTGTCAGTTGGAGGAACCTACCCAGACTCAGAACACCAGAAAACATCTTCGTTTGTGTGCTGGATGTAGGGAAACAGAGGCAAAGCATTTTTCAGGGGGCACAGTTATTCCATGGTTGTGGGTTGTAAGCTAACACCCACATCCCATGGATAGGCTCTCGCTAATACTTGGTTTAGAGCCCAATCCCAACTTTCCCCCACACACCGGCCTTGGCAAGCCATCATGGAAGACAAGTTAAGGTATTGTATTAGAACCGAGGCGCTGCTGTTACTTGGAAGAACCTCCCCACACTCAAGACATCTGAACCAGATGTCGTGTGTGTGCTGGAGGAGGGAAACAGTGTCCACGCCTCTTTATGGGGCCACAGGTGTTCCCAGGTTGGGGAAATACTTTCACCACCTCCACTGCCAAAAGATAGGAACTCGCTAATACTTGATTTTAGACCACAACCACCAACTTCGCTCACAACCCGGCCAAGGTATATACTCAGGGAAGTCAACCTAATGGATCCAATTAGATCCCAGGTGCTACTGTCTGTTGCAGGAGCCTCCCCACACTCAGGATACCAGAAAACTTCGTGTGTGTGTGGAGGTGGGGAAACAAAGCACACGCATTTTTCAGGGGGCACAGTTATTCCCAAGTTGTGGGTTGTATGATCAACATCTCCACTTCCCATGGAGAGGCACATGCTGATACTAGGTTTTAGAGCCCAATCCCACTTTCAGCCAAACTCTGGCCTAGGAAAACCATCAGGGAAGACAAGCAAAGGGGTTCAATTGAAACAAAGACGCTGATGTCACTTGGAGGAACTACCACACCCTCAGGATTCTTGAATCCAACCTTTTGTGGTGGGGAGGTGTGGAGCCCCAATCCACGCAGATGAATATGTGCTCAGGTGTTTCCCTTTAGGGAGAATTCCTCTAAGAACTTCCTCAGTCCATCGGAGGGTACTCGCTGCTAATTGGCCTCCAAGCCCAACCCCCAGCTTTCCCTCATGGCCCAGCCTAAGTAAACACTCAGGGAACACAAGCTAAGGAATTCTAATAGAACCTAGGTTCTGCTGTGATTTGGAGTAGCATCCCCATGCTCAGGATTCCAGAAAATTTCTTCGTGTGTGTGTTGTTGGTGGAGAAACAGAGTCCACGCGTATTTCAGGGGGCACAGGTATTCCATTGTTGTGGGTTGTTGGTTAAACACCTCCAATTTCCATGGAAAGGCACTCACTAATACTTGGATTTAGAGCTCAAATCCCACTTTGAACCGCACTCCAGCTTAGGCAATCCATCAGGGAAGAGAGGTTAAGGATTCTCTAGAACACTGGCACTGCTGTCAGTTGGAGGATCTTTCCCAATTCAGGATTCCAGAAGCCAGTCTTGTGGGAGGGGGATTTCTGTATCCCCACTCCACGTAGATGGATGTGGGCACAGGTGTTCACCTTTAGGGAGAATTGATCTAAATACTTCCACAGTCCATCGGGGGCACTCGCTACTATATGGCCTCAAAGCCCAAATCCCAGATTTCCCTCAGAGCCAGGCCTAGGGAAACACTCAGGGATTACAAGCTATCGGATATTATTAGAACCCAGGCGGTGCTGTCACTTGAAATTGCAGCCCAAACTCAGGATACCTGAACACGTCTTCGTGTGTGTGTTGGAAGTGGGGAAACTGAGTTCATGCATCTTTATGGGGGCACAGTTATTCCCAGGTAGATGATGTAGTTTAAACACCTTCATTTCTCATAGAGAGGCACTAGCTATTACTTGGCTTTAGAGCCCATCCCCCACCATCGCTCACTGCTAGGCCTAGGAAATCACTTAGGGAAGTCAAGCTAAGGGATTCTATTAGAACCCAGGTGCTGCTGTCAGTTTGTGGAGCCTCCCTTCTATCAGAATACCAGAACACTTATTCGTGTGTGAGCTGGATGTAGGGAAACAGAGTCAAAGCATCTTTCAGTGGGCACAGTTATTCCATGGTTGTGGGTTGTAAGTTAAACAGCCACATCCCATAGATAGGCTCTCGCTAATACTTGGTTTAGAGCCCAACCCCCACATTCCACCCCTCTCCAGCCTAGGAATGCCATCAGGGAATACAAGCTAAGGGATTCTATAAGAACCCAGGCGCTGCTGGCATTTGGAGGAGACTCCCCACAATCAGGATACCTGAGCACGTCTCAGTGTGTGTGCTGGAGGTGGGGAAACAGAGTCCACGCATCTGTATGGGGGCACAGGTGTTCCAAGATTGGGGAAGTAGTTTCAAACCCTCCAATACCCACAGAGATGCACTCGCTAATACTTGGCTTTAGAGCCCATCCCCCACCATCGCTCACTGCTAGGCCTAGGAAAACACTTAGGGAAGTCAAGCTAAGGGATTCTATTACAACCCAGGTGCTACTGTCTGTTGGAGAAAGCTCCCCACAGTCAGAACACCAGAACACTTCTTCCTGTGTTTGCTGGAAGTGGGGAAACATAGCACACGCATTTTTCAGGGGGCACAGTTATTCCATGGTTGTGGGTTTTAGGTTAAACACCCACATCCCATGGATAGGCTCTCGCTACTACTTGGTTTAGAGCCCAATCCCAAATTTCCCCCGCACACCGGCCTTGGCAATCCACCATGGAATACAAGTTAAGGTATAGTATTAGAACCCAGGCACTGCTGTTATTTGGAAGAACTTCCCCACACTCAAGACATCTGAACCCAATGTCGTGTATGTGCTGGAGGAGGGAAACAAAGTCCACGCATCTTTATGGGGGCACAGGTGTTCCAAGTTGGGGATTTGGTTTAAAAACTCCACTGCCCAGAGAGGGGCACTCGCTAACCCTTGTCTTTAGAGCCCATCCCCCACATTCGCTCACAGCCCGGCCTAGGTAAACACTCAAGGAGGTCAAGGTAACGGATTCTATTAGACCCCAGGTGCTGCTGTCATTTGGAGGGAACTCCCACCATTCAGGATAGAAGAACACTTCCTCGTTTGTGTGCTGGTGGAGGGGAAACAGGGTCAAGGCATCTTTCAGGTGGCACATGTATTCCCACGTTGCTGGGTGTAGGTAAAATTTCTCAAATTCCCATGTAGATGCATTGGCCAATTCTTGGTATTAGAGCCGAAACCCCACATTCCCCAGCACTCCAGCCTAGGCAAACCATCAGGGAAGGCAAGTTAAGGGATTCAAGTAGAACACAAGCGCTCCTGACATTTGGAGGAACTTCCCCACACTCAGGATCCCGGAACCCAACCTTGTGGCGGGGAGATGTGGAGCCACAATCCAAGTAGATGAATGGGGTCACAAATGTTCCCCATTAGGGGGAAGTCCTCTAAATACTTCCACATTCCATAGGGAGGCAGTTGCTGCTACTTGGCCTCCAAGGCAAACTCCCAGCTTTCCCTCTCAGCCCGGCCTAGGAAAACACACAAGGAATACAAGCTAGTTATTCTATTAGAACCCAGGCACTGCTGTCACTTGGAGGAGCCTCCCCACAATCAGGACACCTGAGCACGTCTCCGTGTGTGTACTGGAGGTCGGGAAACAGATTCCACGCATCTTTATGGGGGAAGAGGTTTTCCAAGTTTGGGAAAGTAGTTTAAAACCCTCCACTGCCCACAGAGGTGCACTCGCTAATACTTGGCTTTAGAGCCCTTCCCCCACCATCGCTCACTGCTAGGCCTAGGAAAACACTTAGGGAAGTCAAGCTAAGGGATTCTATTAGGACCCAGGTGCTGCTGTCAGTTGGAGGAACCTACCCAGACTCAGAACACCAGAAAACATCTTCGTTTGTGTGCTGGATGTAGGGAAACAGAGTCAAAGCATCTTTCAGGGGGCACAGTTATTCCATGGTTGTGGGTTGTAAGCTAACACCCACATCCCATGGATAGGCTCTCGCTAATACTTGGTTTAGAGCCCAATCCCAACTTTCCCCCACACACCGGCCTTGGCAAGCCATCATGGAAGACAAGTTAAGGTATTGTATTAGAACCGAGGCGCTGCTGTTACTTGGAAGAACCTCCCCACACTCAAGACATCTGAACCAGATGTCGTGTGTGTGCTGGAGGAGGGAAACAGTGTCCACGCCTCTTTATGGGGGCACAGGTGTTCCCAGGTTGGGGATATACTTTCACCACCTCCACTGCCAAAAGATAGGAACTCGCTAATACTTGGTTTTAGACCACAACCACCAACTTCGCTCACAACCCGGCCAAGGTATATACTCAGGGAAGTCAACCTAATGGATCCAATTAGATCCCAGGTGCTACTGTCTGTTGCAGGAGCCTCCCCACACTCAGGATACCAGAAAACTTCGTGTGTGTGTGGAGGTGGGGAAACAAAGCACACGCATTTTTCAGGGGGCACAGTTATTCCCAAGTTGTGGGTTGTATGATCAACATCTCCACTTCCCATGGAGAGGCACATGCTGATACTAGGTTTTAGAGCCCAATCCCACTTTCAGCCAAACTCTGGCCTAGGAAAACCATCAGGGAAGACAAGCAAAGGGGTTCAATTAAAACCAAGACGCTGATGTCACTTGGAGGAACTACCACACCCTCAGGATTCTGGAATCCAACCTTGTGTGGTGGGGAGGTGTGGAGCCCCAATCCACGCAGATGAATATGTGCTCAGGTGTTTCCCTTTAGGGAGAATTCCTCTAAGAACTTCCTCAGTCCATCGGAGGGTACTCGCTGCTAATTGGCCTCCAAGCCCAACCACCAGCTTTCCCTCATGGCCCAGCCTAAGGAAACACTCAGGGAACACAAGCTAAGGGAGTCTAATAGAACCTAGGTTCTGCTGTGATTTGGAGTAGCCTCCCCATGCTCAGGATTCCAGAAAACTTCTTCGTGTGTGTGCTGTTGGTGGAGAAACAGAGTCCACGCGAATTTCAGGGGGCACATGTTTTCCATTGTTGTGGGTTGTTGGTTAAACACCTCCAATTTCCATGGAAAGGCACTCACAAATACTTGGATTTAGAGCTCAAATCCCACTTTGAACCGCACTCCAGCTTACACAATCCATCAGGGAAGAGAGGTTGAGGATTCTCTACAACACTGGCACTGCTGTCAGTGGGAGGAGCTTTCCCAATTCAGGATTCCAGAAGCCAGTCTTGTGGGAGGGGGATTTCTGTATCCCCACTCCACGTAGATGGATGTAGGCACAGGTGTTCACCTTTAGGGAGAATTGATCTAAATACTTCCACAGTCCATCGAGGGCAGTCGCTTCTATATGGCCTCAAAGCCCAACCCCCAGCTTTCCCTCAGAGCCAGGCCTAGGGAAACACTCAGGGATTACAAGCTATCGGATATTATTAGAACCCAGGCGGTGCTGTCGCTTGAAATTGCCGGCCCAAACTCAGGATACCTGAACACGTCTTCGTGTGTGTGTTGGAAGTGGGGAAACTGAGTTCATGCATCTTTATGGGGGCACAGTTATTCCCAGGTAGATGATGTAGTTTAAACACCTTCACTTCTCATAGAGAGGCACTAGCTATTACTTGGCTTTAGAGCCCATCCCCCACCATCGCTCACTGCTAGGCCTAGGAAATCACTTAGGGAAGTCAAGCTAAGGGATTCTATTAGAACCCAGGTGCTGCTGTCAGTTTGTGGAGCCTCCCTACTCTCAGAATACCAGAACACTTCTTCGTGTGTGAGCTGGATGTAGGGAAACAGAGTCAAAGCATCTTTCAGGGGGCACAGTTATTCCATGGTTGTGGGTTGTAAGTTAAACAGCCACATCCCATCGATAGGCTCTTGCTAATACTTGGTTTAGAGCCCAACCCCCACATTCCACCCCTCTCCAGCCTAGGAATGCCATCAGGGAAGACAAGCTAAGGGATTCTATAAGAACCCAGGCGCTGCTGGCATTTGGAGGAGACTCCCCACAATCAGGATACCTGAGCAAGTCTCAGTGTGTGTGCTGGAGGTGGGGAAACAGAGTCCACGCATCTGTATGGGGGCACAGGTGTTCCAAGATTGGGGAAGTAGTTTCAAACCCTCCAATACCCACAGAGATGCACTCGCTAATACTTGGCTTTAGAGCCCATCCCCCACCATCGCTCACTGCTAGGCCTAGGAAAACACTTAGGGAAGTCAAGCTAAGGGATTCTATTACAACCCAGGTGCTACTGTCTGTTGGAGGAAGCTCCCCACAGTCAGAACACCAGAACACTTCTTCCTGTGTTTGCTGGAAGTGGGGAAACATAGCACACGCATTTTTCAGGGGGCACAGTTATTCCATGGTTGTGGGTTGTAGGTTAAACACCAACATCCCATGGATAGGCTCTCGCTACTACTTGGTTTAGAGCCCAATCCCAACTTTCCCCCGCACACCGGCCTTGGCAATCCACCATGGAATACAAGTTAAGGTATAGTATTAGAACCCAGGCACTGCTGTTATTGGGAAGAAGTTCCCCACACTCAAGACATCTGAACCCAATGTCGTGTATGTGCTGGAGGAGGGAAACAAAGTCCACGCATCTTTATGGGGGCACAGGTGTTCCAAGTTGGGGATTTGGTTTAAAAACTCCACTGCCCATAGAGGGGCACTCGCTAACCCTTGTCTTTAGAGCCCATCCCCCACATTCGCTCACAGCCCGGCCTAGGTAAACACTCAAGGAGGTCAAGGTAACGGATTCTATTAGACCCCAGGTGCTGCTGTCATTTGGAGGGAACTCCCACCATTCAGGATAGAAGAACACTTCCTCGTTTGTGTGCTGGTGGTGGGGAAACAGGGTCAAGGCATCTTTCAGGTGGCACATGTATTCCCACGTTGCTGGCTGTAGGTAAAATTTCTCAAATTCCCATGTAGATGCATTGGCAAATTCTTGGTATTAGAGCAGAAACCCCACATTCCCCAGCACTCCAGCCTAGGCAAACCATCAGGGAAGGCAAGTTAAGGGATTCAAGAAGAACACAAGCGCTCCTGACATTTGGAGGAACTTCCCCACACTCAGGATCCTGGAACCCAACATTGTGGCGGGGATATGTGAAGCCACAATCCAAGTAGATGAATGGGGTCACAAATGTTCCCCATTAGGGGGAAGTCCTCTAAATATTTCCACATTCCATAGGGAGGCAGTTGCTGCTACTTGGCCTCCAAGGCAAACTCCCAGCTTTCCCTCTCAGCCCGGCCTAGGAAAACACACAAGGAATACAAGCTAGTTATTCTATTAGAACCCAGGCACTGCTGTCACTTGGAGGAGCCTCCCCACAATCAGGACACCTGAGCACGTCTCCGTGTGTGTACTGGAGGTCGGGAAACAGATTCCACGCATCTTTATGGGGGAAGAGGTTTTCCAATTTTGGGGAAGTAGTTTAAAACCCTCCACTGCCCACAGAGATGCACTCGCTAATACTTGGCTTTAGAGCCCTTCCCCCACCATCGCTCACTGCTAGGCCTAGGAAAACACTTAGGGAAGTCAAGCTAAGGGATTCTATTAGGACCCAGGTGCTGCTGTCAGTTGGAGGAACCTACCCAGACTCAGAACACCAGAAAACATCTTCGTTTGTGTGCTGGATGTAGGGAAACAGAGACAAAGCATCTTTCAGGGGGCACAGTTATTCCATGGTTGTGGGTTGTAAGCTAACACCCACATCCCATGGATAGGCTCTCGCTAATACTTGGTTTAGAGCCCAATCCCAACTTTCCCCCACACACCGGCCTTGGCAAGCCATCATGGAAGACAAGTTAAGGTATTGTATTAGAACCGAGGCGCTGCTGTTACTTGGAAGAACCTCCCCACACTCAAGACATCTGAACCAGATGTCGTGTGTGTGCTGGAGGAGGGAAACAGTGTCCACGCCTCTTTATGGGGGCACAGGTGTTCCCAGGTTGGGGATATACTTTCACCACCTCCACTGCCAAAAGATAGGAACTCGCTAATACTTGGTTTTAGACCACAACCACCAACTTCGCTCACAACCCGGCCAAGGTATATACTCAGGGATGTCAACCTACTGGATCCAATTAGATCCCAGGTGCTACTGTCTGTTGCAGGAGCCTCCCCACACTCAGGATACCAGAAAACTTCGTGTGTGTGTGGAGGTGGGGAAACAAAGCACACGCATTTTTCAGGGGGCACAGTTATTCCCAAGTTGTGGGTTGTATGATAAACATCTCCAATTCCCATGGAGATGCACATGCTGATACTAGGTTTTAGAGCCCAATCCCACTTTCAGCCAAACTCTGGCCTAGGAAAACCATCAGGGAAGACAAGCAAAGGGGTTCAATTAAAACCAAGACGCTGATGTCACTTGGAGGAACTACCACACCCTCAGGATTCTGGAATCCAACCTTGTGTGGTGGGGAGGTGTGGAGCCCCAATCCACGCAGATGAATATGTGCTCAGGTGTTTCCCTTTAGGGAGAATTCCTCTAAGAACTTCCTCAGTCCATCGGAGGGTACTCGCTGCTAATTGGCCTCCAAGCCCAACCCCCAGGTTTCCCTCATGGCCCGGCCTAAGGAAACACTCAGGGAACACAAGCTAAGGGTGTCTAATATAACCTAGGTTCTGCTGTGATTTGGAGTAGCCTCCCCATGCTCAGGATTCCAGAAAACTTCTTCGTGTGTGTGCTGGTGGTGGAGAAACAGAGTCCACGCGTATTTCAGGGGGCACATGTATTCCATTGTTGTGGGTTGTTGGTTAAACACCTCCAATTTCCATGGAAAGGCACTCACTAATACTTGGATTTAGAGCTCAAATCCCACTTTGAACCGCACTCCAGCTTACGCAATCCATCAGGGAAGAGAGGTTAAGGATTCTCTAGAACACTGGCACTGCTGTCAGTTGGAGGATTTTTCCCAATTCAGGATTCCAGAAGCCAGTCTTGTGGGAGGGGGATTTCTGTATCCCCACACCACGTAGATGGATGTGGGCACAGGTGTTCACCTTTAGGGAGAATTGATCTAAATACTTCCACAGTCCATCGGGGGCACTCGCTACTATATGGCCTCAAAGCCCAACCCCCAGCTTTCCCTCAGAGCCAGGCCTAGGGAAACACTCAGGGATTACAAGCTATCGGATATTATTAGAACCCAGGCAGTGCTGTCGCTTGAAATTGCCGGCCCAAACTCAGGATACCTGAACACGTCTTCGTGTGTGTGTTGGAAGTGGGGAAACTGAGTTCATGCATCTTTATGGGGGCACAGTTATTCCCAGGTAGATGATGTACTTTAAACACCTTCACTTCTCATAGAGAGGCACTAGCTATTACTTGGCTTTAGAGCCCATCCCCCACCATCGCTCACTGCTAGGCCTAGGAAATCACTTAGGGAAGTCAAGCTAAGGGATTCTATTAGAACCCAGGTGCTGCTGTCAGTTTGTGGAGCCTCCCTACTCTCAGAATACCAGAACACTTCTTCGTGTGTGAGCTGGATGTAGGGAAACAGAGTCAAAGCATCTTTCAGGGGGCACAGTTATTCCATGGTTGTGGGTTGTAGGTTAAACAGCCACATCCCATCGATAGGCTCTCGCTAATACTTGGTTTAGAGCCCAACCCCCACATTCCACCCCTCTCCAGCCTAGGAATGCCATCAGGGAAGACAAGCTAAGGGATTCTATAAGAACCCAGGCGCTGCTGGCATTTGGAGGAGACTCCCCACAATCAGGATACCTGAGCACGTCTCAGTGTGTGTGCTGGAGGTGGGGAAACAGAGTCCACGCATCTGTATGGGGGCACAGGTGTTCCAAGATTGGGGAAGTAGTTTCAAACCCTCCAATACCCACAGAGATGCACTCGCTAATACTTGGCTTTAGAGCCCATCCCCCACCATCGCTCACTGCTAGGCCTAGGAAAACACTTAGGGAAGTCAAGCTAAGGGATTCTATTACAACCCAGGTGCTACTGTCTGTTGGAGGAAGCTCCCCACAGTCAGAACACCAGAACACTTCTTCCTGTGTTTGCTGGAAGTGGGGAAACATAGCACACGCATTTTTCAGGGGGCACAGTTATTCCATGGTTGTGGGTTGTAGGTTAAACACCCACATCCCATGGATAGGCTCTCGCTACTACATGGTTTAGAGCCCAATCCCAGCTTTCCCCCGCACACCGGCCTTGGCAATCCACCATGGAATACAAGTTAAGGTATAGTATTAGAACCCAGGCACTGCTGTTATTGGGAAGAAGTTCCCCACACTCAAGACATCTGAACCCAATGTCGTGTATGTGCTGGAGGAGGGAAACAAAGTCCACGCATCTTTATGGGGGCACAGGTGTTCCAAGTTGGGGATTTGGTTTAAAAACTCCACTGCCCATAGAGGGGCACTCGCTAACCCTTGTCTTTAGAGCCCATCCCCCACATTCGCTCACAGCCCGGCCTAGGTAAACACTCAAGGAGGTCAAGGTAACGGATTCTATTAGACCCCAGGTGCTGCTGTCATTTGGAGGGAACTCCCACCATTCAGGATAGAAGAACACTTCCTCGTTTGTGTGCTGGTGGTGGGGAAACAGGGTCAAGGCATCTTTCAGGTGGCACATGTATTCCCACGTTGCTGGGTGTAGGTAAAATTTCTCAAATTCCCATGTAGATGCATTGGCCAATTTTTGGTATTAGAGCCGAAACCCCACATTCCCCAGCACTCCAGCCTAGGCAAACCATCAGGGAAGGCAAGTTAAGGGATTCAAGTAGAACACAAGCGCTCCTGACATTTGGAGGAACTTCCCCACACTCAGGATCCCGGAACCCAACCTTGTGGCGGGGAGATGTGGAGCCACAATCCAAGTAGATGAATGGGGTCACAAATGTTCCCCATTAGGGGGAAGTCCTCTAAATACTTCCACATTCCATAGGGAGGCAGTTGCTGCTACTTGGCCTCCAAGGCAAACTCCCAGCTTTCCCTCTCAGCCCGGCCTAGGAAAACACACAAGGAATACAAGCTAGTTATTCTATTAGAACCCAGGCACTGCTGTCACTTGGAGGAGCCTCCCCACAATCAGGACACCTGAGCACGTCTCCGTGTGTGTACTGGAGGTCGGGAAACAGATTCCACGCATCTTTATGGGGGAAGAGGTTTTCCAAGTTTGGGGAAGTAGTTTAAAACCCTCCACTGCCCACAGATGTGCACTCGCTAATACTTGGCTTTAGAGCCCTTCCCCCACCATCGCTCACTTCTAGGCCTAGGAAAGCACTTAGGGAAGTCAAGCTAAGGGATTCTATTAGGACCCAGGTGCTGCTGTCAGTTGGAGGAACCTACCCAGACTCAGAACACCAGAAAACATCTTCGTTTGTGTGCTGGATGTAGGGAAACAGAGTCAAAGCATCTTTCAGGGGGCACAGTTATTCCATGGTTGTGGGTTGTAAGCTAACACCCACATCCCATGGATAGGCTCTCGCTAATACTTGGTTTAGAGCCCAATCCCAACTTTCCCCCACACACCGGCCTTGGCAAGCCATCATGGAAGACAAGTTAAGGTATTGTATTAGAACCGAGGCGCTGCTGTTACTTGGAAGAACCTCCCCACACTCAAGACATCTGAACCAGATGTCGTGTGTGTGCTGGAGGAGGGAAACAGTGTCCACGCCTCTTTATGGGGGCACAGGTGTTCCCAGGTTGGGGATATAATTTCACCACCTCCACTGCCAAAAGATAGGAACTCGCTAATACTTGGTTTTAGACCACAACCACCAACTTCGCTCACAACCCGGCCAAGGTATATACTCAGGGAAGTCAACCTAATGGATCCAATTAGATCCCAGGTGCTACTGTCTGTTGCAGGAGCCTCCCCACACTCAGGATACCAGAAAACTTCGTGTGTGTGTGGAGGTGGGGAAACAAAGCACACGCATTTTTCAGGGGGCACAGTTATTCCCAAGTTGTGGGTTGTATGATAAACATCTCCACTTCCCATGGAGAGGCACATGCTGATACTAGGTTTTAGAGCCCAATCCCACTTTCAGCCAAACTCTGGCCTAGGAAAACCATCAGGGAAGACAAGCAAAGGGGTTCAATTAAAACCAAGACGCTGATGTCACTTGGAGGAACTACCACACCCTCAGGATTCTGGAATCCAACCTTGTGTGGTGGGGAGGTGTGGAGCCCCAATCCACGCAGATGAATATGTGCTCAGGTGTTTCCCTTTAGGGAGAATTCCTCTAAGAACTTCCTCAGTCCATCGGAGGGTACTCGCTGCTAATTGGCCTCCAAGCCCAACCCCCAGCTTTTCCTCATGGCCCGGCCTAAGGAAACACTCAGGGAACACAAGCTAAGGGATTCTAATAGAACCTAGGTTCTGCTGTGATTTGGAGTAGCCTCCCCATGCTCAGGATTCCAGAAAACTTCTTCGTGTGTGTGCTGTTGATGGAGAAACAGAGACCACGCGAATTTCAGGGGGCACAGGTATTCCATTGTTGTGGGTTTTTGGTTAAACACCTCCAATTTCCATGGAAAGGCACTCACTAATACTTGGATTTAGAGCTCAAATCCCACTTTGAACCGCACTCCAGCTTATGCAATCCATCAGGGAAGAGAGGTTAAGGATTCTCTAGAACACTGGCACTGCTATCAGTGGGAGGATCTTTCCCAATTCAGGATTCCAGAAGCCAGTCTTGTGGGAGGGGGATTTCTGTATCCCCACTCCACGTAGATGGATGTGGGCGCAGGTGTTCACCTTTAGGGAGAATTGATCTAAATACTTCCACAGTCCATCGGGGGCACTCGCTACTATATGGCCTCAAAGCCCAACCCCCAGCTTTCCCTCAGAGCCAGGCCAAGGGAAACACTCAGGGATTACAAGCTATCGGATATTATTAGAACCCAGGCGGTGCTGTCGCTTGAAATTGCCGGCCCAAACTCAGGATACCTGAACACGTCTTCGTGTGTGTGTTGGAAGTGGGGAAACTGAGTTCATGCATCTTTATGGGGGCACAGTTATTCCCAGGTAGATGATGTAGTTTAAACACCTTCACTTCTCATAGAGAGGCACTAGCTATTACTTGGCTTTAGAGCCCATCCCCCACCATCGCTCACTGCTAGGCCTAGGAAATCACTTAGGGAAGTCAAGCTAAGGGATTCTATTAGAACCCAGGTGCTGCTGTCAGTTTGTGGAGCCTCCCTACTCTCAGAATACCAGAACACTTCTTCGTGTGTGAGCTGAATGTAGGGAAACAGAGTCAAAGCATCTTTCAGGGGGCACAGTTATTCCATGGTTGTGGGTTGTAGGTTAAACAGCCACATCCCATCGATAGGCTCTCGCTAATACTTGGTTTAGAGCCCAACCCCCACATTCCACCCCTCTCCAGCCTAGGAATGCCATCAGGGAAGACAAGCTAAGGGATTCTATAAGAACCCAGGCGCTGCTGGCATTTGGAGGAGACTCCCCACAATCAGGATACCTGAGCACGTCTCAGTGTGTGTGCTGGAGGTGGGGAAACAGAGTCCACGCATCTGTATGGGGGCACAGGTGTTCCAAGATTGGGGAAGTAGTTTCAAACCCTCCAATACCCACAGAGATGCACTCGCTAATACTTGGCTTTAGAGCCCATCCCCCACCATCGCTCACTGCTAGGCCTAGGAAAACACTTAGGGAAGTCAAGCTAAGGGATTCTATTACAACCCAGGTGCTACTGTCTGTTGGAGGAAGCTCCCCACAGTCAGAACACCAGAACACTTCTTCCTGTGTTTGCTGGAAGTGGGGAAACATAGCACACGCATTTTTCAGGGGGCACAGTTATTCCATGGTTGTGGGTTGTATGTTAAACACCAACATCCCATGGATAGGCCCTCGCTACTACTTGGTTTAGAGCCCAATCCCAGCTTTCCCCCGCACACCGGCCTTGGCAATCCACCATGAAATACAAGTTAAGGTATAGTATTAGAACCCAGGCACTGCTGTTATTTGGAAGAACTTCCCCACACTCAAGACATCTGATCCCAATGTCGTGTATATGCTGGAGGAGGGAAACAATGTCCACGCATATTTATGGGGGTACAGGTGTTCCAAGTTGGGGATTTGGTTTAAAAACTCCACTGCCCATAGAGGGGCACTCGCTAACCCTTGTCTTTAGAGCCCATCCCCCACATTCGCTCACAGCCCGGCCTAGGTAAACACTCAAGGAGGTCAAGGTAACGGATTCTATTAGACCCCAGGTGCTGCTGTCATTTGGAGGGAACTCCCACCATTCAGGATAGAAGAACACTTCCTCGTTTGTGTGCTGGTGGTGGGGAAACAGGGTCAAGGCATCTTTCAGGTGGCACATGTATTCCCACGTTGCTGGCTGTAGGTAAAATTTCTCAAATTCCCATGTAGATGCATTGGCCAATTCTTGGTATTAGAGCCGAAACCCCACATTCCCCAGCACTCCAGCCTAGGCAAACCATCAGGGAAGGCAAGTTAAGGGATTCAAGTAGAACACAAGCGCTCCTGACATTTGGAGGAACTTCCCCACACTCAGGATCCCGGAACCCAACCTTGTGGCGGGGAGATGTGGAGCCACAATCCAAGTAGATGAATGGGGTCACAAATGTTCCCCATTAGGGGGAAGTCCTCTAAATAATTCCACATTCCATAGGGAGGCAGTTGCTGCTACTTGGCCTCCAAGGCAAACTCCCAGCTTTCCCTCTCAGCCCGGCCTAGGAAAACACACAAGGAATACAAGCTAGTTATTCTATTAGAACCCAGGCACTGCTGTCACTTGGAGGAGCCTCCCCACAATCAGGACACCTGAGCACGTCTCCGTGTGTGTACTGGAGGTCGGGAAACAGATTCCACGCATCTTTATGGGGGAAGAGGTTTTCCAAGTTTGGGGAAGTAGTTTAAAACCCTCCACTGCCCACAGAGTTGCACTCGCTAATACTTGGCTTTAGAGCCCTTCCCCCACCATCGCTCACTGCTAGGCCTAGGAAAACACTTAGGGAAGTCAAGCTAAGGGATTCTATTAGGACCCAGGTGCTGCTGGCAGTTGGAGGAACCTACCCAGACTCAGAACACCAGAAAACATCTTCGTTTGTGTGCTGGATGTAGGGAAACAGAGTCAAAGCATCTTTCAGGGGGCACAGTTATTCCATGGTTGTGGGTTGTAAGCTAACACCCACATCCCATGGATAGGCTCTCGCTAATACTTGGTTTAGAGCCCAATCCCAACTTTCCCCCACACACCGGCCTTGGCAAGCCATCATGGAAGACAAGTTAAGGTATTGTGTTAGAAACGAGGCGCTGCTGTTACTTGGAAGAACCTCCCCACACTCAAGACACCTGAACCAGATGTCGTGTGTGTGCTGGAGGAGGGAAACAGTGTCCACGCCTCTTTATGGGGGCACAGGTGTTCCCAGGTTGGGGATATACTTTCACCACCTCCACTGCCAAAAGATAGGAACTCGCTAATACTTGGTTTTAGACCACAACCACCAACTTCGCTCACAACCCGGCCAAGGTATATACTCAGGGAAGTCAACCTAATGGATCCAATTAGATCCCAGGTGCTACTGTCTGTTGCAGGAGCCTCCCCACACACAGGATACCAGAAAACTTCGTGTGTGTGTGGAGGTGGGGAAACAAAGCACACGCATTTTTCAGGGGGCACAGTTATTCCCAAGTTGTGGGTTGTATGATAAACATCTCCACTTCCCATGGAGAGGCACATGCTGATACTAGGTTTTAGAGCCCAATCCCACTTTCAGCCAAACTCTGGCCTAGGAAAACCATCAGGGAAGACAAGCAAAGGGGTTCAATTAAAACCAAGACGCTGATGTCACTTGGAGGAACTACCACACCCTCAGGATTCTGGAATCCAACCTTGTGTGGTGGGGAGGTGTGGAGCCCCAATCCACGCAGATGAATATGTGCTCAGGTGTTTCCCTTTAGGGAGAATTCCTCTAAGAACTTCCTCAGTCCATCGGAGGGTACTCGCTGCTAATTGGCCGCCAAGCCCAACCCCCAGCTTTTCCTCATGGCCCGGCCTAAGGAAACACTCAGGGAACACAAGCTAAGGGATTCTATTAGAACCTAGGTTCTGCTGTGATTTGGAGTAGCCTCCCCATGCTCAGGATTCCAGAAAACTTCTTGGTGTGTGTGCTGTTGTTGGAGAAACAGAGACCACGCGAATTTCAGGGGGCACAGGTATTCCATTGTTGTGGGTTTTTGGTTAAACACCTCCAATTTCCATGGAAAGGCACTCACTAATACTTGGATTTAGAGCTCAAATCCCACTTTGAACCGCACTCCAGCTTATGCAATCCATCAGGGAAGAGAGGTTAAGGATTCTCTAGAACACTGGCACTGCTGTCAGTGGGAGGATCTTTCCCAATTCAGGATTCCAGAAGCCAGTCTTGTGGGAGGGGGATTTCTGTATCCCCACTCCACGTAGATGGATGTGGGCGCAGGTGTTCACCTTTAGGGAGAATTGATCTAAATACTTCCACAGTCCATCGGGGTCACTCGCTACTATATGGCCTCAAAGCCCAACCCCCAGCTTTCCCTCAGAGCCAGGCCAAGGGAAACACTCAGGGATTACAAGCTATCGGATATTATTAGAACCCAGGCTGTGCTGTCGCTTGAAATTGCCGGCCCAAACTCAGGATACCTGAACACGTCTTCGTGTGTGTGTTGGAAGTGGGGAAACTGAGTTCATGCATCTTTATGGGGGCACAGTTATTCCCAGGTAGATGATGTAGTTTAAACACCTTCACTTCTCATAGAGAGGCACTAGCTATTACTTGGCTTTAGAGCCCATCCCCCACCATCGCTCACTGCTAGGCCTAGGAAATCACTTAGGGAAGTCAAGCTAAGGGATTCTATTAGAACCCAGGTGCTGCTGTCAGTTTGTGGAGCCTCCCTACTCTCAGAATACCAGAACACTTCTTCGTGTGTGAGCTGAATGTAGGGAAACAGAGTCAAAGCATCTTTCAGGGGGCACAGTTATTCCATGGTTGTGGGTTGTAGGTTAAACAGCCACATCCCATCGATAGGCTCTCGCTAATACATGGTTTAGAGCCTAACCCCCACATTCCACCCCTCTCCAGCCTAGGAATGCCATCAGGGAAGACAAGCTAAGGGATTCTATAAGAACCCAGGCGCTGCTGGCATTTGGAGGAGACTCCCCACAATCAGGATACCTGAGCACGTCTCAGTGTGTGTGCTGGAGGTGGGGAAACAGAGTCCACGCATCTGTATGGGGGCACAGGTGTTCCAAGATTGGGGAAGTAGTTTCAAACCCTCCAATACCCACAGAGATGCACTCGCTAATACTTGGCTTTAGAGCCCATCCCCCACCATCGCTCACTGCTAGGCCTAGGAAAACACTTAGGGAAGTCAAGCTAAGGGATTCTATTACAACCCAGGTGCTACTGTCTGTTGGAGGAAGCTCCCCACAGTCAGAACACCAGAACACTTCTTCCTGTGTTTGCTGGAAGTGGGGAAACATAGCACACGCATTTTTCAGGGGGCACAGTTATTCCATGGTTGTGGGTTGTAGGTTAAACACCAACATCCCATGGATAGGCTCTCGCTACTACTTGGTTTAGAGCCCAATCCCAACTTTCCCCCGCACACCGGCCTTGGCAATCCACCATGGAATACAAGTTAAGGTATAGTATTAGAACCCAGGCACTGCTGTTATTTGGAAGAACTTCCCCACACTCAAGACATCTGATCCCAATGTCGTGTATATGCTGGAGGAGGGAAACAATGTCCACGCATATTTATGGGGGCACAGGTGTTCCAAGTTGGGGATTTGGTTTAAAAACTCCACTGCCCATAGAGGGGCACTCGCTAACCCTTGTCTTTAGAGCCCATCCCCCACATTCGCTCACAGCCCGGCCTAGGTAAACACTCAAGGAGGTCAAGGTAACGGATTCTATTAGACCCCAGGTGCTGCTGTCATTTGGAGGGAACTCCCACCATTCAGGATAGAAGAACACTTCCTCGTTTGTGTGCTGGTGTTGGGGAAACAGGGTCAAGGCATCTTTCAGGTGGCACATGTATTCCCACGTTGCTGGCTGTAGGTAAAATTTCTCAAATTCCCATGTAGATGCATTGGCCAATTCTTGGTATTAGAGCCGAAACCCCACATTCCCCAGCACTCCAGCCTAGGCAAACCATCAGGGAAGGCAAGTTAAGGGATTCAAGTAGAACACAAGCGCTCCTGACATTTGGAGGAACTTCCCCACACTCAGGATCCCGGAACCCAACCTTGTGGCGGGGAGATGTGGAGCCACAATCCAAGTAGATGAATGGGGTCACAAATGTTCCCCATTAGGGGGAAGTCCTCTAAATACTTCCACATTCCATAGGGAGGCAGTTGCTGCTACTTGGCCTCCAAGGCAAACTCCCAGCTTTCCCTCTCAGCCCGTCCTAGGAAAACACACAAGGAATACAAGCTAGTTATTCTATTAGAACCCAGGCACTGCTGTCACTTGGAGGAGCCTCCCCACAATCAGGACACCTGAGCACGTCTCCGTGTGTGTACTGGAGGTCGGGAAACAGATTCCACGCATCTTTATGGGGGAAGAGGTTTTCCAAGTTTGGGGAAGTAGTTTAAAACCCTCCACTGCCCACAGAGTTGCACTCGCTAATACTTGGCTTTAGAGCCCTTCCCCCACCATCGCTCACTGCTAGGCCTAGGAAAACACTTAGGGAAGTCAAGCTAAGGGATTCTATTAGGACCCAGGTGCTGCTGGCAGTTGGAGGAACCTACCCAGACTCAGAACACCAGAAAACATCTTCGTTTGTGTGCTGGATGTAGGGAAACAGAGTCAAAGCATTTTTCAGGGGGCACAGTTATTCCATGGTTGTGGGTTGTAAGCTAACACCCACATCCCATGGATAGGCTCTCGCTAATACTTGGTTTAGAGCCCAATCCCAACTTTCCCCAACACACCGGCCTTGGCAAGCCATCATGGAAGACAAGTTAAGGTATTGTGTTAGAACCGAGGCGCTGCTGTTACTTGGAAGAACCTCCCCACACTCAAGACACCTGAACCAGATGTCGTGTGTGTGCTGGAGGAGGGAAACAGTGTCCACGCCTCTTTATGGGGGCACAGGTGTTCCCAGGTTGGGGATATACTTTCACCACCTCCACTGCCAAAAGATAGGAACTCGCTAATACTTGGTTTTAGACCACAACCACCAACTTCGCTCACAACCCGGCCAAGGTATATACTCAGGGAAGTCAACCTAATGGATCCAATTAGATCCCAGGTGCTACTGTCTGTTGCAGGAGCCTCCCCACACACAGGATACCAGAAAACTTCGTGTGTGTGTGGAGGTGGGGAAACAAAGCACACGCATTTTTCAGGGGGCACAGTTATTCCCAAGTTGTGGGTTGTATGATAAACATCTCCAATTCCCATGGAGAGGCACATGCTGATACTAGGTTTTAGAGCCCAATCCCACTTTCAGCCAATCTCTGGCCTAGGAAAACCATCAGGGAAGACAAGCAAAGGGGTTCAATTAAAACCAAGACGCTGATGTCACTTGGAGGAACTACCACACCCTCAGGATTCTGGAATCCAACCTTGTGTGGTGGGGAGGTGTGGAGCCCCAATCCACGCAGATGAATATGTGCTCAGGTGTTTCCCTTTAGGGAGAATTCCTCTAAGAACTTCCTCAGTCCATCGGAGGGTACTCGCTGCTAATTGGCCTCCAAGCCCAACCCCCAGCTTTTCCTCATGGCCCGGCCTAAGGAAACACTCAGGGAACACAAGCTAAGGGATTCTAATAGAACCTAGGTTCTGCTGTGATTTGGAGTAGCCTCCCCATGCTCAGGATTCCAGAAAACTTCTTCGTGTGTGTGCTGTTGTTGGAGAAACAGAGAACACGCGAATTTCAGGGGGCACAGGTATTCCATTGTTGTGGGTTTTTGGTTAAACACCTCCAATTTCCATGGAAAGGCACTCACTAATACTTGGATTTAGAGCTCAAATCCCACTTTGAACCGCACTCCAGCTTATGCAATCCATCAGGGAAGAGAGGTTAAGGATTCTCTAGAACACTGGCACTGCTGTCAGTGGGAGGATCTTTCCCAATTCAGGATTCCAGAAGCCAGTCTTGTGGGAGGGGGATTTCTGTATCCCCACTCCACGTAGATGGATGTGGGCGCAGGTGTTCACCTTTAGGGAGAATTGATCTAAATACTTCCACAGTCCATCGGGGGCACTCGCTACTATATGGCTTCAAAGCCCAACCCCCAGCTTTCCCTCAGAGCCAGGCCAAGGGAAACACTCAGGGATTACAAGCTATCGGATATTATTAGAACCCAGGCGGTTCTGTCGCTTGAAATTGCCGGCCCAAACTCAGGATACCTGAACACGTCTTCGTGTGTGTGTTGGAAGTGGGGAAACTGAGTTCATGCATCTTTATGGGGGCACAGTTATTCCCAGGTAGATGATGTAGTTTAAACACCTTCACTTCTCATAGAGAGGCACTAGCTATTACTTGGCTTTAGAGCCCATCCCCCACCATCGCTCACTGCTAGGCCTAGGAAATCACTTAGGGAAGTCAAGCTAAGGGATTCTATTAGAACCCAGGTGCTGCTGTCAGTTTGTGGAGCCTCCCTACTCTCAGAATACCAGAACAATTCTTCGTGTGTGAGCTGAATGTAGGGAAACAGAGTCAAAGCATCTTTCAGGGGGCACAGTTATTCCATGGTTGTGGGTTGTAGGTTAAACAGCCACATCCCATCGATAGGCTCTCGCTAATACTTGGTTTAGAGCCCAACCCCCACATTCCACCCCTCTCCAGCCTAGGAATGCCATCAGGGAAGACAAGCTAAGGGATTCTATAAGAACCCAGGCGCTGCTGGCATTTGGAGGAGACTCCCCACAATCAGGATACCTGAGCACGTCTCAGTGTGTGTGCTGGAGGTGGGGAAACAGAGTCCAAGCATCTGTATGGGGGCACAGGTGTTCCAAGATTGGGGAAGTAGTTTCAAACCCTCCAATACCCACAGAGATGCACTCGCTAATACTTGGCTTTAGAGCCCATCCCCCACCATCGCTCACTGCTAGGCCTAGGAAAACACTTAGGGAAGTCAAGCTAAGGGATTCTATTACAACCCAGGTGCTACTGTCTGTTGGAGGAAGCTCCCCACAGCCAGAACACCAGAACACTTCTTCCTGTGTTTGCTGGAAGTGGGGAAACATAGCACACGCATTTTTCAGGGGGCACAGTTATTCCATGGTTGTGGGTTGTATGTTAAACACCCACATCCCATGGATAGGCTCTCGCTACTACATGGTTTAGAGCCCAATCCCAACTTTCCCCCGCACACCGGCCTTGGCAATCCACCATGGAATACAAGTTAAGGTATAGTATTAGAACCCAGGCACTGCTGTTATTGGGAAGAAGTTCCCCACACTCAAGACATCTGAACCCAATGTCGTGTATGTGCTGGTGGAGGGAAACAAAGTCCACGCATCTTTATGGGGGCACAGGTGTTCCAAGTTGGGGATTTGGTTTAAAAACTCCACTGCCCATAGAGGGGCACTCGCTAACCCTTGTCTTTAGAGCCCATCCCCCACATTCGCTCACAGCCCGGCCTAGGTAAACACTCAAGGAGGTCAAGGTAACGGATTCTATTAGACCCCAGGTGCTGCTGTCATTTGGAGGGAACTCCCACCAATCAGGATAGAAGAACACTTCCTCGTTTGTGTGCTGGTGGTGGGGAAACAGGGTCAAGGCATCTTTCAGGTGGCACATGTATTCCCACGTTGCTGGCTGTAGGTAAAATTTCTCAAATTCCCATGTAGATGCATTGGCCAATTCTTGGTATTAGAGCCGAAACCCCACATTCCCCAGCACTCCAGCCTAGGCAAACCATCAGGGAAGGCAAGTTAAGGGATTCAAGTAGAACACAAGCGCTCCTGACATTTGGAGGAACTTCCCCACACTCAGGATCCTGGAACCCAACATTGTGGCGGGGATATGTGGAGCCACAATCCAAGTAGATGAATGGGGTCAGAAATGTTCCCCATTAGGGGGAAGTCCTCTAAATACTTCCACATTCCATAGGGAGGCAGTTGCTGCTACTTGGCCTCCAAGGCAAACTCCCAGCTTTCCCTCTCAGCCCGGCCTAGGAAAACACACAAGGAATACAAGCTAGTTATTCTATTAGAACCCAGGCACTGCTGTCACTTGGAGGAGCCTCCCCACAATCAGGACACCTGAGCACGTCTCCGTGTGTGTACTGGAGGTCGGGAAACAGATTCCACGCATCTTTATGGGGGAACAGGTTTTCCAATTTTGGGGAAGTAGTTTAAAACCCTCCACTGCCCACAGAGTTGCACTCGCTAATACTTGGATTTAGAGCCCTTCCCCCACCATCGCTCATTGCTAGGCCTAGGAAAACACTTAGGGAAGTCAAGCTAAGGGATTCTATTAGGACCCAGGTGCTGCTGTCAGTTGGAGGAACCTACCCAGACTCAGAACACCAGAAAACATCTTCGTTTGTGTGCTGGATGTAGGGAAACAGAGACAAAGCATCTTTCAGGGGGCACAGTTATTCCATGGTTGTGGGTTGTAAGCTAACACCCACATCCCATGGATAGGCTCTCGCTAATACTTGGTTTAGAGCCCAATCCCAACTTTCCCCCACACACCGGCCTTGGCAAGCCATCATGGAAGACAAGTTAAGGTATTGTATTAGAACCGAGGCGCTGCTGTTACTTGGAAGAACCTCCCCACACTCAAGACATCTGAACCAGATGTCGTGTGTGTGCTGGAGGAGGGAAACAGTGTCCACGCCTCTTTATGGGGGCACAGGTGTTCCCAGGTTGGGGATATACTTTCACCAACTCCACTGCCAAAAGATAGGAACTCGCTAATACTTGGTTTTAGACCACAACCACCAACTTCGCTCACAACCCGGCCAAGGTATATACTCAGGGAAGTCAACCTACTGGATCCAATTAGATCCCAGGTGCTACTGTCTGTTGCAGGAGCCTCCCCACACTCAGGATACCAGAAAACTTCGTGTGTGTGTGGAGGTGGGGAAACAAAGCACACGCATTTTTCAGGGGGCACAGTTATTCCCAATTTGTGGGTTGTATGATAAACATCTCCACTTCCCATGAAGAGGCACATGCTGATACTAGGTTTTAGAGCCCAATCCCACTTTCAGCCAAACTCTGGCCTAGGAAAACCATCAGGGAAGACAAGCAAAGGGGTTCAATTAAAACCAAGACGCTGATGTCACTTGGAGGAACTACCACACCCTCAGGATTCTGGAATCCAACCTTGTGTGGTGGGGAGGTGTGGAGCCCCAAACCACGCAGATGAATATGTGCTCAGGTGTTTCCCTTTAGGGAGAATTCCTCTAAGAACTTCCTCAGTCCATCGGAGGGTACTCGCTGCTAATTGGCCTCCAAGCCCAACCCCCAGCTTTCCCTCATGGCCCGGCCTAAGGAAACACTCAGGGAACACAAGCTAAGGGAGTCTAATAGAACCTAGGTTCTGCTGTGATTTGGAGTAGCCTCCCCATGCTCAGGATTCCAGAAAACTTCTTCGTGTGTGTGCTGTTGGTGGAGAAACAGAGTCCACGCGTATTTCAGGGGGCACAGGTATTCCATTGTTGTGGGTTGTTGGTTAAACACCTCCAATTTCCATGGAAAGGCACTCACTAATACTTGGATTTAGAGCTCAAATCCCACTTTGAACCGCACTCCAGCTTAGGCAATCCATCAGGGAAGAGAGGTTAAGGATTCTCTAGAACACTGGCACTGCTGTCAGTTGGAGGATTTTTCCCAATTCAGGATTCCAGAAGCCAGTCTTGTGGGAGGGGGATTTCTGTATCCCCACTCCACGTAGATGGATGTGGGCACAGGTGTTCACCTTTAGGGAGAATTGATCTAAATACTTCCACAGTCCATCGAGGGCAGTCGCTTCTATATGGCCTCAAAGCACAACCCCCAGCTTTCCCTCAGAGCCAGGCCTAGGGAAACACTCAGGGATTACAAGCTATCGGATATTATTATAACCCAGGCGGTGCTGTCGCTTGAAATTGCCGGCCCAAACTCAGGATACCTGAACACGTCTTCGTGTGTGTGTTGGAAGTGGGGAAACTGAGTTCATGCATCTTTATGGGGGCACAGTTATTCCCAGGTAGATGATGTAGTTTAAACACCTTCACTTCTCATAGAGAGGCACTAGCTATTACTTGACTTTAGAGCACATTCCCCACCATCGCTCACTGCTAGGCCTAGGAAATCACTTAGGGAAGTCAAGCTAAGTGATTCTATTAGAACCCAGCTGCTGCTGTCAGTTTGTGGAGCCTCCCTACTCTCAGAATACCAGAACACTTCTTCGTGTGTGAGCTGGATGTAGGGAAACAGAGTCAAAGCATCTTTCAGGGGGCACAGTTATTCCATGGTTGTGGGTTGTAGGTTAAACAGCCACATCCCATAGATAGGCTCTCGCTAATGCTTGGTTTAGAGCCCAACCCCCACATTCCACCCCTCTCCAGCCTAGGAATGCCATCAGGGAAGGCAAGCCAAGGGATTCTATAAGAACCCAGGCGCTGCTGGCATTTGGAGGAGACTCCCCACAATCAGGATACCTGAGCACGTCTCAGTGTGTGTGCTGGAGGTGGGGAAACAGAGTCCACGCATCTGTATGGGGGCACAGGTGTTCCAAGATTGGGGAAGTAGTTTCAAACCCTCCAATACCCACAGAGATGCACTCGCTAATACTTGGCTTTAGAGCCCATCCCCCACCATCGCTCACTGCTAGGCCTAGGAAAACACTTAGGGAAGTCAAGCTAAGGGATTCTATTACAACCCAGGTGCTACTGTCTGTTGGAGGAAGCTCCCCACAGTCAGAACACCAGAACACATCTTCCTGTGTTTGCTGGAAATGGGGAAACATAGCACACGCATTTTACAGGGGGCACAGTTATTCCATGGTTGTGGGTTGTAGGTTAAACACGCACATACCATGGATATGCTCTCGCTACTACTTGGTTTAGAGCCCAGTCCAAAATTTCCCCCGCACACCGGCCTTGGCAATCCACCATGGAATACAAGTTAAGGTATAGTATTAGAACCCAGGCACTGCTGTTATTTGGCAGAACTTCCCCACAGTCAAGACATCTGAACCCAATATCGTGTATGTGATGGAGGAGGGAAACAAAGTCCACGCATCTTTATGGGGGCACAGGTGTTCCAAGTTGGGGATTTGGTTTAAAAACTCCACTGCCCATAGAGGGGCACTCGCTAACCCTTGTCTTTAGAGCCCATCCCCCACATTCGCTCACAGCCCGGCCTAGGTAAACAGTCAAGGAGGTCAAGGTAACGGATTCTATTAGACCCCAGGTGCTGCTGTCATTTGGAGGGAACTCCCACCATTCAGGATAGAAGAACACTTCCTCGTTTGTGTGCTGGTGGTGGGGAAACAGGGTCAAGGCATCTTTCAGGTGGCACATGTATTCCCACGTTGCTGGCTGTAGGTAAATTTTCTCAAATTCCCATGTAGATGCATTGGCAAATTCTTGGTATTAGAGCCGAAACCCCACATTCCCCAGCACTCCAGCCTAGGCAAACCATCAGGGAAGGCAAGTTAAGGGATTCAAGTAGAACACAAGCGCTCCTGACATTTGGAGGAACTTCCCCACACTCAGGATCCCGGAACCCAACCTTGTGGCGGGGAGATGTGGAGCCACAATCCAAGTAGATGAATGGGGTCACAAATGTTCCCCATTAGGGGGAAGTCCTCTAAATACTTCCACATTCCATAGGGAGGCAGTTGCTGCTACTTGGCCTCCAAGGCAAACTCCCAGCTTTCCCTCTCAGCCCGGCCTAGGAAAACACACAAGGAATACAAGCTAGTTATTCGATTAGAACCCAGGCACTACTGTCACTTGGAGGAGCCTCCCCACAATCAGGACACCTGAGCACGTCTCCGTGTGTGTACAGGAGGTCGGGAAACAGATTCCACGCATCTTTATGGGGGAACAGGTTTTCCAAGTTTGGGGAAGTAGTTTAAAACCCTCCACTGCCCACAGAGATGCACTCGCAAATACTTGGCTTTAGAGCCCTTCCCCCACCATCGCTCACTGCTAGGCCTAGGATAACACTTAGGGAAGTCAAGCTAAGGGATTCTATTAGGACCCAGGTGCTGCTGTCAGTTGGAGGAACCTACCCAGACTCAGAACACCAGAAAACATCTTCGTTTGTGTGCTGGATGTAGGGAAACAGAGACAAAGCATCTTTCAGGGGGCACAGTTATTCCATGGTTGTGGGTTGTAAGCTAACACCCACATCCCATCGATAGGCTCTCGCTAATACTTGGTTTAGAGCCCAATCCCAACTTTCCCCCACACACCGTCCTTGGCAAGCCATCATGGAAGACAAGTTAAGGTATTGTATTAGAACCGAGGCGCTGCTGTTACTTGGAAGAACCTCCCCACACTCAAGACATCTGAACCAGATGTCGTGTGTGTGCTGGAGGAGGGAAACAATGTCCACGCCTCTTTATGGGGGCACAGGTGTTCCCAGGTTGGGGATATACTTTCACCACCTCCACTGCCAAAAGATAGGAACTCGCTAATACTTGGTTTTAGACCACAACCACCAACTTCGCTCACAACCCGGCCAAGGTATATACCCAGGGAAGTCAACCTAATGGATCCAATTAGATCCCAGGTGCTACTGTCTATTGCAGGAGCCTCCCCACACTCAGGATACCAGAAAACTTCGTGTGTGTGTGGAGGTGGGGAAACAAAGCACACGCATTTTTCAGGGGGCACAGTTATTCCCAAGTTGTGGGTTGTATGATCAACATCTCCACTTCCCATGGAGAGGCACATGCTGATACTAGGTTTTAGAGCCCAATCCCACTTTCAGCCAAACTCTGGCCTAGGAAAACCATCAGGGAAGACAAGCAAAGGGGTTCAATTAAAACCAAGACGCTGATGTCACTTGGAGGAACTACCACACCCTCAGGATTCTGGAATCCAACCTTGTGTGGTGGGGAGGTGTGGAGCCCCAATCCACGCAGATGAATATGTGCTCAGGTGTTTCCCTTTAGGGAGAATTCCTCTAAGAACTTCCTCAGTCCATCGGAGGGTACTCGCTGCTAATTGGCCTCCAAGCCCAACCCCCAGCTTTTCCTCATGGCCCGGCCTAAGGAAACACTCAGGGAACACAAGCTAAGGGAGTCTAATAGAACCTAGGTTCTGCTGTGATTTGGAGTAGCCTCCCCATGCTCAGGATTCCAGAAAACTTCTTCGTGTGTGTGCTGTTGGTGGAGAAACAGAGTCCACGCGTATTTCAGGGGGCACAGGTATTCCATTGTTGTGGGTTGTTGGTTAAACACCTCCAATTTCCATGGAAAGGCACTCACTAATACTTGGATTTAGAGCTCAAATCCCACTTTGAACCGCACTCCAGCTTACGCAATCCATCAGGGAAGAGAGGTTAAGGATTCTCTAGAACACTGGCACTGCTGTCAGTTGGAGGATCTTTCCCAATTCAGGATTCCAGAAGCCAGTCTTGTGGGAGGGGGATTTCTGTATCCCCACTCCACGTAGATGGATGTGGGCACAGGTGTTCACCTTTAGGGAGAATTGATCTAAATACTTCCACAGTCCATCGGGGGCACTCGCTATTATATGGCCTCAATGCCCAACCCCCAGCTTTTCCTCAGAGCCAGGCCTAGGGAAACACTCAGGGATTACAAGCTATCGGATATTATTAGAACCAAGGCGGTGCTGTCACTTGAAGTTGCCGGCCCAAACTCAGGATACCTGAACACGTCTTCGTGTGTGTGTTGGAAGTGGGGAAACTGAGTTCATGCATCTTTATGGGGGCACAGTTATTCCCAGGTAGATGATGTAGTTTAAACACCTTCACTTCTCATAGAGAGGCACTAGCTATTACTTGGCTTTAGAGCCCATCCCCCACCATTGCTCACTGCTAGGCCTAGAAAATCACTTAGGGAAGTCAAGCTAAGGGATTCTATTAGAACCCAGGTGCTGCTGTCAGTTGTGTAGCCTCCCTACTCTCAGAACACCAGAATACTACTTCGTGTGTGAGCTGGATGTAGGGAAACAGAGTCAAAGCTTCTTTCAGGGGGCACAGTTATTCCATGGTTGTGGGTTGTAGGTTAAACAGCCACATCCTATCGATGGGCTCTGGCTAATACTTGGTTTAGAGCCCAACCCCCACATTCCACCCCTCTCCAGCCTAGGAATGCCATCAGGGAAGACAAGCTAAGGATTCTATAAGAACCCAGGCGCTGCTGGCATTTGGAGGAGACTCCCCACAATCAGGATACCTGAGCACGTCTCAGTGTGTGTGCTGGAGGTGGGGAAACAGAGTCCAAGCATCTGTATGGGGGCACAGGTGTTCCAAGATTGGGGAAGTAGTTTCAAACCCTCCAATACCCACAGAGATGCACTCGCTAATACTTGGCTTTAGAGCCCATCCCCCACCATCGCTCACTGCTAGGCCTAGGAAAACACTTAGGGAAGTCAAGCTAAGGGATTCTATTACAACCCAGGTGCTACTGTCTGTTGGAGGAAGCTCCCCACAGCCAGAACACCAGAACACTTCTTCCTGTGTTTGCTGGAAGTGGGGAAACATAGCACACGCATTTTTCAGGGGGCACAGTTATTCCATGGTTGTGGGTTGTAGGTTAAACACCCACATCCCATGGATAGGCTCTCGCTACTACATGGTTTAGAGCCCAATCCCAACTTTCCCCCGCACACCGGCCTTGGCAATCCACCATGGAATACAAGTTAAGGTATAGTATTAGAACCCAGGCACTGCTGTTATTGGGAAGAAGTTCCCCACACTCAAGACATCTGAACCCAATGTCGTGTATGTGCTGGTGGAGGGAAACAAAGTCCACGCATCTTTATGGGGGCACAGGTGTTCCAAGTTGGGGATTTGGTTTAAAAACTCCACTGCCCATAGAGGGGCACTCGCTAACCCTTGTCTTTAGAGCCCATCCCCCACATTCGCTCACAGCCCGGCCTAGGTAAACACTCAAGGAGGTCAAGGTAACGGATTCTATTAGACCCCAGGTGCTGCTGTCATTTGGAGGGAACTCCCACCAATCAGGATAGAAGAACACTTCCTCGTTTGTGTGCTGGTGGTGGGGAAACAGGGTCAAGGCATCTTTCAGGTGGCACATGTATTCCCACGTTGCTGGCTGTAGGTAAAATTTCTCAAATTCCCATGTAGATGCATTGGCCAATTCTTGGTATTAGAGCCGAAACCCCACATTCCCCAGCACTCCAGCCTAGGCAAACCATCAGGGAAGGCAAGTTAAGGGATTCAAGTAGAACACAAGCGCTCCTGACATTTGGAGGAACTTCCCCACACTCAGGATCCTGGAACCCAACATTGTGGCGGGGATATGTGGAGCCACAATCCAAGTAGATGAATGGGGTCAGAAATGTTCCCCATTAGGGGGAAGTCCTCTAAATACTTCCACATTCCATAGGGAGGCAGTTGCTGCTACTTGGCCTCCAAGGCAAACTCCCAGCTTTCCCTCTCAGCCCGGCCTAGGAAAACACACAAGGAATACAAGCTAGTTATTCTATTAGAACCCAGGCACTGCTGTCACTTGGAGGAGCCTCCCCACAATCAGGACACCTGAGCACGTCTCCGTGTGTGTACTGGAGGTCGGGAAACAGATTCCACGCATCTTTATGGGGGAACAGGTTTTCCAATTTTGGGGAAGTAGTTTAAAACCCTCCACTGCCCACAGAGTTGCACTCGCTAATACTTGGCTTTAGAGCCCTTCCCCCACCATCGCTCATTGCTAGGCCTAGGAAAACACTTAGGGAAGTCAAGCTAAGGGATTCTATTAGGACCCAGTTGCTGCTGTCAGTTGGAGGAACCTACCCAGACTCAGAACACCAGAAAACATCTTCGTTTGTGTGCTGGATGTAGGGAAACAGAGACAAAGCATCTTTCAGGGGGCACAGTTATTCCATGGTTGTGGGTTGTAAGCTAACACCCACATCCCATGGATAGGCTCTCGCTAATACTTGGTTTAGAGCCCAATCCCAACTTTCCCCCACACACCGGCCTTGGCAAGCCATCATGGAAGACAAGTTAAGGTATTGTATTAGAACCGAGGCACTGCTGTTACTTGGAAGAACCTCCCCACACTCAAGACATCTGAACCAGATGTCGTGTGTGTGCTGGAGGAGGGAAACAGTGTCCACGCCTCTTTATGGGGGCACAGGTGTTCCCAGGTTGGGGATATACTTTCACCACCTCCACTGCCAAAAGATAGGAACTCGCTAATACTTGGTTTTAGACCACAACCACCAACTTCGCTCACAACCCGGCCAAGGTATATACTCAGGGAAGTCAACCTACTGGATCCAATTAGATCCCAGGTGCTACTGTCTGTTGCAGGAGCCTCCCCACACTCAGGATACCAGAAAACTTCGTGTGTGTGTGGAGGTGGGGAAACAAAGCACACGCATTTTTCAGGGGGCACAGTTATTCCCAATTTGTGGGTTGTATGATAAACATCTCCACTTCCCATGAAGAGGCACATGCTGATTCTAGGTTTTAGAGCCCAATCCCACTTTCAGCCAAACTCTGGCCTAGGAAAACCATCAGGGAAGACAAGCAAAGGGGTTCAATTAAAACCAAGACGCTGATGTCACTTGGAGGAACTACCACACCCTCAGGATTCTGGAATCCAACCTTGTGTGGTGGGGAGGTGTGGAGCCCCAAACCACGCAGATGAATATGTGCTCAGGTGTTTCCCTTTAGGGAGAATTCCTCTAAGAACTTCCTCAGTCCATCGGAGGGTACTCGCTGCTAATTGGCCTCCAAGCCCAACCCCCAGCTTTCCCTCATGGCCCGGCCTAAGGAAACACTCAGGGAACACAAGCTAAGGGAGTCTAATAGAACCTAGGTTCTGCTGTGATTTGGAGTAGCCTCCCCATGCTCAGGATTCCAGAAAACTTCTTCGTGTGTGTGCTGTTTGTGGAGAAACAGAGTCCACGCGTATTTCAGGGGGCACAGGTATTCCATTGTTGTGGGTTGTTGGTTAAACACCTCCAATTTCCATGGAAAGGCACTCACTAATACTTGGATTTAGAGCTCAAATCCCACTTTGAACCGCACTCCAGCTTAGGCAATCCATCAGGGAAGAGAGGTTAAGGATTCTCTAGAACACTGGCACTGCTGTCAGTTGGAGGATTTTTCCCAATTCAGGATTCCAGAAGCCAGTCTTGTGGGAGGGGGATTTCTGTATCCCCACTCCACGTAGATGGATGTGGGCACAGGTGTTCACCTTTAGGGAGAATTGATCTAAATACTTCCACAGTCCATCGAGGGCAGTCGCTTCTATATGGCCTCAAAGCCCAACCCCCAGCTTTCCCTCAGAGCCAGGCCTAGGGAAACACTCAGGGATTACAAGCTATCGGATATTATTAGAACCCAGGCGGTGCTGTCGCTTGAAATTGCCAGCCCAAACTCAGGATACCTGAACACGTCTTCGTGTGTGTGTTGGAAGTGGGGAAACTGAGTTCATGCATCTTTATGGGGGCACAGTTATTCCCAGGTAGATGATGTAGTTTAAACACCTTCACTTCTCATAGAGAGGCACTAGCTATTACTTGGCTTTAGAGCACATTCCCCACCATCGCTCACTGCTAGGCCTAGGAAATCACTTAGGGAAGTCAAGCTAAGTGACTCTATTAGAACCCAGGTGCTGCTGTCAGTTTGTGGAGCCTCCCTACTCTCAGAATACCAGAACACTTCTTCGTGTGTGAGCTGGATGTAGGGAAACAGAGTCAAAGCATCTTTCAGGGGGCACAGTTATTCCATGGTTGTGGGTTGTAGGTTAAACAGCCACATCCCATAGATAGGCTCTCGCTAATGCTTGGTTTAGAGCCCAACCCCCACATTCCACCCCTCTCCAGCCTAGGAATGCCATCAGGGAAGGCAAGCCAAGGGATTCTATAAGAACCCAGGCGCTGCTGGCATTTGGAGGAGACTCCCCACAATCAGGATACCTGAGCACGTCTCAGTGTGTGTGCTGGAGGTGGGGAAACAGAGTCCACGCATCTGTATGGGGGCACAGGTGTTCCAAGATTGGGGAAGTAGTTTCAAACCCTCCAATACCCACAGAGATGCACTCGCTAATACTTGGCTTTAGAGCCCATCCCCCACCATCGCTCACTGCTAGGCCTAGGAAAACACTTAGGGAAGTCAAGCTAAGGGATTCTATTACAACCCAGGTGCTACTGTCTGTTGGAGGAAGCTCCCCACAGTCAGAACACCAGAACACATCTTCCTGTGTTTGCTGGAAATGGGGAAACATAGCACACGCATTTTACAGGGGGCACAGTTATTCCATGGTTGTGGGTTGTAGGTTAAACACGCACATACCATGGATATGCTCTCGCTACTACTTGGTTTAGAGCCCAGTCCAAAATTTCCCCCGCACACCGGCCTTGGCAATCCACCATGGAATACAAGTTAAGGTATAGTATTAGAACCCAGGCACTGCTGTTATTTGGAAGAACTTCCCCACAGTCAAGACATCTGAACCCAATATCGTGTATGATATGGAGGAGGGAAACAAAGTCCACGCATCTTTATGGGGGCACAGGTGTTCCAAGTTGGGGATTTGGTTTAAAAACTCCACTGCCCATAGAGGGGCACTCGCTAACCCTTGTCTTTAGAGCCCATCCCCCACATTCGCTCACAGCCCGGCCTAGGTAAACAGTCAAGGAGGTCAAGGTAACGGATTCTATTAGACCCCAGGTGCTGCTGTCATTTGGAGGGAACTCCCACCATTCAGGATAGAAGAACACTTCCTAGTTTGTGTGCTGGTGGTGGGGAAACAGGGTCAAGGCATCTTTCAGGTGGCACATGTATTCCCACGTTGCTGGCTGTAGGTAAATTTTCTCAAATTCCCATGTAGATGCATTGGCAAATTCTTGGTATTAGAGCCGAAACCCCACATTCCCCAGCACTCCAGCCTAGGCAAACCATCAGGGAAGGCAAGTTAAGGGATTCAAGTAGAACACAAGCGCTCCTGACATTTGGAGGAACTTCCCCACACTCAGGATCCCGGAACCCAACCTTGTGGCGGGGAGATGTGGAGCCACAATCCAAGTAGATGAATGGGGTCACAAATGTTCCCCATTAGGGGGAAGTCCTCTAAATACTTCCACATTCCATAGGGAGGCAGTTGCTGCTACTTGGCCTCCAAGGCAAACTCCCAGCTTTCCCTCTCAGCCCGGCCTAGGAAAACACACAAGGAATACAAGCTAGTTATTCGATTAGAACCCAGGCACTACTGTCACTTGGAGGAGCCTCCCCACAATCAGGACACCTGAGCACGTCTCCGTGTGTGTACAGGAGGTCGGGAAACAGATTCCACGCATCTTTATGGGGGAACAGGTTTTCCAAGTTTGGGGAAGTAGTTTAAAACCCTCCACTGCCCACAGAGATGCACTCGCAAATACTTGGCTTTAGAGCCCTTCCCCCACCATCGCTCACTGCTAGGCCTAGGATAACACTTAGGGAAGTCAAGCTAAGGGATTCTATTAGGACCCAGGTGCTGCTGTCAGTTGGAGGAACCTACCCAGACTCAGAACACCAGAAAACATCTTCGTTTGTGTGCTGGATGTAGGGAAACAGAGACAAAGCATCTTTCAGGGGGCACAGTTATTCCATGGTTGTGGGTTGTAAGCTAACACCCACATCCCATCGATAGGCTCTCGCTAATACTTGGTTTAGAGCCCAATCCCAACTTTCCCCCACACACCGGCCTTGGCAAGCCATCATGGAAGACAAGTTAAGGTATTGTATTAGAACCGAGGCGCTGCTGTTACTTGGAAGAACCTCCCCACACTCAAGACATCTGAACCAGATGTCGTGTGTGTGCTGGAGGAGGGAAACAATGTCCACGCCTCTTTATGGGGGCACAGGTGTTCCCAGGTTGGGGATATACTTTCACCACCTCCACTGCCAAAAGATAGGAACTCGCTAATACTTGGTTTTAGACCACAACCACCAACTTCGCTCACAACCCGGCCAAGGTATATACTCAGGGAAGTCAACCTAATGGATCCAATTAGATCCCAGGTGCTACTGTCTATTGCAGGAGCCTCCCCACACTCAGGATACCAGAAAACTTCGTGTGTGTGTGGAGGTGGGGAAACAAAGCACACGCATTTTTCAGGGGGCACAGTTATTCCCAAGTTGTGGGTTGTATGATCAACATCTCCACTTCCCATGGAGAGGCACATGCTGATACTAGGTTTTAGAGCCCAATCCCACTTTCAGCCAAACTCTGGCCTAGGAAAACCATCAGGGAAGACAAGCAAAGGGGTTCAATTAAAACCAAGACGCTGATGTCACTTGGAGGAACTACCACACCCTCAGGATTCTGGAATCCAACCTTGTGTGGTGGGGAGGTGTGGAGCCCCAATCCACGCAGATGAATATGTGCTCAGGTGTTTCCCTTTAGGGAGAATTCCTCTAAGAACTTCCTCAGTCCATCGGAGGGTACTCGCTGCTAATTGGCCTCCAAGCCCAACCCCCAGCTTTTCCTCATGGCCCGGCCTAAGGAAACACTCAGGGAACACAAGCTAAGGGAGTCTAATAGAACCTAGGTTCTGCTGTGATTTGGAGTAGCCTCCCCATGCTCAGGATTCCAGAAAACTTCTTCGTGTGTGTGCTGTTGGTGGAGAAACAGAGTCCACGCGTATTTCAGGGGGCACAGGTATTCCATTGTTGTGGGTTGTTGGTTAAACACCTCCAATTTCCATGGAAAGGCACTCACTAATACTTGGATTTAGAGCTCAAATCCCACTTTGAACCGCACTCCAGCTTACGCAATCCATCAGGGAAGAGAGGTTAAGGATTCTCTAGAACACTGGCACTGCTGTCAGTTGGAGGATCTTTCCCAATTCAGGATTCCAGAAGCCAGTCTTGTGGGAGGGGGATTTCTGTATCCCCACTCCACGTAGATGGATGTGGGCACAGGTGTTCACCTTTAGGGAGAATTGATCTAAATACTTCCACAGTCCATCGGGGGCACTCGCTATTATATGGCCTCAATGCCCAACCCCCAGCTTTTCCTCAGAGCCAGGCCTAGGGAAACACTCAGGGATTACAAGCTATCGGATATTATTAGAACCAAGGCGGTGCTGTCACTTGAAGTTGCCGGCCCAAACTCAGGATACCTGAACACGTCTTCGTGTGTGTGTTGGAAGTGGGGAAACTGAGTTCATGCATCTTTATGGGGGCACAGTTATTCCCAGGTAGATGATGTAGTTTAAACACCTTCACTTCTCATAGAGAGGCACTAGCTATTACTTGGCTTTAGAGCCCATCCCCCACCATTGCTCACTGCTAGGCCTAGAAAATCACTTAGGGAAGTCAAGCTAAGGGATTCTATTAGAACCCAGGTGCTGCTGTCAGTTGTGGAGCCTCCCTACTCTCAGAACACCAGAATACTACTTCGTGTGTGAGCTGGATGTAGGGAAACAGAGTCAAAGCTTCTTTCAGGGGGCACAGTTATTCCATGGTTGTGGGTTGTAGGTTAAACAGCCACATCCTATTGATGGGCTCTTGCTAATACTTGGTTTAGAGCCCAACCCCCACATTCCACCCCTCTCCAGCCTAGGAATGCCATCAGGGAAGACAAGCTAAGGATTCTATAAGAACCCAGGCGCTGCTGGCATTTGGAGGAGACTCCCCACAATCAGGATACCTGAGCACGTCTCAGTGTGTGTGCTGGAGGTGGGGAAACAGAGTCCACGCATCTGTATGGGGGCACAGGTGTTCCAAGATTGGGGAAGTAGTTTCAAACCCTCCAATACCCACAGAGATGCACTCGCTAATACTTGGCTTTAGAGCCCATCCCCCACCATCGCTCACTGCTAGGCCTAAGAAAACACTTAGGGAAGTCAAGCTAAGGGATTCTATTACAACCCAGGTGCTACTGTCTGTTGGAGGAAGCTCCCCACAGTCAGAACACCAGAACACTTCTTCCTGTGTATGCTGGAAATGGGGAAACATAGTACACGCATTTTTCAGGGGGCACAGTTATTCCATGGTTGTGGGTTGTAGGTTAAACACGCACATCCCATGGATAGGCTCTCGCTACTACTTGGTTTAGAGCCCAGTCACAACTTTCCCCCGCACACCGGCCTTGGCAATCCACCATGGAATACAAGTTAAGGTATAGTATTAGAACCCAGGCACTGCTGTTATTTGGAAGAACTTCCCCACACTCAAGACATCTGAACCCAATGTCGTGTATGTGCTGGAGGAGGGAAACAAAGTCCACGCATCTTTATGGGGGCACAGGTGTTCCAAGTTGGGGATTTGGTTTAAAAACTCCACTGCCCATAGAGGGGCACTCGCTAACCCTTGTCTTTAGAGCCCATCCCACACATTCGCTCACAGCCCGGCCTAGGTAAACACTCAAGGAGGTCAAGGTAACGGATTCTATTAGACCCCAGGTGCTGCTGTCATTTGGAGGGAACTCCCACCATTCAGGATAGAAGAGCACTTCCTCGTTTGTGTGCTGGTGGTGGGTAAACAGGGTCAAGGCATCTTTCAGGTGGCACATATATTCCCACGTTGCTGGGTGTAGGTAAAATTTCTCAAATTCCCATGTAGATACATTGGCCAATTCTTGGTATTAGAGCCGAAACCCCACATTCCCCAGCACTCCAGCCTAGGCAAACCATCAGGGAAGGCAAGTTAAGGGATTCAAGTAGAACACAAGCGCTCCTGACATTTGGAGGAACTTCCCCACACTCAGGAACCCGGAACCCAACCTTGTGGCGGGGAGATGTGGAGCCACAATCCAAGTAGATGAATGGGGTCACAAATGTTCCCCATTAGGGGGAAGTCCTCTAAATACTTCCACATTCCATAGGGAGGCAGTTGCAGCTACTTGGCCTCCAAGGCAAACTCCCAGCTTTCCCTCTCAGCCCGGCCTAGGAAAACACACAAGGAATACAAGCTAGTTATTCTATTAAAACCCAGGCACTGCTGTCACTTGGAGGAGCCTCCCCACAATCAGGACACCTGAGCACGTCTCCGTGTGTGTACTGGAGGTCGGGAAACAGATTCCACGCATCTTTATGGGGGAACAGGTTTTCCAAGTTTGGGGAAGTAGTTTAAATCCCTCCACTGCCCACAGAGATGCACTCGCTAATACTTGGCTTTAGAGCCCTTCCCCCACCATCGCTCACTGCTAGGACTAGGAAAACACTTAGGGAAGTCAAGCTAAGTGATTCTAATAGGACCCAGGTGCTGCTGGCATTTGGAGGAACCTACCCAGACTCAGAACACCAGAAAACATCTTCGTTTGTGTGCTGGATGTAGGGAAACAGAGTCAAAGCATCTTTCAGGGGGCACAGTTATTCCATGGTTGTGGGTTGTAAGCTAACACCCACATCCCATGGATAGGCTCTCGCTAATACTTGGTTTAGAGCCCAATCCCAACTTTCCCCCACACACCGGCCTTGGCAAGCCATCATGGAAGACAAGTTAAGGTATTGTATTAGAACCGAGGCGCTGCTGTTACTTGGAAGAACCTCCCCACACTCAAGACATCTGAACCAGATGTCGTGTGTGTGCTGGAGGAGGGAAACAGTGTCCACGCCTCTTTATGGGGGCACAGGTGTTCCCAGGTTGGGGATATACTTTCACCACCTCCACTGCCAAAAGATAGGAACTCGCTAATACTTGGTTTTAGACCACAACCACCAACTTCGCTCACAACCCGGCCAAGGTATATACTCAGGGAAGTCAACCTAATGGATCCAATTAGATCCCAGGTGCTACTGTCTGTTGCAGGAGCCTCCCCACACTCAGGATACCAGAAAACTTCGTGTGTGTGTGGAGGTGGGGAAACAAAGCACACGCATTTTTCAGGGGGCACAGTTATTCCCAAGTTGTGGGTTGTATGATCAACATCTCCACTTCCCATGGAGAGGCACATGCTGATACTAGGTTTTAGAGCCCAATCCCACTTTCAGCCAAACTCTGGCCTAGGAAAGCCATCAGGGAAGACAAGCAAAGGGGTTCAATTAAAACCAAGACGCTGATGTCACTTGGAGGAACTACCACACCCTCAGGATTCTGGAATCCAACCTTGTGTGGTGGGGAGGTGTGGAGCCCCAATCCACGCAGATGAATATGTGCTCAGGTGTTTCCCTTTAGGGAGAATTCCTCTAAGAACTTCCTCAGTCCATCGGAGGGTACTCGCTGCTAATTGGCCTCCAAGCCCAACCCCCAGCTTTCCCTCATGTCCCGGCCTAAGGAAACACTCAGGGAACACAAGCTAAAGGATTCTAATAGAACCTAGGTTCTGCTGTGATTTGGAGTAGCCTCCACATGCTCAGGATTCCAGAAAACTTCTTCGTGTGTGTGCTGTTGGTGGAGAAACAGAGTCCACGCGTATTTCAGGGGGCACAGGTATTCCATTGTTGTGGGTTGTTGGTTAAACACCTCCAATTTCCATGGAAAGGCACTCACTAATACTTGGATTTAGAGCTCAAATCCCACTTTGAACCGCACTCCAGCTTACGCAATCCATCAGGGAAGAGAGGTTAAGGATTCTCTAGACACAGGCACTGCTGTGAGTTGGAGGATCTTTCCCAATTCAGGATTCCAGAAGCCAGTCTTGTGGGAGGGGGATTTCTGTATCCCCACTCCACGTAGATGGATGTGGGCACAGGTGTTCACCTTTAGGGAGAATTGATCTAAATACTTCCACATTCCATCGGGGGCACTCGCTACTATATGGCCTCAAAGCCCAACCCCCATCTTTCCCTCAGAGCCAGGCCTAGGGAAACACTCAGGGATTACAAGCTATCGGATTTTATTAGAACCCAGGCGGTGCTGTCACTTGAAATTGCCGGCCCAAACTCAGGATACCTGAACACGTCTTCGTGTGTGTGTTGGAAGTGGGGAAACTGAGTTCATGCATCTTTATGGGGGCACAGTTATTCCCAGGTAGATGATGTAGTTTAAACACCTTCACTTCTCATAGAGAGGCACTAGCTATTACTTGGCTTTAGAGCCCATCCCCCACAATCGCTCACTGCTAGGCCTAGGAAATCACTTAGGGAAGTCAAGCTAAGGGATTCTATTAGAACCCAGGTGCTGCTGTCAGTTTGTGGAGCCTCCCTACTCTCAGAATACCAGAACACTTCTTCGTGTGTGAGCTGGATGTAGGGAAACAGAGTCAAAGCATCTTTCAGGGGGCACAGTTATTCCATGGTTGTGGGTTGTAGGTTAAACAGCCACATCCCATCGATAGGCTCTTGCTAATACATGGTTTAGAGCCCAACCCCCACATTCCACCCCTCTCCAGCCAAGGAATGCAATCAGGGAAGACAAGCTAAGGGATTCTATAAGAACCCAGGCGCTGCTGGCATTTGGAGGAGACTCCCCACAATCAGGATACCTGAGCACGTCTCAGTGTGTGTGCTGGAGGTGGGGAAACTGAGTCCACGCATCTGTATGGGGGCACAGGTGTTCCAAGATTGGGGAAGTAGTTTCAAAACCTCCAATACCCACAGAGATGCACTCGCTAATATTTGGCTTTAGAGCCCATCCCCCACCATCGCTCACTGCTGGCCTAGGAAAACACTTAGGGAAGTCAAGCTAAGGGATTCTATTACAACCCAGGTGCTACTGTCTGTTGGAGGAAGCTCCCCACAGTCAGAACACCAGAACACTTCTTCCTGTGTTTGCTGGAAGTGGGGAAACATAGCACACGCATTTTTCAGGGGGCACAGTTATTCCATGGTTGTGGGTTTTAGGTTAAACACCCACATCCCATGGATAGGCTCTCGCTACTACTTGGTTTAGAGCCCAATCCCAACTTTCCCCCGCACACCGGCCTTGGCAATCCACCATGGAATACAAGTTAAGGTATAGTATTAGAACCCAGGCACTGCTGTTATTTGGAAGAAGTTCCCCAGACTCAAGACATCTGAACCCAATGTCGTGTATGTGCTGGTGGAGGGAAACAAAGTCCACGCATCTTTATGGGGGCACAGGTGTTCCAAGTTGGGGATTTGGTTTAAAAACTCCACTGCCCATAGAGGGGCACTCGCTAACCCTTGTCTTTAGAGCCCATCCCCCACATTCGCTCACAGCCCGGCCTAGATAAACACTCAAGGATGTCAAGGTAACGGATTCTATTAGACCCCAGGTGCTGCTGTCATTTGGAGGGAACTCCCACCATTCAGGATAGAAGAACACTTCCTCGTTTGTGTGCTGGTGGTGGGGAAACAGGGTCAAGGCATCTTTCAGGTGGCACATGTATTCCCACGTTGCTGGGTGTAGGTAAAATTTCTCAAATTCCCATGTAGATGCATTGGCCAATTCTTGGTATTAGAGCCGAAACCCCACATTCCCCAGCACTCCAGCCTAGGCAAACCATCAGGGAATGCAAGTTAAGGGATTCAAGTAGAACACAAGCGCTCCTGACATTTGGAGGAACTTCCCCACACTCAGGATCCCGGAACCCAACCTTGTGGCGGGGAGATGTGGAGCCACAATCCAAGTAGATGAATGGGGTCACAAATGTTCCCCATTAGGGGGAAGTCCTCTAAATACTTCCACATTCCATAGGGAGGCAGTTGCTGCTACTTGGCCTCCAAGGCAAACTCCCAGCTTTCCCTCTCAGCCCGGCCTAGGAAAACACACAAGGAATACAAGCTAGTTATTCTATTAGAACCCAGGCACTGCTGTCACTTGGAGGAGCCTCCCCACAATCAGGACACCTGAGCACGTCTCCGTGTGTGTACTGGAGGTCGGGAAACAGATTCCACGCATCTTTATGGGGGAACAGGTTTTCCAAGTTTGGGGAAGTAGTTTAAAACCCTCCACTGCCCACAGAGATGCACTCGCTAATACTTGGCTTTAGAGCCCTTCCCCCACCATCGCTCACTGCTAGGCCTAGGAAAACACTTAGGGAAGTCAAGCTAAGGGATTCTATTAGGACCCAGGTGCTGCTGTCAGTTGGAGGAACCTACCCAGACTCAGAACACCAGAAAACATCTTCGTTTGTGTGCTGGATGTAGGGAAACAGAGTCAAAGCATCTTTCAGGGGGCACAGTTATTCCATGGTTGTGGGTTGTAAGCTAACACCCACATCCCATGGATAGGCTCTCGCTAATACTTGGTTTAGAGCCCAATCCCAACTTTCCCCCACACACCGGCCTTGGCAAGCCATCATGGAAGACAAGTTAAGGTATTGTATTAGAACCGAGGCGCTGCTGTTACTTGGAAGAACCTCCCCACACTCAAGACATCTGAACCAGATGTCGTGTGTGTGCTGGAGGAGGGAAACAGTGTCCACGCCTCTTTATGTGGGCACAGGTGTTCCCAGGTTGGGGATATACTTTCACCACCTCCACTGCCAAAAGATAGGAACTCGCTAATACTTGGTTTTAGACCACAACCACCAACTTCGCTCACAACCCGGCCAAGGTATATACTCAGGGAAGTCAACCTAATGGATCCAATTAGATCCCAGGTGCTACTGTCTGTTGCAGGAGCCTCCCCACACTCAGGATACCAGAAAACTTCGTGTGTGTGTGGAGGTGGGGAAACAAAGCACACGCATTTTTCAGGGGGCACAGTTATTCCCAAGTTGTGGGTTGTATGATCAACATCTCCACTTCCCATGGAGAGGCACATGCTGATACTAGGTTTTAGAGCCCAATCCCACTTTCAGCCAAACTCTGGCCTAGGAAAGCCATCAGGGAAGACAAGCAAAGGGGTTCAATTAAAACCAAGACGCTGATGTCACTTGGAGGAACTACCAAACCCTCAGGATTCTGGAATCCAACCTTGTGTGGTGGGGAGGTGTGGAGCCACAATCCACGCAGATGAATATGTGCTCAGGTGTTTCCCTTTAGGGAGAATTCCTCTAAGAACTTCCTCAGTCCATCGGAGGGTACTCGCTGCTAATTGGCCTCCAAGCCCAACCCCCAGCTTTCCCTCATGGCCCGGCCTAAGGAAACACTCAGGGAACACAAGCTAAGGGATTCTAATAGAACCTAGGTTCTGCTGTGATTTGGAGTAGCCTCCCCATGCTCAGGATTCCAGAAAACTTCTTCGTGTGTGTGCTGTTGGTGGAGAAACATAGACCACGCGAATTTCAGGGGGCACAGGTTTTCCATTTTTGTGGGTTGTTGGTTAAACACCTCCAATTTCCATGGAAAGGCACTCACTAATACTTGGATTTAGAGCTCAAATCCCACTTTGAACCGCACTCCAGCTTACGCAATCCATCAGGGAAGAGAGGTTAAGGATTCTCTAGAACACTGGCACTGCTGTCAGTTGGAGGATTTTTCCCAATTCAGGATTCCAGAAGCCAGTCTTGTGGGAGGGGGATTTCTGTATCCCCACTCCACGTAGATGGATGTGGGCACAGGTGTTCACCTTTAGGGAGAATTGATCTAAATACTTCCACAGTCCATCGGGGGCACTCGCTACTATATGGCCTCAAAGCCCAACCCCCAGCTTTTCCTCAGAGCCAGGCCTAGGGAAACACTCAGGGATTACAAGCTATCGGATATTATTAGAACCCAGGCGGTGCTGTCACTTGAAATTGCCGGCCCAAACTCAGGATACCTGAACACGTCTTCGTGTGTGTGTAGGAAGTGGGGAAACTGAGTTCATGCATCTTTATGGGGGCACAGTTATTCCCAGGTAGATGATGTAGTTTAAACACCTTCACTTCTCATAGAGAGGCACTAGCTATTACTTGGCTTTAGAGCCCATCCCCCACCATCGCTCATTGCTAGGCCTAGGAAATCACTTAGGGAAGTCAAGCTAAGGGATTCTATTAGAACCCAGGTGCAGCTGTCAGTTTGTGGAGCCTCCCTACGCTCAGAATACCAGAACACTTCTTCGTGTGTGAGCTGGATGTAGGGAAACAGAGTCAAAGCATTTTTAAGGGGGCACAGTTATTCCATGGTTGTGGGTTGTAGGTTAAACAGCCACATCCCATCGATAGGCTCTCGCTAATACTTGGTTTAGAGCCCAACCCCCACATTCCACCCCTCTCCAGCCTAGGAATGCCATCAGGGAAGACAAGCTAAGGGATTCTATAAGAACCCAGGCGCTGCTGGCATTTGGAGGAGACTCCCCACAATCAGGATACCTGAGCACGTCTCAGTGTGTGTGCTGGAGGTGGGGAAACAGAGTCCACGCATCTGTATGGGGGCACAGGTGTTCCAAGATTGGGGAAGTAGTTTCAAACCCTCCAATACCCACAGAGATGCACTCGCTAATACTTGGCTTTAGAGCCCATCCCCCACCATCGCTCACTGCTAGGCCTAGGAAAACACTTAGGGAAGTCAAGCTAAGGGATTCTATTACAACCCAGGTGCTACTGTCTGTTGGAGGAAGCTCCCCACAGTCAGAACCCCAGAACACTTCTTCCTGTGTTTGCTGGAAGTCTGGAAACTTAGCACACACATTATTCAGGGGGCACAGTTATTCCATGGTTGTGGGTTGTAGGTTAAACACCCACATCCCATGGATAGGCTCTCGCTACTACTTGGTTTAGAGCCCAATCCCAACTTTCCCCCGCACACCGGCCTTGGCAATCCACCATGGAATACAAGTTAAGGTATAGTATTAGAACCCAGGCACTGCTGTTATTTGGAAGAACTTCCCCACACTCAAGACATCTGAACCCAATGTCGTGTATGTACTGGTGGAGGGAAACAAAGTCCACGCATCTTTATGGGGGCACAGGTGTTCCAAGTTGGGGATTTGGTTTAAAAACTCCCCTGCCCAGAGAGGGGCACTCGCTAACCCTTGTCTTTAGAGCCCATCCCCCACATTCGCTCACAGCCCGGCCTAGGTAAACACTCAAGGAGGTCAAGGTAACGGATTCTATTAGACCCCAGGTGCTGCTGTCATTTGGAGGGAACTCCCACCATTCAGGATAGAAGAACACTTCCTCGTTTGTGTGCTGGTGGTGGGGAAACAGGGTCAAGGCATCTTTCAGGTGGCACATGTATTCCCACGTTGCTGGCTGTAGGTAAAATTTCTCAAATTCCCATGTAGATGCATTGGCCAATTCTTGGTATTAGAGCCGAAACCCCACATTCCCCAGCACTCCAGCCTAGGCAAACCATCAGGGAAGGCAAGTTAAGGGATTCAAGTAGAACACAAGCGCTCCTGACATTTGGAGGAACTTCCCCACACTCAGGATCCCGGAACCCAACCTTGTGGCGGGGAGATGTGGAGCCACAATCCAAGTAGATGAATGGGGTCACAAATGTTCCCCATTAGGGGGAAGTCCTCTAAATACTTCCACATTCCATAGGGAGGCAGTTGCTGCTACTTGGCCTCCAAGGCAAACTCCCAGCTTTCCCTCTCAGCCCGGCCTAGGAAAACACACAAGGAATACAAGCTAGTTATTCTATTAGAACCCAGGCACTGCTGTCACTTGGAGGAGCCTCCCCACAATCAGGACACCTGAGCACGTCTCCGTGTGTGTACTGGAGGTCGGGAAACAGATTCCACGCATCTTTATGGGGGAACAGGTTTTCCAAGTTTGGGGAAGTAGTTTCAAACCCTCCACTGCCCACAGAGTTGCACTCGCTAATACTTGGCTTTAGAGCCCTTCCCCCACCATCGCTCACTGCTAGGCCTAGGAAAACACTTAGGGAAGTCAAGCTAAGGGATTCTATTAGGACCCAGGTGCTGCTGTCAGTTGGAGGAACCTACCCAGACTCAGAACACCAGAAAACATCTTCGTTTGTGTGCTGGATGTAGGGAAACAGAGTCAAAGCATCTTTCAGGGGGCACAGTTATTCCATGGTTGTGGGTTGTAAGCTAACACCCACATCCCATGGATAGGCTCTCGCTAATACTTGGTTTAGAGCCCAATCCCAACTTTCCCCCACACACCGGCCTTGGCAAGCCATCATGGAAGACAAGTTAAGGTATTGTATTAGAACCGAGGCGCTGCTGTTACTTGGAAGAACCTCCCCACACTCAAGACATCTGAACCAGATGTCGTGTGTGTGCTGGAGGAGGGAAACAGTGTCCACGCCTCTTTATGGGGGCACAGGTGTTCCCAGGTTGGGGATATACTTTCACCACCTCCACTGCCAAAAGATAGGAACTCGCTAATACTTGGTTTTAGACCACAACCACCAACTTCGCTCACAACCCGGCCAAGGTATATACTCAGGGAAGTCAACCTAATGGATCCAATTAGATCCCAGGTGCTACTGTCTGTTGCAGGAGCCTCCCCACACTCAGGATACCAGAAAACTTCGTGTGTGTGTGGAGGTGGGGAAACAAAGCACACGCATTTTTCAGGGGGCACAGTTATTCCCAAGTTGTGGGTTGTATGATAAACATCTCCACTTCCCATGGAGAGGCACATGCTGATACTAGGTTTTAGAGCCCAATCCCACTTTCAGCCAAACTCTGGCCTAGGAAAACCATCAGGGAAGACAAGCAAAGGGGTTCAATTAAAACCAAGACGCTGATGTCACTTGGAGGAACTACCACACCCTCAGGATTCTGGAATCCAACCTTGTGTGGTGGGGAGGTGTGGAGCCCCAATCCACGCAGATGAATATGTGCTCAGGTGTTTCCCTTTAGGGAGAATTCCTCTAAGAACTTCCTCAGTCCATCGGAGGGTACTCGCTGCTAATTGGCCTCCAAGCCCAACCCCCAGCTTTCCCTCATGGCCCGGCATAAGGAAACACTCAGGGAACACAAGCTAGGGGATTCTAATAGAACCTAGGTTCTGCTGTGATTTGGAGTAGCCTCCCCATGCTCAGGATTCCAGAAAACTTCTTCGTGTGTGTGCTGTTGGTGGAGAAACAGAGTCCACGCGTATTTCAGGGGGCACAGGTATTCCATTGTTGTGGGTTGTTGGTTAAACACCTCCAATTTCCATGGAAAGGCACTCACTCACTAATACTTGGATTTAGAGCTCAAATCCCACTTTGAACCGCACTCCAGCTTACGCAATCCATCAGGGAAGAGAGGTTAAGGATTCTCTAGAACACTGGCACTGCTGTCAGTTGGAGGATCTTTCCCAATTCAGGTATCCAGAAGCCAGTCTTGTGGGAGGGGGATTTCTGTATCCCCACTCCACGTAGATGGATGTGGGCACAGGTGTTCACCTTTAGGGAGAATTGATCTAAATACTTCCACAGTCCATCGGGGGCACTCGCTACTATATGGCCTCAAAGCCCAACCCCCAGCTTTTCCTCAGAGCCAGGCCTAGGGAAACACTCAGGGATTACAAGCTATCGGATATTATTAGAACCCAGGCGGTGCTGTCACTTGAAATTGCCGGCCCAAACTCAGGATACCTGAACACGTCTTCGTGTGTGTGTTGGAAGTGGGGAAACTGAGTTCATGCATCTTTATGGGGGCACAGTTATTCCCAGGTAGATGATGTAGTTTAAACACCTTCACTTCTCATAGAGAGGCACTAGTTATTACTTGGCTTTAGAGCCCATCCCCCACCATCGCTCACTGCTAGGCCTAGGAAATCACTTAGGGAAGTCAAGCTAAGGGATTCTATTAGAACCCAGGTGCTGCTTTCAGTTTGTGGAGCCTCCCTACTCTCAGAATACCAGAACACTTCTTCGTGTGTGAGCTGGATGTAGGGAAACAGAGTCAAAGCATCTTACAGGGGGCACAGTTATTCCATGGTTGTGGGTTGTAGGGTAAAAAGCCACATCCCATCGATAGGCTCTCGCTAATACTTGGTTTAGAGCCCAACCCCCACATTCCACCCCTCTCCAGCCTAGGAATGCAATCAGGGAAGACAAGCTAAGGGATTCTATAAGAACCCAGGTGCTGCTGACATTTGGAGGAGACTCCCCACAATCAGGATACCTGAGCACGTCTCAGTGTGTGTGCTGGAGGTGGGGAAACAGAGTCCACGCATCTGTATGGGGGCATAGGTGTTCCAAGATTGGGGAAGTAGTTTCAAACCCTCCAATACCCACAGAGATGCACTCGCTAATACTTGGCTTTAGAGCCCATCCCCCACCATCGCTCACTGCTAGGCCTAGGAAAACACTTAGGGAAGTCAAGCTAAGGGATTCTATTACAACCCAGGTGCTACTGTCTGTTGGAGGAAGCTCCCCACAGTCAGAACACCAGAACACTTCTTCCTGTGTTTGCTGGAAGTGGGGAAACATAGAACACGCATTTTTCAGGGGGCACAGTTATTCCATGGTTGTGGGTTGTAGGTTAAACACCCACATCCCATGGATAGGCTCTCGCTACTACTTGGTTTAGAGCCCAATCCCAACTTTCCCCCGCACACCGGCCTTGGCAATCCACCATGGAATACAAGTTAAGGTATAGTATTAGAACCCAGGCACTGCTGTTATTTGGAAGAACTTCCCCACACTCAAGATATCTGAACCCAATGTCGTGTATGTGCTGGTGGAGGGAAACAATGTCCACGCATATTTATGGGGGCACAGGTGTTCCAAGTTGGGGATTTGGTTTAAAAACTCCACTGCCCAGAGAGGGGCACTCGCTAACCCTTGTCTTTAGAGCCCATCCCCCACATTCGCTCACTGCCCGGCCTAGGTAAACACTCAAGGAGGTCAAGGTAACGGATTCTATTAGACCCCAGGTGCTGCTGTCATTTGGAGGGAACTCCCACCATTCAGGATAGAAGAACACTTCCTCGTTTGTGTGCTGGTGGTGGGGAAACAGGGTCAAGGCATCTTTCAGGTGGCACATGTATTCCCACGTTGCTGGCTGTAGGTAAAATTTCTCAAATTCCCATGTAGATGCATTGGCCAATTCTTGGTATTAGAGCAGAAACCCCACATTCCCCAGCACTCCAGCCTAGGCAAACCATCAGGGAAGGCAAGTTAAGGGATTCAAGTAGAACACAAGCGCTCCTGACATTTGGAGGAACTTCCCCACACTCAGGATCCCGGAACCCAACCTTGTGGCGGGGAGATGTGGAGCCACAATCCAAGTAGATGAATGGGGTCACAAATGTTCCCCATTAGGGGGAAGTCCTCTAAATACTTCCACATTCCATAGGGAGGCAGTTGCTGCTACTTGGCCTCCAAGGCAAACTCCCAGCTTTCCCTCTCAGCCCGGCCTAGGAAAACACACAAGGAATACAAGCTAGTTATTCTATTAGAACCCAGGCACTGCTGTCACTTGGAGGAGCCTCCCCACAATCAGGACACCTGAGCACGTCTCCGTGTGTGTACTGGAGGTCGGGAAACAGATTCCACGCATCTTTATGGGGGAACAGGTTTTCCAAGTTTGGGGAAGTAGTTTAAAACCCTCCACTGCCCACAGAGTTGCACTCGCTAATACTTGGCTTTAGAGCCCTTCCCCCACCATCGCTCACTGCTAGGCCTAGGAAAACACTTAGGGAAGTCAAGCTAATGGATTCTATTAGGACCCAGGTGCTGCTGTCAGTTGGAGGAACCTACCCAGACTCAGAACACCAGAAAACATCTTCGTTTGTGTGCTGGATGTAGGGAAACAGAGTCAAAGCATCTTTCAGGGGGCACAGTTATTCCATGGTTGTGGGTTGTAAGCTAACACCCACATCCCATGGATAGGCTCTCGCTAATACTTGGTTTAGAGCCCAATCCCAACTTTCCCCCACACACCGGCCTTGGCAAGCCATCATGGAAGACAAGTTAAGGTATTGTATTAGAACCGAGGCGCTGCTGTTACTTGGAAGAACCTCCCCACACTCAAGACATCTGAACCAGATGTCGTGTGTGTGCTGGAGGAGGGACACAGTGTCCACGCCTCTTTATGGGGGCACAGGTGTTCCCAGGTTGGGGATATACTTTCACCACCTCCACTGCCAAAAGATAGGAACTCGCTAATACTTGGTTTTAGACCACAGCCACCAACTTCGCTCACAACCCGGCCAAGGTATATACTCAGGGAAGTCAACCTAATGGATCCAATTAGATCCCAGGTGCTACTGTCTGTTGCAGGAGCCTCCCCACACTCAGGATACCAGAAAACTTCGTGTGTGTGTGGAGGTGGGGAAACAAAGCACACGCATTTTTCAGGGGGCACAGTTATTCCCAAGTTGTGGGTTGTATGATCAACATCTCCACTTCCCATGGAGAGGCACATGCTGATACTAGGTTTTAGAGCCCAATCCCACTTTCAGCCAAACTCTGGCCTAGGAAAACCATCAGGGAAGACAAGCAAAGGGGTTCAATTAAAACCAAGACGCTGATGTCACTTGGAGGAACTACCACACCCTCAGGATTCTGGAATCCAACCTTGTGTGGTGGGGAGGTGTGGAGCCCCAATCCACGCAGATGAATATGTGCTCAGGTGTTTCCCTTTAGGGAGAATTCCTCTAAGAACTTCCTCAGTCCATCGGAGGGTACTCGCTGCTAATTGGCCTCCAAGCCCAACCCCCAGCTTTTCCTCATGGCCCGGCCTAAGGAAACACTCAGGGAACACAAGCTAAGGGAGTCTAATAGAACCTAGGTTCTGCTGTGATTTGGAGTAGCCTCCCCATGCTCAGGATTCCAGAAAACTTCCTCGTGTGTGTGCTGTTGGTGGAGAAACATAGTCCACACGTATTTCAGGGGGCACAGGTATTCCATTGTTGTGGGTTGTTGGTTAAACACCTCCAATTTCCATGGAAATGCACTCACTAATACTTGGATTTAGAGCTCAAATTCCACTTTGAACCGCACTCCAGCTTAGGCAATCCATCAGGGAAGAGAGGTTAAGGATTCTCTAGAACACTGGCACTGCTGTCAGTTGGAGGATCTTTCCCAATTCAGGATTCCAGAAGCCAGTCTTGTGGGAGGGGGATTTCTGTATCCCCACTCCACGTAGATGGATGTGGGCACAGGTGTTCACCTTTAGGGAGAATTGATCTAAATACTTCCACAGTCCATCGGGGGCACTCGCTACTATATGGCCTCAAAGCCCAAACCCCAGCTTTCCCTCAGAGCCAGGCCTAGGGAAACACTCAGGGATTACAAGCTATCGGATATTATTAGAACCCAGGCTGTGCTGTCGCTTGAAATTGCCGGCAAAACTCAGGATACCTGAACACGTCTTCGTGTGTGTGTTGGAAGTGGGGAAACTGAGTTCATGCATCTTTATGGGGGCACAGTTATTCCCAGGTAGATGATGTAGTTTAAACACCTTCACTTCTCATAGAGAGGCACTAGCTATTACTTGGCTTTAGAGCCCATCCCCCACCATCGCTCACTGCTAGGCCTAGGAAATCACTTAGGGAAGTCAAGCTAAGGGATTCTATTAGAACCCAGGTGCTGCTGTCAGTTTGTGGAGCCTCCCTACTCTCAGAATACCAGAACACTACTTCGTGTGTGAGCTGGATGTAGGGAAACAGAGTCAAAGCATCTTTCAGGGGGCACAGTTATTCCATGGTTGTGGGTTGTAGGTTAAACAGCCACATCCCATCGATAGGCTCTCGCTAATACTTGGTTTAGAGCCCAACCCCCACATTCCACCCCTCTCCAGCCTAGGAATGCCATCAGGGAAGACAAGCTAAGGGATTCTATAAGAACCCAGGCGCTGCTGGCATTTGGAGGAGACTCCCCACAATCAGGATACCTGAGCACGTCTCAGTGTGTGTGCTGGGGGTGGGGAAACAGAGTCCACGCATCTGTATGGGGGCACAGGTGTTCCAAGATTGGGGAAGTAGTTTCAAACCCTCCAATACCCACAGAGATGCACTCGCTAATACTTGGCTTTAGAGCCCATCCCCCACCATCGCTCACTGCTAGGCCTAGGAAAACACTTAGGGAAGTCAAGCTAAGGGATTCTATTACAACCCAGGTGCTACTGTCTGTTGGAGGAAGCTCCCCACAGTCAGAACACCAGAACACTTCTTCCTGTGTTTGCTGGAAGTGGGGAAACATAGCACACGCATTTTTCAGGGGGCACAGTTATTCCATGGTTGTGGGTTGTAGGTTAAACACCCACATCCCATGGATAGGCTCTCGCTACTACTTGGTTTAGAGCCCAATCCCAACTTTCCCCCGCACACCGGCCTTGACAATCCACCATGGAATACAAGTTAAGGTATAGTATTAGAACCCAGGCACTGCTGTTATTTGGAAGAACTTCCCCACACTCAAGACATCTGAACCCAATGTCGTGTATGTGCTGGTGGAGGGAAACAAAGTCCACGCATCTTTATGGGGGCACAGGTGTTCCAAGTTGGGGATTTGGTTTAAAAACTCCACTGCCCAGAGAGGGGCACTCGCTAACCCTTGTCTTTAGAGCCCATCCCCCACATTCGCTCACAGCCCGGCCTAGGTAAACACTCAAGGAGATCAAGGTAACGGATTCTATTAGACCCCAGGTGCTGCTGTCATTTGGAGGGAACTCCCACCATTCAGGATAGAAGAACACTTCCTCGTTTGTGTGCTGGTGGTGGGGAAACAGGGTCAAGGCATCTTTCAGGTGGCACATGTATTCCCACGTTGCTGGGTGTAGGTAAAATTTCTCAAATTCCCATGTAGATGCATTGGCCAATTCTTGGTATTAGAGCAGAAACCCCACATTCCCCAGCACTCCAGCCTAGGCAAACCATCAGGGAAGGCAAGTTAAGGGATTCAAGTAGAACACAAGCGCTCCTGACATTTGGAGGAACTTCCCCACACTCAGGATCCCGGAACCCAACCTTGTGGCGGGGAGATGTGGAGCCACAATCCAAGTAGATGAATGGGGTCACAAATGTTCCCCATTAGGGGGAAGTCCTCTAAATACTTCCACATTCCATAGGGAGGCAGTTGCTGCTACTTGGCCTCCAAGGCAAACTCCCAGCTTTCCCTCTCAGCCCGGCCTAGGAAAACACACAAGGAATACAAGCTAGTTATTCTATTAGAACCCAGGCACTGCTGTCACTTGGAGGAGCCTCCCCACAATCAGGACACCTGAGCACGTCTCCGTGTGTGTACTGGAGGTCGGGAAACAGATTCCACGCATCTTTATGGGGGAACAGGTTTTCCAAGTTTGGGGAAGTAGTTTAAAACCCTCCACTGCCCACAGAGTTGCACTCGCTAATACTTGGCTTTAGAGCCCTTCCCCCACCATCGCTCACTGCTAGGCCTAGGAAAACACTTAGGGAAGTCAAGCTAAGGGATTCTATTAGGACCCAGGTGCTGCTGTCAGTTGGAGGAACCTACCCAGACTCAGAACACCAGAAAACATCTTCGTTTGTGTGCTGGATGTAGGGAAACAGAGTCAAAGCATCTTTCAGGGGGCACAGTTATTCCATGGTTGTGGGTTGTAAGCTAACACCCACATCCCATGGATAGGCTCTCGCTAATACTTGGTTTAGAGCCCAATCCCAACTTTCCCCCACACACCGGCCTTGGCAAGCCATCATGGAAGACAAGTTAAGGTATTGTATTAGAACCGAGGCGCTGCTGTTACTTGGAAGAACATCCCCACACTCAAGACATCTGAACCAGATGTCGTGTGTGTGCTGGAGGAGGGAAACAGTGTCCACGCCTCTTTATGGGGGCACAGGTGTTCCCAGGTTGGGGATATACTTTCACCACCTCCACTGCCAAAAGATAGGAACTCGCTAATACTTGGTTTTAGACCACAACCACCAACTTCGCTCACAACCCGGCCAAGGTATATACTCAGGGAAGTCAACCTAATGGATCCAATTAGATCCCAGGTGCTACTGTCTGTTGCAGGAGCCTCCCCACACTCAGGATACCAGAAAACTTCGTGTGTGTGTGGAGGTGGGGAAACAAAGCACACGCATTTTTCAGGGGGCACAGTTATTCCCAAGTTGTGGGTTGTATGATAAACATCTCCACTTCCCATGGAGAGGCACATGCTGATACTAGGTTTTAGAGCCCAATCCCACTTTCAGCCAAACTCTGGCCTAGGAAAACCATCAGGGAAGACAAGCAAAGGGGTTCAATTAAAACCAAGACGCTGATGTCACTTGGAGGAACTACCACACCCTCAGGATTCTGGAATCCAACCTTGTGTGGTGGGGAGGTGTGGAGCCCCAATCCACGCAGATGAATATGTGCTCAGGTGTTTCCCTTTAGGGAGAATTCCTCTAAGAACTTCCTCAGTCCATCGGAGGGTACTCGCTGCTAATTGGCCTCCAAGCCCAACCCCCAGCTTTCCCTCATGGCCCGGCCTAAGGAAACACTCAGGGAACACAAGCTAAGGGATTCTAATAGAACCTAGGTCCTGCTGTGATTTGGAGTAGCCTCCCCATGCTCAGGATTCCAGAAAACTTCCTCGTGTGTGTGCTGTTGGTGGAGAAACATAGTCCACACGTATTTCAGGGGGCACAGGTATTCCATTGTTGTGGGTTGTTGGTTAAACACCTCCAATTTCCATGGAAAGGCACTCACTAATACTTGGATTTAGAGCTCAAATCCCACTTTGAACCGCACTCCAGCTTAGGCAATCCATCAGGGAAGAGAGGTTAAGGATTCTCTAGAACACTGGCACTGCTGTCAGTTGGAGGATCTTTCCCAATTCAGGATTCCAGAAGCCAGTCTTGTGGGAGGGGGATTTCTGTATCCCCACTCCACGTAGATGGATGTGGGCACAGGTGTTCACCTTTAGGGAGAATTGATCTAAATACTTCCACAGTCCATCGGGGGCACTCGCTACTATATGGCCTCAAAGCCCAAACCCCAGCTTTCCCTCAGAGCCAGGCCTAGGGAAACACTCAGGGATTACAAGCTATCGGATATTATTAGAACCCAGGCGGTGCTGTCGCTTGAAATTGCCGGCCCAAACTCAGGATACCTGAACACGTCTTCGTGTGTGTGTTGGAAGTGGGGAAACTGAGTTCATGCATCTTTATGGGGGCACAGTTATTCCCAGGTAGATGATGTAGTTTAAACACCTTCACTTCTCATAGAGAGGCACTAGCTATTACTTGGCTTTAGAGCCCATCCCCCACCATCGCTCACTGCTAGGCCTAGGAAATCACTTAGGGAAGTCAAGCTAAGGGATTCTATTAGAACCCAGGTGCTGCTGTCAGTTTGTGGAGCCTCCCTACTCTCAGAATACCAGAACACTACTTCGTGTGTGAGCTGGATGTAGGGAAACAGAGTCAAAGCATCTATCAGGGGGCACAGTTATTCCATGGTTGTGGGTTGTAAGTTAAACAGCCACATCGCATCGATAGGTTCTCGCTAAATGTTGGTTTAGAGCCCAACCCCCACATTCCACCCCTCTCCAGCCTAGAAATGCCATCAGGGAAGACAAGCTAAGGGATTCTATAAGAACCCAGGCGCTGCTGGCATTTGGAGGAGACTCCCCACAATCAGGATACCTGAGCACGTCTCAGTGTGTGTGCTGGAGGTGGGGAAACAGAGTCCACGCATCTGTATGGGGGCACAGGTGTTCCAAGATTGGGGAAGTAGTTTCAAACCCTCCAATACCCACAGAGATGCACTCGCTAATACTTGGCTTTAGAGCCCATCCCCCACCATCGCTCACTGCTAGGCCTAGGAAAACACTTAGGGAAGTCAAGCTAAGGGATTCTATTACAACCCAGGTGCTACTGTCTGTTGGAGGAAGCTCCCCACAGTCAGAACACCAGAACACTTCTTCCTGTGTTTGCTGGAAGTGGGGAAACATAGCACACGCATTTTTCAGGGGGCACAGTTATTCCATGGTTGTGGGTTGTAGGTTAAACACCCACATCCCATGGATAGGCTCTCGCTACTACTTGGTTTAGAGCCCAATCCCAACTTTCCCCCGCACACCGGCCTTGGCAATCCACCATGGAATACAAGTTAAGGTATAGTATTAGAACCCAGGCACTGCTGTTATTTGGAAGAACTTCCCCACACTCAAGACATCTGAACCCAATGTCGTGTATGTGCTGGTGGAGGGAAACAAAGTCCACGCATCTTTATGGGGGCACAGGTGTTCCAAGTTGGGGATTTGGTTTAAAAACTCCACTGCCCAGAGAGGGGCACTCGCTAACCCTTGTCTTTAGAGCCCATCCCCCACATTCGCTCACAGCCCGGCCTAGGTAAACACTCAAGGAGGTCAAGGTAACGGATTCTATTAGACCCCAGGTGCTGCTGTCATTTGGAGGGAACTCCCACCATTCAGGATAGAAGAACACTTCCTCGTTTGTGTGCTGGTGGTGGGGAAACAGGGTCAAGGCATCTTTCAGGTGGCACATGTATTCCCACGTTGCTGGGTGTAGGTAAAATTTCTCAAATTCCCATGTAGATGCATTGGCCAATTCTTGGTATTAGAGCCGAAACCCCACATTCCCCAGCACTCCAGCCTAGGCAAACCATCAGGGAAGGCAAGTTAAGGGATTCAAGTAGAACACAAGCGCTCCTGACATTTGGAGGAACTTCCCCACACTCAGGATCCCGGAACCCAACCTTGTGGTGGGGAGATGTGGAGCCACAATCCAAGTAGATGAATGGGGTCACAAATGTTCCCCATTAGGGGGAAGTCCTCTAAATACTTCCACATTCCATAGGGAGGCAGTTGCTGCTACTTGGCCTCCAAGGCAAACTCCCAGCTTTCCCTCTCAGCCCGGCCTAGGAAAACACACAAGGAATACAAGCTAGTTATTCTATTAGAACCCAGGCACTGCTGTCACTTGGAGGAGCCTCCCCACAATCAGGACACCTGAGCACGTCTCCGTGTGTGTACTGGAGGTCGGGAAACAGATTCCACGCATCTTTATGGGGGAACAGGTTTTCCAAGTTTGGGGAAGTAGTTTAAAACCCTCCACTGCCCACAGAGTTGCACTCGCTAATACTTGGCTTTAGAGCCCTTCCCCCACCATCGCTCACTGCTAGGCCTAGGAAAACACTTAGGGAAGTCAAGCTAAGGGATTCTATTAGGACCCAGGTGCTGCTGTCAGTTGGAGGAACCTACCCAGACTCAGAACACCAGAAAACATCTTCGTTTGTGTGCTGGATGTAGGGAAACAGAGTCAAAGCATCTTTCAGGGGGCACAGTTATTCCATGGTTGTGGGTTGTAAGCTAACACCCACATCCCATGGATAGGCTCTCGCTAATACTTGGTTTAGAGCCCAATGCCAACTTTCCCCCACACACCGGCCTTGGCAAGCCATCATGGAAGACAAGTTAAGGTATTGTATTAGAACCGAGGCGCTGCTGTTACTTGGAAGAACCTCCCCACACTCAAGACATCTGAACCAGATGTCGTGTGTGTGCTGGAGGAGGGAAACAGTGTCCACGCCTCTTTATGGGGGCACAGGTGTTCCCAGGTTGGGGATATACTTTCACCACCTCCACTGCCAAAAGATAGGAACTCGCTAATACTTGGTTTTAGACCACAACCACCAACTTCGCTCACAACCCGGCCAAGGTATATACTCAGGGAAGTCAACCTAATGGATCCAATTAGATCCCAGGTGCTACTGTCTGTTGCAGGAGCCTCCCCACACTCAGGATACCAGAAAACTTCGTGTGTGTGTGGAGGTGGGGAAACAAAGCACACGCATTTTTCAGGGGGCACAGTTATTCCCAAGTTGTGGGTTGTATGATAAACATCTCCACTTCCCATGGAGAGGCACATGCTGATACTTGGTTTTAGAGCCCAATCCCACTTTCAGCCAAACTCTGGCCTAGGAAAACCATCAGGGAAGACAAGCAAAGGGGTTCAATTAAAACCAAGACGCTGATGTCACTTGGAGGAACTACCACACCCTCAGGATTCTGGAATCCAACCTTGTGTGGTGGGGAGGTGTGGAGCCCCAATCCACGCAGATGAATATGTGCTCAGGTGTTTCCCTTTAGGGAGAATTCCTCTAAGAACTTCCTCAGTCCATCGGAGGGTACTCGCTGCTAATTGGCCTCCAAGCCCAACCCCCAGCTTTCCCTCATGGCCCGGCCTAAGGAAACACTCAGGGAACACAAGCTAAGGGAGTCTAATAGAACCTAGGTCCTGCTGTGATTTGGAGTAGCCTCCCCATGCTCAGGATTCCAGAAAACTTCCTCGTGTGTGTGCTGTTGGTGGAGAAACATAGTCCACACGTATTTCAGGGGGCACAGGTATTCCATTGTTGTGGGTTGTTGGTTAAACACCTCCAATTTCCATGGAAAGGCACTCACTAATACTTGGATTTAGAGCTCAAATCCCACTTTGAACCGCACTCCAGCTTAGGCAATCCATCAGGGAAGAGAGGTTAAGGATTCTCTAGAACACTGGCACTGCTGTCAGTTGGAGGATCTTTCCCAATTCAGGATTCCAGAAGCCAGTCTTGTGGGAGGGGGATTTCTGTATCCCCACTCCACGTAGATGGATGTGGGCACAGGTGTTCACCTTTAGGGAGAATTGATCTAAATACTTCCACAGTCCATCGGGGGCACTCGCTACTATATGGCCTCAAAGCCCAAACCCCAGCTTTCCCTCAGAGCCAGGCCTAGGGAAACACTCAGGGATTACAAGCTATCGGATATTATTAGAACCCAGGCGGTGCTGTCGCTTGAAATTGCCGGCCCAAACTCAGGATACCTGAACACGTCTTCGTGTGTGTGTTGGAAGTGGGGAAACTGAGTTCATGCATCTTTATGGGGGCACAGTTATTCCCAGGTAGATGATGTAGTTTAAACACCTTCACTTCTCATAGAGAGGCACTAGCTATTACTTGGCTTTAGAGCCCATCCCCCACCATCGCTCACTGCTAGGCCTAGGAAATCACTTAGGGAAGTCAAGCTAAGGGATTCTATTAGAACCCAGGTGCTGCTGTCAGTTTGTGGAGCCTCCCTACTCTCAGAATACCAGAACACTACTTCGTGTGTGAGCTGGATGTAGGGAAACAGAGTCAAAGCATCTATCAGGGGGCACAGTTATTCCATGGTTGTGGGTTGTATGTTAAACAGCCACATCGCATCGATAGGTTCTCGCTAAATGTTGGTTTAGAGCCCAACCCCCACATTCCACCCCTCTCCAGCCTAGAAATGACATCAGGGAAGACAAGCTAAGGGATTCTATAAGAACCCAGGCGCTGCTGGCATTTGGAGGAGACTCCCCACAATCAGGATACCTGAGCACGTCTCAGTGTGTGTGCTGGAGGTGGGGAAACAGAGTCCACGCATCTGTATGGGGGCACAGGTGTTCCAAGATTGGGGAAGTAGTTTCAAACCCTCCAATACCCACAGAGATGCACTCGCTAATACTTGGCTTTAGAGCCCATCCCCCACCATCGCTCACTGCTAGGCCTAGGAAAACACTTAGGGAAGTCAAGCTAAGGGATTCTATTACAACCCAGGTGCTACTGTCTGTTGGAGGAAGCTCCCCACAGTCAGAACACCAGAACACTTCTTCCTGTGTTTGCTGGAAGTGGGGAAACATAGCACACGCATTTTTCAGGGGGCACAGTTATTCCATGGTTGTGGGTTGTAGGTTAAACACCCACATCCCATGGATAGGCTCTCGCTACTACTTGGTTTAGAGCCCAATCCCAACTTTCCCCCGCACACCGGCCTTGGCAATCCACCATGGAATACAAGTTAAGGTATAGTATTAGAACCCAGGCACTGCTGTTATTTGGAAGAACTTCCCCACACTCAAGACATCTGAACCCAATGTCGTGTATGTGCTGGTGGAGGGAAACAAAGTCCACGCATCTTTATGGGGGCACAGGTGTTCCAAGTTGGGGATTTGGTTTAAAAACTCCACTGCCCAGAGAGGGGCACTCGCTAACCCTTGTCTTTAGAGCCCATCCCCCACATTCGCTCACAGCCCGGCCTAGGTAAACACTCAAGGAGGTCAAGGTAACGGATTCTATTAGACCCCAGGTGCTGCTGTCATTTGGAGGGAACTCCCACCATTCAGGATAGAAGAACACTTCCTCGTTTGTGTGCTGGTGGTGGGGAAACAGGGTCAAGGCATCTTTCAGGTGGCACATGTATTCCCACGTTGCTGGGTGTAGGTAAAATTTCTCAAATTCCCATGAAGATGCATTGGCCAATTCTTGGTATTAGAGCCGAAACCCCACATTCCCCAGCACTCCAGCCTAGGCAAACCATCAGGGAAGGCAAGTTAAGGGATTCAAGTAGAACACAAGCGCTCCTGACATTTGGAGGAACTTCCCCACACTCAGGATCCCGGAACCCAACCTTGTGGTGGGGAGATGTGGAGCCACAATCCAAGTAGATGAATGGGGTCACAAATGTTCCCCATTAGGGGGAAGTCCTCTAAATACTTCCACATTCCATAGGGAGGCAGTTGCTGCTACTTGGCCTCCAAGGCAAACTCCCAGCTTTCCCTCTCAGCCCGGCCTAGGAAAACACACAAGGAATACAAGCTAGTTATTCTATTAGAACCCAGGCACTGCTGTCACTTGGAGGAGCCTCCCCACAATCAGGACACCTGAGCACGTCTCCGTGTGTGTACTGGAGGTCGGGAAACAGATTCCACGCATCTTTATGGGGGAACAGGTTTTCCAAGTTTGGGGAAGTAGTTTAAAACCCTCCACTGCCCACAGAGTTGCACTCGCTAATACTTGGCTTTAGAGCCCTTCCCCCACCATCGCTCACTGCTAGGCCTAGGAAAACACTTAGGGAAGTCAAGCTAAGGGATTCTATTAGGACCCAGGTGCTGCTGTCAGTTGGAGGAACCTACCCAGACTCAGAACACCAGAAAACATCTTCGTTTGTGTGCTGGATGTAGGGAAACAGAGTCAAAGCATCTTTCAGGGGGCACAGTTATTCCATGGTTGTGGGTTGTAAGCTAACACCCACATCCCATGGATAGGCTCTCGCTAATACTTGGTTTAGAGCCCAATGCCAACTTTCCCCCACACACCGGCCTTGGCAAGCCATCATGGAAGACAAGTTAAGGTATTGTATTAGAACCGAGGCGCTGCTGTTACTTGGAAGAACCTCCCCACACTCAAGACATCTGAACCAGATGTCGTGTGTGTGCTGGAGGAGGGAAACAGTGTCCACGCCTCTTTATGGGGGCACAGGTGTTCCCAGGTTGGGGATATACTTTCACCACCTCCACTGCCAAAAGATAGGAACTCGCTAATACTTGGTTTTAGACCACAACCACCAACTTCGCTCACAACCCGGCCAAGGTATATACTCAGGGAAGTCAACCTAATGGATCCAATTAGATCCCAGGTGCTACTGTCTGTTGCAGGAGCCTCCCCACACTCAGGATACCAGAAAACTTCGTGTGTGTGTGGAGGTGGGGAAACAAAGCACACGCATTTTTCAGGGGGCACAGTTATTCCCAAGTTGTGGGTTGTATGGTAAACATCTCCACTTCCCATGGAGAGGCACATGCTGATACTTGGTTTTAGAGCCCAATCCCAATTTCAGCCAAACTCTGGCCTAGGAAAACCATCAGGGAAGACAAGCAAAGGGGTTCAATTAAAACCAAGACGCTGATGTCACTTGGAGGAACTACCACACCCTCAGGATTCTGGAATCCAACCTTGTGTGGTGGGGAGGTGTGGAGCCCCAATCCACGCAGATGAATATGTGCTCAGGTGTTTCCCTTTAGGGAGAATTCCTCTAAGAACTTCCTCAGTCCATCGGAGGGTACTCGCTGCTAATTGGCCTCCAAGCCCAACCCCCAGCTTTCCCTCATGGCCCGGCCTAAGGAAACACTCAGGGAACACAAGCTAAGGGATTCTAATAGAACCTAGGTTCTGCTGTGATTTGGAGTAGCCTCCCCATGCTCAGGATTCCAGAAAACTTCTTCGTGTGTGTGCTGTTGGTGGAGAAACAGAGTCCACGCGTATTTCAGGGGGCACAGGTATTCCATTGTTGTGTGTTGTTGGTTAAACACCTCCAATTTCCATGGAAAGGCACTCACTAATACTTGGATTTAGAGCTCAAATCCCACTTTGAACCGCACTCCAGCTTAGGCAATCCATCAGGGAAGAGAGGTTAAGGATTCTCTAGAACACTGGCACTGCGGTCAGTTGGAGGATCTTTCCCAATTCAGGATTCCAGAAGCCAGTCTTGTGGGAGGGGGATTTCTGTATCCCCACTCCACGTAGATGGATGTGGGCACAGGTGTTCACCTTTAGGGAGAATTGATCTAAATAATTCCACAGTCCATCGGGGGCACTCGCTACTATATGGCCTCAAAGCCCAACCCCCAGGTTTCCCTCAGAGCCAGGCCTAGGGAAACACTCAGGGATTACAAGCTATCGGATATTATTAGAACCCAGGCGGTGCTGTCACTTGAAATTGCCGGCCCAAACTCAGGATACCTGAACACGTCTTCGTGTGTGTGTTGGAAGTGGGGAAACTGAGTTCATGCATCTTTATGGGGGCACAGTTATTCCCAGGTAGATGATGTAGTTTAAACACCTTCACTTCTCATAGAGAGGCACTAGCTATTACTTGGCTTTAGAGCCCATCCCCCACCATCGCTCACTGCTAGGCCTAGGAAATCACTTAGGGAAGTCAAGCTTAGGGATTCTATTAGAACCCAGGAGCTGCTGTCAGTTTGTGGAGACTCCCTACTCTCAGAATACCAGAACACTTCTTCGTGTGTGAGCTGGATGTAGGGAAACAGAGTCAAAGCATCTTTCAGGGGGCACAGTTATTCCATGGTTGTGGGTTGTAGGTTAAACAGCCACATCCCATCGATAGGCTCTCTCTAATACTTGGTTTAGAGCACAACCCCCACATTCCACCCCTCTCCAGCCTAGGAATGCCATCAGGGAAGACAAGCTAAGGGATTCTATAAGAACCCAGGCGCTGCTGGCATTTGGAGGAGACTCCCCACAATCAGGATACCTGAGCACGTCTCAGTGTGTGTGCTGGAGGTGGGGAAACAGAGTCCACGCATCTGTATGGGGGCACAGGTGTTCCAAGATTGGGGAAGTAGTTTCAAACCCTCCAATACCCACAGAGATGCACTCGCTAATACTTGACTTTAGAGCCCATCCCCCACCATCGCTCACTGCTAGGCCTAGGAAAACACTTAGGGAAGTCAAGCTAAGGGATTCTATTACAACCCAGGTGCTACTGTCTGTTGGAGGAAGCTCCCCACAGTCAGAACACCAGAACACTTCTTCCTGTGTTTGCTGGAAGTGGGGAAACTTAGCACACGCATTTTTCAGGGGGCACAGTTATTCCATGGTTGTGGGTTGTAGGTTAAACACCCACATCCCATGGATAGGCTCTCGCTACTACTTGGTTTAGAGCCCAATCCCAACTTTCCCCCGCACACCGGCCTTGGCAATCCACCATGGAATACAAGTTAAGGTATAGTATTAGAACCCAGGCACTGCTGTTATTTGGAAGAACTTCCCCACACTCAAGACATCTGAACCCAATGTCGTGTATGTGCTGGTGGAGGGAAACAAAGTCCACGCATCTTTATGGGGGCACAGGTGTTCCAAGTTGGGGATTTGGTTTAAAAACTCCACTGCCCAGAGAGGGGCACTCGCTAACCCTTGTCTTTAGAGCCCATCCCCCACATTCGCTCACAGCCCGGCCTAGGTAAACACTCAAGGAGGTCAAGGTAACGGATTCTATTAGACCCCAGGTGCTGCTGTCATTTGGAGGGAACTCCCACCATTCAGGATAGAAGAACACTTCCTCGTATATGTGCTGGTGGTGGAGAAACAGGGTCAAGGCATCTTTCAGGTGGCACATGTATTCCCACGTTGCTGGGTGTAGGTAAAATTTCTCAAATTCCCATGTAGATGCATTGGCCAATTCTTGGTATTAGAGCCGAAACCCCACATTCCCCAGCACTCAAGCCTAGGCAAACCATCAGGGAAGGCAAGTTAAGGGATTCAAGTAGAACACAAGCGCTCCTGACATTTGGAGGAACTTCCCAACACTCAGGATCCCGGAACACAACCTTGTGGTGGGGAGATGTGGAGCCACAATCAAAGTAGATGAATGGGGTCACAAATGTTCCCCATTAGGGGGAAGTCCTCTAAATACTTCCACATTCCATAGGGAGGCAGTTGCTGCTACTTGGCCTCCAAGGCAAACTCCCAGCTTTCCCTCTCAGCCCGGCCTAGGAAAACACACAAGGAATACAAGCTAGTTATTCTATTCGAACCCAGGCACTGCTGTCACTTGGAGGAGCCTCCCCACAATCAGGACACCTGAGCACATCTCCGTGTGTGTACTGGAAGTCGGGAAACATAGTCCACACATCTTTATGGGGGAACAGGTTTTCCAAGATTGGGGAAGTAGTTTAAAACCCTCCACTGCCCACAGAGGTGCACTCGCTAATACTTGGCTTTAGAGCCCTTCCCCCACCATCGCTCACTGCTAGGCCTAGGAAAACACTTAGGGAAGTCAAGCTAAGGGATTCTATTAGGACCCAGGTGCTGCTGTCAGTTGGAGGAACCTACCCAGACTCAGAACACCAGAAAACATCTTCGTTTGTGTGCTGGATGTAGGGAAACAGAGTCAAAGCATCTTTCAGGGGGCACAGTTATTCCATGGTTGTGGGTTGTAAGCTAACACCCACATCCCATGGATAGGCTCTCGCTAATACTTGGTTTAGAGCCCAATCCCAACTTTCCCCCACACACCGGCCTTGGCAAGCCATCATGGAAGTCAAGTTAAGGTATTGTATTAGAACCGAGGCGCTGCTGTTACTTGGAAGAACCTCCCCACACTCAAGACATCTGAACCAGATGTCGTGTGTGTGCTGGAGGAGGGAAACAGTGTCCACGCCTCTTTATGGGGGCACAGGTGTTCCCAGGTTGGGGATATACTTTCACCACCTCCACAGCCAAAAGTTTGGAACTCGCTAATTCTTGGTTTTAGACCACAACCACCAACTTCGCTCACAACCCGGCCAAGGTATATACTCAGGGAAGTCAACCTAATGGATCCAATTAGATCCCAGGTGCTACTGTCTGTTGCAGGAGCCTCCCCACACTCAGGATACCAGAAAACTTCGTGTGTGTGTGGAGGTGGGGAAACAAAGCACACGCATTTTTCAGGGGGCACAGTTATTCCCAAGTTGTGGGTTGTATGATAAACATCTCCACTTCCCATGGAGAGGCACATGCTGATACTAGGTTTTAGAGCCCAATCCCACTTTCAGCCAAACTCTGGCCTAGGAAAACCATCAGGGAAGACAAGCAAAGGGGTTCAATTAAAACCAAGACGCTGATGTCACTTGGAGGAACTACCACACCCTCAGGATTCTGGAATCCAACCTTGTGTGGTGGGGAGGTGTGGAGCCCCAATCCACGCAGATGAATATGTGCTCAGGTGTTTCCCTTTAGGGAGAATTCCTCTAAGAACTTCCTCAGTCCATCGGAGGGTACTCGCTGCTAATTGGCCTCCAAGCCCAACCCCCAGCTTTCCCTCATGGCCCGGCCTAAGGAAACACTCAGGGAACACAAGCTAAGGGATTCTAATAGAACCTAGGTCCTGCTGTGATTTGGAGTAGCCTCCCCATGCTCAGGATTCCAGAAAACTTCCTCGTGTGTGTGCTGTTTGTGGAGAAACATAGTCCACACGTATTTCAGGGGGCACAGGTATTCCATTGTTGTGGGTTGTTGGTTAAACACCTCCAATTTCCATGGAAAGGCACTCACTAATACTTGGATTTAGAGCTCAAATCCCACTTTGAACCGCACTCCAGCTTAGGCAATCCATCAGGGAAGAGAGGTTAAGGATTCTCTAGAACACTGGCACTGCTGTCAGTTGGAGGATCTTTCCCAATTCAGGATTCCAGAAGCCAGTCTTGTGGGAGGGGGATTTCTGTATCCCCACTCCACGTAGATGGATGTGGGCACAGGTGTTCACCTTTAGGGAGAATTGATCTAAATAATTCCACAGTCCATCGGGGGCACTCGCTACTATATGGCCTCAAAGCCCAAACCCCAGCTTTCCCTCAGAGCCAGGCCTAGGGAAACACTCAGGGATTACAAGCTATCGGATATTATTAGAACCCAGGCGGTGCTGTCACTTGAAATTGCCGGCCCAAACTCAGGATACCTGAACACGTCTTCGTGTGTGTGTTGGAAGTGGGGAAACTGAGTTCATGCATCTTTATGGGGGCACAGTTATTCCCAGGTAGATGATGTAGTTTAAACACCTTCACTTCTCATAGAGAGGCACTAGCTATTACTTGGCTTTAGAGCCCATCCCCCACCATCGCTCACTGCTAGGCCTAGGAAATCACTTAGGGAAGTCAAGCTAAGGGATTCTATTAGAACCCAGGTGCTGCTGTCAGTTTGTGGAGCCTCCCTACTCTCAGAATACCAGAACACTACTTCGTGTGTGAGCTGGATGTAGGGAAACAGAGTCAAAGCATCTATCAGGGGGCACAGTTATTCCATGGTTGTGGGTTGTAAGTTAAACAGCCACATCGCATCGATAGGTTCTCGCTAAAAGTTGGTTTAGAGCCCAACCCCCACATTCCACCCCTCTCCAGCCTAGAAATGCCATCAGGGAAGACAAGCTAAGGGATTCTATAAGAACCCAGGCGCTGCTGGCATTTGGAGGAGACTCCCCACAATCAGGATACCTGAGCACGTCTCAGTGTGTGTGCTGGAGGTGGGGAAACAGAGTCCACGCATCTGTATGGGGGCACAGGTGTTCCAAGATTGGGGAAGTAGTTTCAAACCCTCCAATACCCACAGAGATGCACTCGCTAATACTTGGCTTTAGAGCCCATCCCCCACCATCGCTCACTGCTAGGCCTAGGAAAACACTTAGGGAAGTCAAGCTAAGGGATTCTATTACAACCCAGGTGCTACTGTCTGTTGGAGGAAGCTCCCCACAGTCAGAACACCAGAACACTTCTTCCTGTGTTTGCTGGAAGTGGGGAAACATAGCACACGCATTTTTCAGGGGGCACAGTTATTCCATGGTTGTGGGTTGTAGGTTAAACACCCACATCCCATGGATAGGCTCTCGCTACTACTTGGTTTAGAGCCCAATCCCAACTTTCCCCCGCACACCGGCCTTGGCAATCCACCATGGAATACAAGTTAAGGTATAGTATTAGAACCCAGGCACTGCTGTTATTTGGAAGAACTTCCCCACACTCAAGACATCTGAACCCAATGTCGTGTATGTGCTGGTGGAGGGAAACAAAGTCCACGCATCTTTATGGGGGCACAGGTGTTCCAAGTTGGGGATTTGGTTTAAAAACTCCACTGCCCAGAGAGGGGCACTCGCTAACCCTTGTCTTTAGAGCCCATCCCCCACATTCGCTCACAGCCCGGCCTAGGTAAACACTCAAGGAGGTCAAGGTAACGGATTCTATTAGACCCCAGGTGCTGCTGTCATTTGGAGGGAACTCCCACCATTCAGGATAGAAGAACACTTCCTCGTTTGTGTGCTGGTGGTGGGGAAACAGGGTCAAGGCATCTTTCAGGTGGCACATGTATTCCCACGTTGCTGGGTGTAGGTAAAATTTCTCAAATTCCCATGTAGATGCATTGGCCAATTCTTGGTATTAGAGCAGAAACCCCACATTCCCCAGCACTCCAGCCTAGGCAAACCATCAGGGAAGGCAAGTTAAGGGATTCAAGTAGAACACAAGCGCTCCTGACATTTGGAGGAACTTCCCCACACTCAGGATCCCGGAACCCAACCTTGTGGTGGGGAGATGTGGAGCCACAATCCAAGTAGATGAATGGGGTCACAAATGTTCCCCATTAGGGGGAAGTCCTCTAAATACTTCCACATTCCATAGGGAGGCAGTTGCTGCTACTTGGCCTCCAAGGCAAACTCCCAGCTTTCCCTCTCAGCCCGGCCTAGGAAAACACACAAGGAATACAAGCTAGTTATTCTATTAGAACCCAGGCACTGCTGTCACTTGGAGAAGCCTCCCCACAATCAGGACACCTGAGCACGTCTCCGTGTGTGTACTGGAGGTCGGGAAACAGATTCCACGCATCTTTATGGGGGAACAGGTTTTCCAAATTTGGGGAAGTAGTTTAAAACCCTCCACTGCCCACAGAGTTGCACTCGCTAATACTTGGCTTTAGAGCCCTTCCCCCACCATCGCTCACTGCTAGGCCTAGGAAAACACTTAGGGAAGTCAAGCTAAGGGATTCTATTAGGACCCAGGTGCTGCTGTCAGTTGGAGGAACCTACCCAGACTCAGAACACCAGAAAACATCTTCGTTTGTGTGCTGGATGTAGGGAAACAGAGTCAAAGCATCTTTCAGGGGGCACAGTTATTCCATGGTTGTGGGTTGTAAGCTAACACCCACATCCCATGGATAGGCTCTCGCTAATACTTGGTTTAGAGCCCAATCCCAACTTTCCCCCACACACCGGCCTTGGCAAGCCATCATGGAAGACAAGTTAAGGTATTGTATTAGAACCGAGGCGCTGCTGTTACTTGGAAGAACCTCCCCACACTCAAGACATCTGAACCAGATGTCGTGTGTGTGCTGGAGGAGGGAAACAGTGTCCACGCCTCTTTATGGGGGCACAGGTGTTCCCAGGTTGGGGATATACTTTCACCACCTCCACTGCCAAAAGATAGGAACTCGCTAATACTTGGTTTTAGACCACAACCACCAACTTCGCTCACAACCCGGCCAAGGTATATACTCAGGGAAGTCAACCTAATGGATCCAATTAGATCCCAGGTGCTACTGTCTGTTGCAGGAGCCTCCCCACACTCAGGATACCAGAAAACTTCGTGTGTGTGTGGAGGTGGGGAAACAAAGCACACGCATTTTTCAGGGGGCACAGTTATTCCCAAGTTGTGGGTTGTATGATCAACATCTCCACTTCCCATGGAGAGGCACATGCTGATACTTGGTTTTAGAGCCCAATCCCGCTTTCAGCCAAACTCTGGCCTAGGAAAACCATCAGGGAAGACAAGCAAAGGGGTTCAATTAAAACCAAGACGCTGATGTCACTTGGAGGAACTACCACACCCTCAGGATTCTGGAATCCAACCTTGTGTGGTGGGGAGGTGTGGAGCCCCAATCCACGCAGATGAATATGTGCTCAGGTGTTTCCCTTTAGGGAGAATTCCTCTAAGAACTTCCTCAGTCCATCGGAGGGTACTCGCTGCTAATTGGCCTCCAAGCCCAACCCCCAGCTTTCCCTCATGGCCCGGCCTAAGGTAACACTCAGGGAACACAAGCTAAGGGATTCTAATAGAACCTAGGTTCTGCTGTGATTTGGAGTAGCCTCCCCATGCTCAGGATTCCAGAAAACTTCTTCGTGTGTGTGCTGTTGGTGGAGAAACAGAGTCCACGCGTATTTCAGGGGGCACAGGTATTCCATTGTTGTGGGTTGTTGGTTAAACACCTCCAATTTCCATGGAAAGGCACTCACTAATACTTGGATTTAGAGCTCAAATCCCACTTTGAACCGCACTCCAGCTTAGGCAATCCATCAGGGAAGAGAGGTTAAGGATTCTCTAGAACACTGGCACTGCTGTCAGTTGGAGGATCTTTCCCAATTCAGGATTCCAGAAGCCAGTCTTGTGGGAGGGGGATTTCTGTATCCCCACTCCACGTAGATGGATGTGGGCACAGGTGTTCACCTTTAGGGAGAATTGATCTAAATAATTCCACAGTCCATCGGGGGCACTCGCTACTATATGGCCTCAAAGCCCAAACCCCAGCTTTCCCTCAGAGCCAGGCCTAGGGAAACACTCAGGGATTACAAGCTATCGGATATTATTAGAACCCAGGCGGTGCTGTCACTTGAAATTGCCGGCCCAAACTCAGGATACCTGAACACGTCTTCGTGTGTGTGTTGGAAGTGGGGAAACTGAGTTCATGCATCTTTATGGGGGCACAGTTATTCCCAGGTAGATGATGTAGTTTAAACACCTTCACTTCTCATAGAGAGGCACTAGCTATTACTTGGCTTTAGAGCCCATCCCCCACCATCGCTCACTGCTAGGCCTAGGAAATCACTTAGGGAAGTCAAGCTAAGGGATTCTATTAGAACCCAGGTGCTGCTGTCAGTTTGTGGAGCCTCCCTACTCTCAGAATACCAGAACACTACTTCGTGTGTGAGCTGGATGTAGGGAAACAGAGTCAAAGCATCTATCAGGGGGCACAGTTATTCCATGGTTGTGGGTTGTAAGTTAAACAGCCACATCGCATCGATAGGTTCTCGCTAAAAGTTGGTTTAGAGCCCAACCCCCACATTCCACCCCTCTCCAGCCTAGAAATGCCATCAGGGAAGACAAGCTAAGGGATTCTATAAGAACCCAGGCGCTGCTGGCATTTGGAGGAGACTCCCCACAATCAGGATACCTGAGCACGTCTCAGTGTGTGTGCTGGAGGTGGGGAAACAGAGTCCACGCATCTGTATGGGGGCACAGGTGTTCCAAGATTGGGGAAGTAGTTTCAAACCCTCCAATACCCACAGAGATGCACTCGCTAATACTTGGCTTTAGAGCCCATCCCCCACCATCGCTCACTGCTAGGCCTAGGAAAACACTTAGGGAAGTCAAGCTAAGGGATTCTATTACAACCCAGGTGCTACTGTCTGTTGGAGGAAGCTCCCCACAGTCAGAACACCAGAACACTTCTTCCTGTGTTTGCTGGAAGTGGGGAAACATAGCACACGCATTTTTCAGGGGGCACAGTTATTCCATGGTTGTGGGTTGTAGGTTAAACACCCACATCCCATGGATAGGCTCTCGCTACTACTTGGTTTAGAGCCCAATCCCAACTTTCCCCCGCACACCGGCCTTGGCAATCCACCATGGAATACAAGTTAAGGTATAGTATTAGAACCCAGGCACTGCTGTTATTTGGAAGAACTTCCCCACACTCAAGACATCTGAACCCAATGTCGTGTATGTGCTGGTGGAGGGAAACAAAGTCCACGCATCTTTATGGGGGCACAGGTGTTCCAAGTTGGGGATTTGGTTTAAAAACTCCACTGCCCAGAGAGGGGCACTCGCTAACCCTTGTCTTTAGAGCCCATCCCCCACATTCGCTCACAGCCCGGCCTAGGTAAACACTCAAGGAGGTCAAGGTAACGGATTCTATTAGACCCCAGGTGCTGCTGTCATTTGGAGGGAACTCCCACCATTCAGGATAGAAGAACACTTCCTCGTTTGTGTGCTGGTGGTGGGGAAACAGGGTCAAGGCATCTTTCAGGTGGCACATGTATTCCCACGTTGCTGGGTGTAGGTAAAATTTCTCAAATTCCCATGTAGATGCATTGGCCAATTCTTGGTATTAGAGCAGAAACCCCACATTCCCCAGCACTCCAGCCTAGGCAAACCATCAGGGAAGGCAAGTTAAGGGATTCAAGTAGAACACAAGCGCTCCTGACATTTGGAGGAACTTCCCCACACTCAGGATCCCGGAACCCAACCTTGTGGTGGGGAGATGTGGAGCCACAATCCAAGTAGATGAATGGGGTCACAAATGTTCCCCATTAGGGGGAAGTCCTCTAAATACTTCCACATTCCATAGGGAGGCAGTTGCTGCTACTTGGCCTCCAAGGCAAACTCCCAGCTTTCCCTCTCAGCCCGGCCTAGGAAAACACACAAGGAATACAAGCTAGTTATTCTATTAGAACCCAGGCACTGCTGTCACTTGGAGAAGCCTCCCCACAATCAGGACACCTGAGCACGTCTCCGTGTGTGTACTGGAGGTCGGGAAACAGATTCCACGCATCTTTATGGGGGAACAGGTTTTCCAAATTTGGGGAAGTAGTTTAAAACCCTCCACTGCCCACAGAGTTGCACTCGCTAATACTTGGCTTTAGAGCCCTTCCCCCACCATCGCTCACTGCTAGGCCTAGGAAAACACTTAGGGAAGTCAAGCTAAGGGATTCTATTAGGACCCAGGTGCTGCTGTCAGTTGGAGGAACCTACCCAGACTCAGAACACCAGAAAACATCTTCGTTTGTGTGCTGGATGTAGGGAAACAGAGTCAAAGCATCTTTCAGGGGGCACAGTTATTCCATGGTTGTGGGTTGTAAGCTAACACCCACATCCCATGGATAGGCTCTCGCTAATACTTGGTTTAGAGCCCAATCCCAACTTTCCCCCACACACCGGCCTTGGCAAGCCATCATGGAAGACAAGTTAAGGTATTGTATTAGAACCGAGGCGCTGCTGTTACTTGGAAGAACCTCCCCACACTCAAGACATCTGAACCAGATGTCGTGTGTGTGCTGGAGGAGGGAAACAGTGTCCACGCCTCTTTATGGGGGCACAGGTGTTCCCAGGTTGGGGATATACTTTCACCACCTCCACTGCCAAAAGATAGGAACTCGCTAATACTTGGTTTTAGACCACAACCACCAACTTCGCTCACAACCCGGCCAAGGTATATACTCAGGGAAGTCAACCTAATGGATCCAATTAGATCCCAGGTGCTACTGTCTGTTGCAGGAGCCTCCCCACACTCAGGATACCAGAAAACTTCGTGTGTGTGTGGAGGTGGGGAAACAAAGCACACGCATTTTTCAGGGGGCACAGTTATTCCCAAGTTGTGGGTTGTATGATCAACATCTCCACTTCCCATGGAGAGGCACATGCTGATACTTGGTTTTAGAGCCCAATCCCGCTTTCAGCCAAACTCTGGCCTAGGAAAACCATCAGGGAAGACAAGCAAAGGGGTTCAATTAAAACCAAGACGCTGATGTCACTTGGAGGAACTACCACACCCTCAGGATTCTGGAATCCAACCTTGTGTGGTGGGGAGGTGTGGAGCCCCAATCCACGCAGATGAATATGTGCTCAGGTGTTTCCCTTTAGGGAGAATTCCTCTAAGAACTTCCTCAGTCCATCGGAGGGTACTCGCTGCTAATTGGCCTCCAAGCCCAACCCCCAGCTTTCCCTCATGGCCCGGCCTAAGGTAACACTCAGGGAACACAAGCTAAGGGATTCTAATAGAACCTAGGTTCTGCTGTGATTTGGAGTAGCCTCCCCATGCTCAGGATTCCAGAAAACTTCTTCGTGTGTGTGCTGTTGGTGGAGAAACAGAGTCCACGCGTATTTCAGGGGGCACAGGTATTCCATTGTTGTGGGTTGTTGGTTAAACACCTCCAATTTCCATGGAAAGGCACTCACTAATACTTGGATTTAGAGCTCAAATCCCACTTTGAACCGCACTCCAGCTTAGGCAATCCATCAGGGAAGAGAGGTTAAGGATTCTCTAGAACACTGGCACTGCGGTCAGTTGGAGGATCTTTCCCAATTCAGGATTCCAGAAGCCAGTCTTGTGGGAGGGGGATTTCTGTATCCCCACTCCACGTAGATGGATGTGGGCACAGGTGTTCACCTTTAGGGAGAATTGATCTAAATAATTCCACAGTCCATCGGGGGCACTCGCTACTATATGGCCTCAAAGCCCAACCCCCAGGTTTCCCTCAGAGCCAGGCCTAGGGAAACACTCAGGGATTACAAGCTATCGGATATTATTAGAACCCAGGCGGTGCTGTCACTTGAAATTGCCGGCCCAAACTCAGGATACCTGAACACGTCTTCGTGTGTGTGTTGGAAGTGGGGAAACTGAGTTCATGCATCTTTATGGGGGCACAGTTATTCCCAGGTAGATGATGTAGTTTAAACACCTTCACATCTCATAGAGAGGCACTAGCTATTACTTGGCTTTAGAGCCCATCCCCCACCATCGCTCACTGCTAGGCCTAGGAAATCACTTAGGGAAGTCAAGCTAAGGGATTCTATTAGAACCCAGGAGCTGCTGTCAGTTTGTGGAGACTCCCTACTCTCAGAATACCAGAACACTTCTTCGTGTGTGAGCTGGATGTAGGGAAACAGAGTCAAAGCATCTTTCAGGGGGCACAGTTATTCCATGGTTGTGGGTTGTAGGTTAAACAGCCACATCCCATCGATAGGCTCTCTCTAATACTTGGTTTAGAGCACAACCCCCACATTCCACCCCTCTCCAGCCTAGGAATGCCATCAGGGAAGACAAGCTAAGGGATTGTATAAGAACCCAGGCGCTGCTGGCATTTGGAGGAGACTCCCCACAATCAGGATACCTGAGCACGTCTCAGTGTGTGTGCTGGAGGTGGGGAAACAGAGTCCACGCATCTGTATGGGGGCACAGGTGTTCCAAGATTGGGGAAGTAGTTTCAAACCCTCCAATACCCACAGAGATGCACTCGCTAATACTTGACTTTAGAGCCCATCCCCCACCATCGCTCACTGCTAGGCCTAGGAAAACACTTAGGGAAGTCAAGCTAAGGGATTCTATTACAACCCAGGTGCTACTGTCTGTTGGAGGAAGCTCCCCACAGTCAGAACACCAGAACACTTCTTCCTGTGTTTGCTGGAAGTGGGGAAACTTAGCACACGCATTTTTCAGGGGGCACAGTTATTCCATGGTTGTGGGTTGTAGGTTAAACACCCACATCCCATGGATAGGCTCTCGCTACTACTTGGTTTAGAGCCCAATCCCAACTTTCCCCCGCACACCGGCCTTGGCAATCCACCATGGAATACAAGTTAAGGTATAGTATTAGAACCCAGGCACTGCTGTTATTTGGAAGAACTTCCCCACACTCAAGACATCTGAACCCAATGTCGTGTATGTGCTGGTGGAGGGAAACAAAGTCCACGCATCTTTATGGGGGCACAGGTGTTCCAAGTTGGGGATTTGGTTTAAAAACTCCACTGCCCAGAGAGGGGCACTCGCTAACCCTTGTCTTTAGAGCCCATCCCCCACATTCGCTCACAGCCCGGCCTAGGTAAACACTCAAGGAGGTCAAGGTAACGGATTCTATTAGACCCCAGGTGCTGCTGTCATTTGGAGGGAACTCCCACCATTCAGGATAGAAGAACACTTCCTCGTATATGTGCTGGTGGTGGAGAAACAGGGTCAAGGCATCTTTCAGGTGGCACATGTATTCCCACGTTGCTGGGTGTAGGTAAAATTTCTCAAATTCCCATGTAGATGCATTGGCCAATTCTTGGTATTAGAGCCGAAACCCCACATTCCCCAGCACTCAAGCCTAGGCAAACCATCAGGGAAGGCAAGTTAAGGGATTCAAGTAGAACACAAGCGCTCCTGACATTTGGAGGAACTTCCCCACACTCAGCATCCCGGAACCCAACCTTGTGGCGGGGAGATGTGGAGCCACAATCCAAGTAGATGAATGGGGTCACAAATGTTCCCCATTAGGGGGAAGTCCTCTAAATACTTCCACATTCCATAGGGAGGCAGTTGCTGCTACTTGGCCTCCAAGGCAAACTCCCAGCTTTCCCTCTCAGCCCGGCCTAGGAAAACACACAAGGAATACAAGCTAGTTATTCTATTCGAACCCAGGCACTGCTGTCACTTGGAGGAGCCTCCCCACAATCAGGACACCTGAGCACGTCTCCGTGTGTGTACTGGAAGTCGGGAAACCTAGTCCACACATCTTTATGGGGGAACAGGTTTTCCAAGATTGGGGATGTAGTTTAAAACCCTCCACTGCCCACAGAGTTGCACTCGCTAATACTTGGCTTTAGAGCCCTTCCCCCACCATCGCTCACTGCTAGGCCTAGGAAAACACTTAGGGAAGTCAAGCTAAGGGATTCTATTAGGACCCAGGTGCTGCTGTCAGTTGGAGGAACCTACCCAGACTCAGAACACCAGAAAACATCTTTGTTTGTGTGCTGGATGTAGGGAAACAGAGTCAAAGCATCATTCAGGGGGCACAGTTATTCCATGGTTGTGGGTTGTAAGCTAACACCCACATCCCATGGATAGGCTCTCGCTAATACTTGGTTTAGAGCCCAATCCCAACTTTCCCCCACACACCGGCCTTGGCAAGCCATCATGGAAGTCAAGTTAAGGTATTGTATTAGAACCGAGGCGCTGCTGTTACTTGGAAGAACCTCCCCACACTCAAGACATCTGAACCAGATGTCGTGTGTGTGCTGGAGGAGGGAAACAGTGTCCACGCCTCTTTATGGGGGCACAGGTGTTCCCAGGTTGGGGATATACTTTCACCACCTCCACAGCCAAAAGTTAGGAACTCGCTAATTCTTGGTTTTAGACCACAACCACCAACTTCGCTCACAACCCGGCCAAGGTATATACTCAGGGAAGTCAACCTAATGGATCCAATTAGATCCCAGGTGCTACTGTCTGTTGCAGGAGCCTCCCCACACTCAGGATACCAGAAAACTTCGTGTGTGTGTGGAGGTGGGGAAACAAAGCACACGCATTTTTCAGGGGGCACAGTTATTCCCAAGTTGTGGGTTGTATGATCAACATCTCCACTTCCCATGGAGAGGCACATGCTGATACTAGGTTTTAGAGCCCAATCCCACTTTCAGCCAAACTCTGGCCTAGGAAAACCATCAGGGAAGACAAGCAAAGGGGTTCAATTAAAACCAAGACGCTGATGTCACTTGGAGGAACTACCACACCCTCAGGATTCTGGAATCCAACCTTGTGTGGTGGGGAGGTGTGGAGCCCCAATCCACGCAGATGAATATGTGCTCAGGTGTTTCCCTTTAGGGAGAATTCCTCTAAGAACTTCCTCAGTCCATCGGAGGGTACTCGCTGCTAATTGGCCTCCAAGCCCAACCCCCAGCTTTCCCTCATGGCCCGGCCTAAGGAAACATTCAGGGAACACAAGCTAAGGGATTCTAATAGAACCTAGGTCCTGCTGTGATTTGGAGTAGCCTCCCCATGCTCAGGATTCCAGAAAACTTCCTCGTGTGTGTGCTGTTTGTGGAGAAACATAGTCCACACGTATTTCAGGGGGCACAGGTATTCCATTGTTGTGGGTTGTTGGTTAAACACCTCCAATTTCCATGGAAAGGCACTCACTAATACTTGGATTTAGAGCTCAAATCCCACTTTGAACCGCACTCCAGCTTAGGCAATCCATCAGGGAAGAGAGGTTAAGGATTCTCTAGAACAATGGCACTGCTGTCAGTTGGAGGATCTTTCCCAATTCAGGATTCCAGAAGCCAGTCTTGTGGGAGGGGGATTTCTGTATCCCCACTCCACGTAGATGGATGTGGGCACAGGTGTTCACCTTTAGGGAGAATTGATCTAAATACTTCCACAGTCCATCGGGGGCACTCGCTACTATATGGCCTCAAAGCCCAAACCCCAGCTTTCCCTCAGAGCCAGGCCTAGGGAAACACTCAGGGATTACAAGCTATCGGATATTATTAGAACCCAGGCGGTGCTGTCGCTTGAAATTGCCGGCCCAAACTCAGGATACCTGAACACGTCTTCGTGTGTGTGTTGGAAGTGGGGAAACTGAGTTCATGCATCTTTATGGGGGCACAGTTATTCCCAGGTAGATGATGTAGTTTAAACACCTTCACTTCTCATAGAGAGGCACTAGCTATTACTTGGCTTTAGAGCCCATCCCCCACCATCGCTCACTGCTAGGCCTAGGAAATCACTTAGGGAAGTCAAGCTAAGGGATTCTATTAGAAACCAGGTGCTGCTGTCAGTTTGTGGAGCCTCCCTACTCTCAGAATACCAGAACACTACTTCGTGTGTGAGCTGGCTGTAGGGAAAGAGAGTCAAAGCATCTTTCAGGGGGCACAGTTATTCCATGGTTGTGGGTTGTAGGTTAAACAGCCACATCCCATCGATAGGCTCTCTCTAATACTTGGTTTAGAGCACAACCCCCACATTCCACCCCTCTCCAGCCTAGGAATGCCATCAGGGAAGACAAGCTAAGGGATTGTATAAGAACCCAGGCGCTGCTGGCATTTGGAGGAGACTCCCCACAATCAGGATACCTGAGCACGTCTCAGTGTGTGTGCTGGAGGTGGGGAAACAGAGTCCACGCATCTGTATGGGGGCACAGGTGTTCCAAGATTGGGGAAGTAGTTTCAAACCCTCCAATACCCACAGAGATGCACTCGCTAATACTTGACTTTAGAGCCCATCCCCCACCATCGCTCACTGCTAGGCCTAGGAAAACACTTAGGGAAGTCAAGCTAAGGGATTCTATTACAACCCAGGTGCTACTGTCTGTTGGAGGAAGCTCCCCACAGTCAGAACACCAGAACACTTCTTCCTGTGTTTGCTGGAAGTGGGGAAACTTAGCACACGCATTTTTCAGGGGGCACAGTTATTCCATGGTTGTGGGTTGTAGGTTAAACACCCACATCCCATGGATAGGCTCTCGCTACTACTTGGTTTAGAGCCCAATCCCAAATTTCCCCCGCACACCGGCCTTGGCAATCCACCATGGAATACAAGTTAAGGTATAGTATTAGAACCCAGGCACTGCTGTTATTTGGAAGAACTTCCCCACACTCAAGACATCTGAACCCAATGTCGTGTATGTGCTGGTGGAGGGAAACAAAGTCCACGCATCTTTATGGGGGCACAGGTGTTCCAAGTTGGGGATTTGGTTTAAAAACTCCACTGCCCAGAGAGGGGCACTCGCTAACCCTTGTCTTTAGAGCCCATCCCCCACATTCGCTCACAGCCCGGCCTAGGTAAACACTCAAGGAGGTCAAGGTAACGGATTCTATTAGACCCCAGGTGCTGCTGTCATTTGGAGGGAACTCCCACCATTCAGGATAGAAGAACACTTCCTCGTATATGTGCTGGTGGTGGAGAAACAGGGTCAAGGCATCTTTCAGGTGGCACATGTATTCCCACGTTGCTGGGTGTAGGTAAAATTTCTCAAATTCCCATGTAGATGCATTGGCCAATTCTTGGTATTAGAGCCGAAACCCCACATTCCCCAGCACTCCAGCCTAGGCAAACCATCAGGGAAGGCAAGTTAAGGGATTCAAGTAGAACACAAGCGCTCCTGATATTTGGAGGAACTTCCCAACACTCAGGATCCCGGAACACAACCTTGTGGTGGGGAGATGTGGAGCCACAATCAAAGTAGATGAATGGGGTCACAAATGTTCCCCATTAGGGGGAAGTCCTCTAAATACTTCCACATTCCATAGGGAGGCAGTTGCTGCTACTTGGCCTCCAAGGCAAACTCCCAGCTTTCCCTCTCAGCCCGGCCTAGGAAAACACACAAGGAATACAAGCTAGTTATTCTATTCGAACCCAGGCACTGCTGTCACTTGGAGGAGCCTCCCCACAATCAGGACACCTGAGCACGTCTCCGTGTGTGTACTGGAAGTCGGGAAACATAGTCCACACATCTTTATGGGGGAACAGGTTTTCCAAGTTTGGGGAAGTAGTTTAAAACCCTCCACTGCCCACAGAGGTGCACTCGCTAATACTTGGCTTTAGAGCCCTTCCCCCACCATCGCTCACTGCTAGGCCTAGGAAAACACTTAGGGAAGTCAAGCTAAGGGATTCTATTAGGACCCAGGTGCTGCTGTCAGTTGGAGGAACCTACCCAGACTCAGAACACCAGAAAACATCTTCGTTTGTGTGCTGGATGTAGGGAAACAGAGTCAAAGCATCATTCAGGGGGCACAGTTATTCCATGGTTGTGGGTTGTAAGCTAACACCCACATCCCATGGATAGGCTCTCGCTAATACTTGGTTTAGAGCCCAATCCCAACTTTCCCCCACACACCGGCCTTGGCAAGCCATCATGGAAGTCAAGTTAAGGTATTGTATTAGAACCGAGGCGCTGCTGTTACTTGGAAGAACCTCCCCACACTCAAGACATCTGAACCAGATGTCGTGTGTGTGCTGGAGGAGGGAAACAGTGTCCACGCCTCTTTATGGGGGCACAGGTGTTCCCAGGTTGGGGATATACTTTCACCACCTCCACAGCCAAAAGTTAGGAACTCGCTAATTCTTGGTTTTAGACCACAACCACCAACTTCGCTCACAACCCGGCCAAGGTATATACTCAGGGAAGTCAACCTAATGGATCCAATTAGATCCCAGGTGCTACTGTCTGTTGCAGGAGCCTCCCCACACTCAGGATACCAGAAAACTTCGTGTGTGTGTGGAGGTGGGGAAACAAAGCACACGCATTTTTCAGGGGGCACAGTTATTCCCAAGTTGTGGGTTGTATGATAAACATCTCCACTTCCCATGGAGAGGCACATGCTGATACTAGGTTTTAGAGCCCAATCCCAATTTCAGCCAAACTCTGGCCTAGGAAAACCATCAGGGAAGACAAGCAAAGGGGTTCAATTAAAACCAAGACGCTGATGTCACTTGGAGGAACTACCACACCCTCAGGATTCTGGAATCCAACCTTGTGTGGAGGGGAGGTGTGGAGCCCCAATCCAAGCAGATGAATATGTGCTCAGGTGTTTCCCTTTAGGGAGAATTCCTCTAAGAACTTCCTCAGTCCATCGGAGGGTACTCGCTGCTAATTGGCCTCCAAGCCCAACCCCCAGCTTTCCCTCATGGCCCGGCCTAAGGAAACACTCAGGGAACACAAGCTAAGGGAGTCAAATAGAACCTAGGTTCTGCTGTGATTTGGAGTAGCCTCCCCATGCTCAGGATTCCAGAAAACTTCTTCGTGTGTGTGCTGTTGGTGGAGAAACAGAGTCCACGCGTATTTCAGGGGGCACAGGTATTCCATTGTTGTGGGTTGTTGGTTAAACACCTCCAATTTCCATGGAAAGTCACTCACTAATACTTGGATTTAGAGCTCAAATTCCAATTTGAACCGCACTCCAGCTTACACAATCCATCAGGGAACAGAGGTTAAGGATTCTCTAGAACACTGGCACTGCTGTCAGTTGGAGGATCTTTCCCAATTCAGGATTCCAGAAGCCAGTCTTGTGGGAGGGGGATTTCTGTATCCCCACTCCACGTAGATGGATGTGGGCACAGGTGTTCACCTTTAGGGAGAATTGATCTAAATACTTCCACAGTCCATCGGGGGCACTCGATACTATATGGCCTCAAATCCCAACCCCCAGCTTTCCCTCAGAGCAAGGCCTAGGGAAAAACTCAGGGATTACAAGCTACCGGATATTTTTAGAACCCAGGCGGTGCTGTCACTTGAAATTGCCGACCCAAACTCAGGATACCTGAACACGTCTTAGTGTGTGTGATGGAAGTGGGGAAACTGAGTTCATGCATCTTTATGGGGACACAGTTATTCCCAGGTAGATGATGTAGTTTAAACACCTTCACTTCTCATAGAGAGGCACTAGCTATTACTTGGCTTTAGAGCGCATCCCCTACCATCGCTCACTGCTAGGCCTAGGAAATCACTTAGGGAGGTCAAGCTAAGTGATTCTATTAGAACCCAGGTGCAGCTGTCAGTTTGTGGAGCCTCCCTACTCTCAGAATACCAGAACACTTCTTCGTGTGTGAGCTGGATGTAGGGAAACAGAGTCAAAGCATATTTCAGGGGGCACAGTTATTCCATGGTTGTGGGTTGTAGGTTAAACACCCACATCCCATGGATAGGTTCTCCCTACTACTTGGTTTAGAGCCCAATCCCAACTTTCCCCCGCACACCGGCCTTGGCAATCCACCATGGAATACAAGTTAAGGTATAGTATTAGAACCCAGACACTGCTGTTATTTGGAAGAACTTCCCCACACTCAAGATATCTGAACCCAATGTCGTGTATCTCCTGGAGGAGGGAAACAAATTCCACGCATTTTTATGGGGGCACAGGTGTGCCAAGTTGGGGATTTGGTTTAAAAACTCCACTGCCCATAGAGGGGCACTCGCTAACCCTTGTCTTTAGAGCTCATCCCCCACATTCGCTCACAGCCCGGCCTAGGTAAACACTCAAGGAGGTCAAGGTAACGGATTCTATTAGACCCCAGGTGCTGCTGTCATTTGGAGGGAACTCCCATCATTCAGGATAGAAGAACTCTTCCTCGTTTGTGTGCTGGTGTTGGGGAAACAGGGTCAAGGCATTTTTCAGGTGGCCCATGTATTCACACGTTGCTGGGTGTAGGTAAAATTTCTCAAATTCCCATGTAGATGCATTGGCCAATTCTTGGTATTAGAGCCGAAACCCCACATTCCCCAGCACTCCAGCCTAGGCAAACCATCAGGGAAGGCAAGTTAAGGGATTCAAGTAGAACACAAGCGCTCCTGACATTTGGAGGAACTTCCCCACACTCAGGATCCCGGAACCCAACCTTGTGGCGGGGAGATGTGGAGCCACAATCCAAGTAGATGAATGGGGTCACAAATGTTCCCCATTAGGGGGAAGTCCTCTAAATACTTCCACATTCCATAGGGAGGCAGTTGCTGCTACTTGGCCTCCAAGGCAAACTCCCAGCTTTCCCTCTCAGCCCGGCCTAGGAAAACACACAAGGAATACAAGCTAGTTATTCTATTAGAACCCAGGCACTGCTGTCACTTGGAGGAGCCTCCCCACAATCAGGACACCTGAGCACGTCTCCGTGTGTGTACTGGAGGTCGGGAAACAGATTCCACGCATCTTTATGGGGGAACAGGTTTTCCAAGTTTGGGGAAGTAGTTTAAAACCCTCCACTGCCCACAGAGATGCACTCACTAATACTTGGCTTTAGAGCCCTTCCCCCACCATCGCTCACTGCTAGGCCTAGGAAAACACTTAGGGAAGTCAAGCTAAGGGATTCTATTAGGACCCAGGTGCTGCTGTCAGTTGGAGGAACCTACCCAGACTCAGAACACCAGAAAACATCTTCGTTTGTGTGCTGGATGTAGGGAAACAGAGTCAAAGCATCTTTCAGGGGGCACAGTTATTCCATGGTTGTGGGTTGTAAGCTAACACCCACATCCCATGGATAGGCTCTCGCTAATACTTGGTTTAGAGCCCAATCCCAACTTTCCCCCACACACCGGCCTTGGCAAGCCATCATGGAAGACAAGTTAAGGTTTTGTATTAGAACCGAGGCGCTGCTGTTACTTGGAAGAACCTCCCCACACTCAAGACATCTGAACCAGATGTCGTGTGTGTGCTGGAGGAGGGAAACAGTGTCCACGCCTCTTTATGGGGGCACAGGTGTTCCCAGGTTGGGGATATACTTTCACCACCTCCACTGCCAAAAGATAGGAACTCGCTAATACTTGGTTTTAGACCACAGCCACCAACTTCGCTCACAACCCGGCCAAGGTATATACTCAGGGAAGTCAACCTAATGGATCCAATTAGATCCCAGGTGCTACTGTCTGTTGCAGGAGCCTCCCCACACTCAGGATACCAGAAAACTTCGTGTGTGTGTGGAGGTGGGGAAACAAAGCACACGCATTTTTCAGGGGGCACAGTTATTCCCACGTTGTGGGTTGTATGATCAACATCTCCACTTCCCATGGAGAGGCACATGCTGATACTAGGTTTTAGAGCCCAATCCCAATTTCAGCCAAACTCTGGCCTAGGAAAACCATCAGGGAAGACAAGCAAAGGGGTTCAATTAAAACCAAGACGCTGATGTCAGTTGGAGGAACTACCACACCCTCAGGATTCTGGAATCCAACCTTGTGTGGTGGGGAGGTGTGGAGCCCCAATCCACGCAGATGAATATGTGCTCAGGTGTTTCCCTTTAGGGAGAATTCCTCTAAGAACTTCCTCAGTCCATCGGAGGGTACTCGCTGCTAATTGGCCTCCAAGCCCAACCCCCAGCTTTCCCTCATGGCCCGGCCTAAGGAAACACTCAGGGAACACAAGCTAAGGGATTCTAATAGAACCTAGGTTCTGCTCTGATTTGGAGTAGCCTCCCCATGCTCAGGATTCCAGAAAACTTCTTCGTGTGTGTGCTGTTGGTGGAGAAACAGAGTCCACGCGTATTTCAGGGGGCACAGGTATTCCATTGTTGTGGGTTGTTGGTTAAACACCTCCAATTTCCATGGAAAGGCACTCACTAATACTTGGATTTAGAGCTCAAATCCCACTTTGAACCGCACTCCAGCTTACGCAATCCATCAGGGAATAGAGGGTAAGGGTTCTCTAGAACACTGGCACTGCTGTCAGTTGGAGAATCTTTCCCAATTCAGGATTCCAGAAGCCAGTCTTGTGGGAGGGGGATTTCTGTATCCCCACTCCACGTAGATGGATGTGGGCACAGGTGTTCACCTTTAGGGAGAATTGATCTAAATTCTTCACCAGTCCATCCGGGGCACTCGCTTCTATATGGCCTCAAAGCCCAACCCCCAGCTTTCCCTCAGAGCCAGGCCTAGGGAAACACTCAGGGATTACAAGCTATCGGATATTATTAGAACCCAGGCGGTGCTGTCTCTTGAAATTGCCGGCCCAAACTCAGGATACCTGAACACGTCTTCGTGTGTGTGTTGGAAGTGGGGAAACTGAGTACATGCATGTTTATGGGGGCACAGTTATTCCCAGGTAGATGATGTAGTTTAAACACCTTCACTTCTCATAGAGAGGCACTAGCTATTAATTGGCTTTAGAGCCCATCCCCCACCATCGCTCACTGCTAGGCCTAGGAATACACTTAGGGAAGTCAAGCTAAGGGATTCTATTACAACCCAGGTGCTACTGTCTGTTGGAGGAAGCTCCCCACAGTCAGAACACCAGAAAACTTCTTCCTGTGTTTGCTGGAAGTGGGGAAACATAGCACATGCATTATTCAGGGGGCACAGTTATTCCATGGTTGTGGGTTGTAGGTTAAACACGCACATCCCATGGATAGGCTCTCGCTACTACTTGGTTTAGAGCCCAGTCCCAACTTTCCCCCGCACACCGGCCTTGGCAATCCACCATGGAATACAAGTTAAGGTATAGTATTAGAACCCAGGCACTGCTGTTATTTGGAAGAACTTCCCCACACTCAAGACATCTGAACCCAATGTCGTGTATGTGCTGGAGGAGGGAAACAAAGTCCACGCATCTTTATGGGGGCACAGGTGTTCCAAGTTGGGGATTTGGTTTAAAAACTCCACTGCCCAGAGAGGGGCACTCGCTAACCCTTGTCTTTAGAGCCCATCCCCCACATTCGCTCACAGCCCGGCCTAGGTAAACACTCAAGGAGGTCAAGGTAACGGATTCTATTAGACCCCAGGTGCTGCTGTCATTTGGAGGGAACTCCCACCATTCAGGATAGAAGAACACTTCCTCGTTTGTGTGCTGGTGGTGGGGAAACAGGGTCAAGGCATCTTTCAGGTGGCACATGTATTCCCACGTTGCTGGGTGTAGGTAAAATTTCTCAAATTCCCATGTAGATGCATTGGCCAATTCTTGGTATTAGAGCCGAAACCCCACATTCCCCAGCACTCCAGCCTAGGCAAACCATCAGGGAAGGCAAGTTAAGGGATTCAAGTAGAACACAAGCGCTCCTGACATTTGGAGGAACTTCCCCACACTCAGGATCCCGGAACCCAACCTTGTGGCGGGGAGATGTGGAGCCACAATCCAAGTAGATGAATGGGGTCACAAATGTTCCCCATTAGGGGGAAGTCCTCTAAATACTTCCACATTCCATAGGGAGGCAGTTGCTGCTACTTGGCCTCCAAGGCAAACTCCCAGCTTTCCCTCTCAGCCCGGCCTAGGAAAACACACAAGGAATACAAGCTAGTTATTCTATTAGAACCCAGGCACTGCTGTCACTTGGAGGAGCCTCCCCACAATCAGGACACCTGAGCACGTCTCCGTGTGTGTACTGGAGGTCGGGAAACAGATTCCACGCATCTTTATGGGGGAACAGGTTTTCCAAGTTTGGGGAAGTAGTTTAAAACCCTCCACTGCCCACAGAGTTGCACTCGCTAATACGTGGCTTTAGAGCCCTTCCCCCACCATCGCTCACTGCTAGGCCTAGGAAAACACTTAGGGAAGTCAAGCTAAGGGATTCTATTAGGACCCAGGTGCTGCTGTCAGTTGGAGGAACCTACCCAGACTCAGAACACCAGAAAACATCTTCGTTTGTGTGCTGGATGTAGGGAAACAGAGTCAAAGCATCTTTCAGGGGGCACAGTTATTCCATGGTTGTGGGTTGTAAGCTAACACCCACATCCCATGGATAGGCTCTCGCTAATACTTGGTTTAGAGCCCAATCCCAACTTTCCCCCACACACCGGCCTTGGCAAGCCATCATGGAAGTCAAGTTAAGGTATTGTATTAGAACCGAGGCGCTGCTGTTACTTGGAAGAACCTCCCCACACTCAAGACATCTGAACCAGATGTCGTGTGTGTGCTGGAGGAGGGAAACAGTGTCCACGCCTCTTTATGGGGGCACAGGTGTTCCCAGGTTGGGGATATACTTTCACCACCTCCACTGCCAAAAGATAGGAACTCGCTAATACTTGGTTTTAGACCACAACCACCAACTTCGCTCACAACCCGGCCAAGGTATATACTCAGGGAAGTCAACCTAATGGATCCAATTAGATCCCAGGTGCTACTGTCTGTTGCAGGAGCCTCCCCACACTCAGGATACCAGAAAACTTCGTGTGTGTGTGGAGGTGGGGAAACAAAGCACACGCATTTTTCAGGGGGCACAGTTATTCCCAAGTTGTGGGTTGTATGATCAACATCTCCACTTCCCATGGAGAGGCACATGCTGATACTAGGTTTTAGAGCCCAATCCCACTTTCAGCCAAACTCTGGCCTAGGAAAACCATCAGGGAAGACAAGCAAAGGGGTTCAATTAAAACCAAGACGCTGATGTCATTTGGAGGAATTACCACACCCTCAGGATTCTGGAATCCAACCTTGTGTGGTGGGGAGGTGTGGAGCCCCAAACCACGCAGATGAATATGTGCTCAGGTGTTTCCCTTTAGGGAGAATTCCTCTAAGAACTTCCTCAGTCCACCGGAGGTTACTTGCTGCTAATTGGCCTCCAAGCCCAACCCCCAGCTTTCCCTCATGGCCCGGCCTAAGGAAACACTCAGGGAACACAAGCTAAGGGATTCTAATAGAACCTAGGTTCTGCTGTGATTTGGAGTAGCCTCCCCATGCTCAGGATTCCAGAAAACTTCTTCGTGTGTGTGCTGTTGGTGGAGAAACAGAGTCCACGCGTATTTCAGGGGGCACAGGTATTCCATTGTTGTGGGTTGTTGGTTAAACACCTCCAATTTCCATGGAAAGGCACTCACTCACTAATACTTGGATTTAGAGCACAAATCCCACTTTGAACCGCACTCCAGCTTACACAATCCATCAGGGAAGAGAGGTTAAGGATTCTCTAGAACACTGGCACTGCTGTCAGTTGGAGGATCTTTCCCAATTCAGGATTCCAGAAGCCAGTCTTGTGGGAGGGGGATTTCTGTATCCCCACTCCACGTAGATGGATGTGGGCACAGGTGTTCACCTTTAGGGAGAATTGATCTAAATACTTCCACAGTCCATCGGGGGCACTCGCTACTATATGGCCTCAAAGCCCAACCCCCAGCTTTCCCTCAGAGCCAGGCCTAGGGAAACACTCAGGGATTTCAAGCTATAGGATATTATTAGAACCCAGGCGGTGCTGTCACTTGAAATTGCCGGCCCAAACTCAGGATACCTGAACACGTCTTCGTGTGTGTGTTGGAAGTGGGGAAACTGAGTTCATGCATCTTTATGGGGGCACAGTTATTCCCAGGTAGATGATGTAGTTTAAACACCTTCACTTCTCATAGAGAGGCACTAGCTATTACTTGGCTTTAGAGCCCATCCCCCACCATCGCTCACTGCTAGGCCTAGGAATACACTTAGGGAAGTCAAGCTAAGGGATTCTATTACAACCCAGGTGCTACTGTCTGTTGGAGGAAGCTCCCCACAGTCAGAACACCAGAAAACTTCTTCCTGTGTTTGCTGGAAGTGGGGAAACATAGCACATGCATTATTCAGGGGGCACAGTTATTCCATGGTTGTGGGTTGTAGGTTAAACACGCACATCCCATGGATAGGCTCTCGCTACTACTTGGTTTAGAGCCCAGTCCCAACTTTCCCCCGCACACCGGCCTTGGCAATCCACCATGGAATACAAGTTAAGGTATAGTATTAGAACCCAGGCACTGCTGTTATTTGGAAGAACTTCCCCACACTCAAGACATCTGAACCAAATGTCGTGTATGTGCTGGAGGAGGGAAACAAAGTCCACGCATCTTTATGGGGGCACAGGTGTTCCAAGTTGGGGATTTGGTTTAAAAACTCCACTGCCCAGAGAGGGGCACTCGCTAACCCTTGTCTTTAGAGCCCATCCCCCACATTCGCTCACAGCCCGGCCTAGGTAAACACTCAAGGAGGTCAAGGTAACGGATTCTATTAGACCCCAGGTGCTGCTGTCATTTGGAGGGAACTCCCACCATTCAGGATAGAAGAACACTTCCTCGTTTGTGTGCTGGTGGTGGGGAAACAGGGTCAAGGCATCTTTCAGGTGGCACATGTATTCCCACGTTGCTGGGTGTAGGTAAAATTTCTCAAATTCCCATGTAGATGCATTGGCCAATTCTTGGTATTAGAGCCGAAACCCCACATTCCCCAGCACTCCAGCCTAGGCAAACCATCAGGGAAGGCAAGTTAAGGGATTCAAGTAGAACACAAGCGCTCCTGACATTTGGAGGAACTTCCCCACACTCAGGATCCCGGAACCCAACCTTGTGGCGGGGAGATGTGGAGCCACAATCCAAGTAGATGAATGGGGTCACAAATGTTCCCCATTAGGGGGAAGTCCTCTAAATACTTCCACATTCCATAGGGAGGCAGTTGCTGCTACTTGGCCTCCAAGGCAAACTCCCAGCTTTCCCTCTCAGCCCGGCCTAGGAAAACACACAAGGAATACAAGCTAGTTATTCTATTAGAACCCAGGCACTGCTGTCACTTGGAGGAGCCTCCCCACAATCAGGACACCTGAGCACGTCTCCGTGTGTGTACTGGAGGTCGGGAAACAGATTCCACGCATCTTTATGGGGGAACAGGTTTTCCAAGTTTGGGGAAGTAGTTTAAAACCCTCCACTGCCCACAGAGATGCACTCGCTAATACTTGGCTTTAGAGCCCTTCCCCCACCATCGCTCACTGCTAGGACTAGGAAAACACTTAGGGAAGTCAAGCTAAGGGATTCTATTAGGACCCAGGTGCTGCTGTCAGTTGGAGGAACCTACCCAGACTCAGAACACCAGAAAACATCTTCGTTTGTGTGCTGGATGTAGGGAAACAGAGTCAAAGCATCTTTCAGGGGGCACAGTTATTCCATGGTTGTGGGTTGTAAGCTAACACCCACATCCCATGGATAGGCTCTCGCTAATACTTGGTTTAGAGCCCAATCCCAACTTTCCCCCACACACCGGCCTTGGCAAGCCATCATGGAAGTCAAGTTAAGGTATTGTATTAGAACCGAGGCGCTGCTGTTACTTGGAAGAACCTCCCCACACTCAAGACATCTGAACCAGATGTCGTGTGTGTGCTGGAGGAGGGAAACAGTGTCCACGCCTCTTTATGGGGGCACAGGTGTTCCCAGGTTGGGGATATACTTTCACCACCTCCACTGCCAAAAGATAGGAACTCGCTAATACTTGGTTTTAGACCACAACCACCAACTTCGCTCACAACCCGGCCAAGGTATATACTCAGGGAAGTCAACCTAATGGATCCAATTAGATCCCAGGTGCTACTGTCTGTTGCAGGAGCCTCCCCACACTCAGGATACCAGAAAACTTCGTGTGTGTGTGGAGGTGGGGAAACAAAGCACACGCATTTTTCAGGGGGCACAGTTATTCCCAAGTTGTGGGTTGTATGATAAACATCTCCACTTCCCATGGAGAGGCACATGCTGATACTAGGTTTTAGAGCCCAATCCCACTTTCAGCCAAACTCTGGCCTAGGAAAACCATCAGGGAAGACAAGCAAAGGGGTTCAATTAAAACCAAGACGCTGATGTCATTTGGAGGAATTACCACACCCTCAGGATTCTGGAATCCAACCTTGTGTGGTGGGGAGGTGTGGAGCCCCAAACCACGCAGATGAATATGTGCTCAGGTGTTTCCCTTTAGGGAGAATTCCTCTAAGAACTTCCTCAGTCCATCGGAGGGTACTTGCTGCTAATTGGCCTCCAAGCCCAACCCCCAGCTTTCCCTCATGGCCCGGCCTAAGGAAACACTCAGGGAACACAAGCTAAGGGATTCTAATAGAACCTAGGGTCTGCTGTGATTTGGAGTAGCCTCCCCATGCTCAGGATTCCAGAAAACTTCTTCGTGTGTGTGCTGTTGGTGGAGAAACAGAGTCCACGCGTATTTCAGGGGGCACAGGTATTCCATTGTTGTGGGTTGTTGGTTAAACACCTCCAATTTCCATGGAAAGGCACTCACTCACTAATACTTGGATTTAGAGCACAAATCCCACTTTGAACCGCACTCCAGCTTACACAATCCATCAGGGAAGAGAGGTTAAGGATTCTCTAGAACACTGGCACTGCTGTCAGTTGGAGGATCTTTCCCAATTCAGGATTCCAGAAGCCAGTCTTGTGGGAGGGGGATTTCTGTATCCCCACTCCACGTAGATGGATGTGGGCACAGGTGTTCACCTTTAGGGAGAATTGATCTAAATACTTCCACAGTCCATCGGGGGCACTCGCTACAATATGGCCTCAAAGCCCAACCCCCAGCTTTCCCTCAGAGCCAGGCCTAGGGAAACACTCAGGGATTTCAAGCTATAGGATATTATTAGAACCCAGGCGGTGCTGTCACTTGAAATTGCCGGCCCAAACTCAGGATACCTGAACACGTCTTCGTGTGTGTGTTGGAAGTGGGGAAACTGAGTTCATGCATCTTTATGGGGGCACAGTTATTCCCAGGTAGATGATGTAGTTTAAACACCTTCACTTCTCATAGAGAGGCACTAGCTATTACTTGGCTTTAGAGCCCATCCCCCACCATCGCTCACTGCTAGGCCTAGGAAATCACTTAGGGAATTCAAGCTAAGGGATTCTATTAGAACCCAGGTGCTGCTGTCAGTTTGTGGAGCCTCCCTACTCTCAGAATACCAGAACACTTCTTCGTGTGTGAGATGGATGTAGGGAAACAGAGTCAAAGCATCTTTCAGGGGGCACAGTTATTCCATGGTTGTGGGTTGTAGGTTAAACAGCCACATCCCATCGATAGGGTCTCGCTAATACTTGGTTTAGAGCCCAACCCCCACATTCCACCCCTCTCCAGTCTAGGAATGCCATCAGGGAAGACAAGCTAAGGGATTCTATAAGAACCCAGGCGCTGCTGGCATTTGGAGGAGACTCCCCACAATCAGGATACCTGAGCACGTCTCAGTGTGTGTGCTGGAGGTGGGGAAAAAGAGTCCACGCATCTGTATGGGGGCACAGGTGTTCCAAGATTGGGGAAGTAGTTTCAAACCCTCCAATACCCACAGAGTTGCACTCCCTAATACTTGGCTTTAGAGCACATCCCCCACCATCGCTCACTGCTAGGCCTAGGAAAACACTTAGGGAAGTCAAGCTAAGGGATTCTATTACAACCCAGGTGCTACTGTCTGTTGGAGGAAGCTCCCCACAGTCAGAACACCAGAACACTTCTTCCTGTGTTTGCTGGAAGTGGGGAAACATAGCACACGCATTTTTCAGGGGGCACAGTTATTCCATGGTTGTGGGTTGTAGGTTAAACACCCACATCCCATGGATAGGCTCTCGCTACTACTTGGTTTAGAGCCCAATCCCAAATTTCCCCCGCACACCGGCCTTGGCAATCCACCATGGAATACAAGTTAAGGTATAGTATTAGAACCCAGGCACTGCTGTTATTTGGAAGAACTTCCCCACACTCAAGACATCTGAACCCAATGTCGTGTATGTGCTGGGGGAGGGAAACAAAGTCCACGCATCTTTATGGGGGCACAGGTGTTCCAAGTTGGGGATTTGGTTTAAAAACTCCACTGCCCATAGAGGGGCACTCGCTAACCCTTGTCTTTAGAGCCCATCCCCCACATTCGCTCACAGCCCGGCCTAGGTAAACACTCAAGGAGGTCAAGGTAACGGATTCTATTAGACCCCAGGGGCTGCTGTCATTTGGAGGGAACTCCCACCAATCAGGATAGAAGAACACTTCCTCGTTTGTGTGCTGGTGGTGGGGAAACAGGGTCAAGGCATCTTTCAGGTGGCACATGTATTCCCACGTTGCTGGCTGTAGGTAAAATTTCTCAAATTCCCATGTAGATGCATTGGCCAATTCTTGGTATTAGAGCCGAAACCCCACATTCCCCAGAACTCCAGCCTAGGCAAACCATCAGGGAAGGCAAGTTAAGGGATTCAAGTAGAACACAAGCGCTCCTGACATTTGGAGGAACTTCCCCACACTCAGGATCCCGGAACCCAACCTTGTGGCGGGGAGATGTGGAGCCACAATCCAAGTAGATGAATGGGGTCACAAATGTTCCCCATTAGGGGGAAGTCCTCTAAATACTTCCACATTCCATAGGGAGGCAGTTGCTGCTACTTGGCCTCCAAGGCAAACTCCCAGCTTTCCCTCTCAGCCCGGCCTAGGAAAACACACAAGGAATACAAGCTAGTTATTCTATTAGAACCCAGGCACTGCTGTCACTTGGAGGAGCCTCCCCACAATCAGGACACCTGAGCACGTCTCTGTGTGTGTACTGGAGGTCGGGAAACAGATTCCACGCATCTTTATGGGGGAACAGGTTTTCCAAGTTTGGGGAAGTAGTTTAAAACCCTCCACTGCCCACAGAGTTGCACTCGCTAATACTTGGCTTTAGAGCCCTTCCCCCACCATCGCTCACTGCTAGGCCTAGGAAAACACTTAGGGAAGTCAAGCTAAGGGATTCTATTAGGACCCAGGTGCTGCTGTCAGTTGGAGGAACCTACCCAGACTCAGAACACCAGAAAACATCTTCGTTTGTGTGCTGGATGTAGGGAAACAGAGTCAAAGCATCTTTCAGGGGGCACAGTTATTCCATGGTTGTGGGTTGTAAGCTAACACCCACATCCCATGGATAGGCTCTCGCTAATACTTGGTTTAGAGCCCAATCCCAACTTTCCCCCACACACCGGCCTTGGCAAGCCATCATGGAAGACAAGTTAAGGTATTGTATTAGAACCGAGGCGCTGCTGTTACTTGGAAGAACCTCCCCACACTCAAGACATCTGAACCAGATGTCGTGTGTGTGCTGGAGGAGGGAAACAGTGTCCACGCCTCTTTATGGGAGCACAGGTGTTCCCAGGTTGGGGATATACTTTCACCACCTCCACTGCCAAAAGATAGGAACTCGCTAATACTTGGTTTTAGAACACAACCACCAACTTCGCTCACAACCCGGCCAAGGTATATACTCAGGGAAGTCAACCTAATGGATCCAATTAGATCCCAGGTGATACTGTCTGTTTCAGGAGCCTCCCCACACTCAGGTTACCAGAAAACTTCGTGTGTGTGTGGAGGTGGGGAAACAAAGCACACGCATTATTCAGGGGGCACAGTTATTCCCAAGTTGTGGGTTGTATGGTAAACATCTCCACTTCCCATGGAGAGGCACATGCTGATACTAGGTTTTAGAGCCCAATCCCACTTTCAGCCAAACTCTGGCCTAGGAAAACCATCAGGGAAGACAAGCAAAGGGGTTCAATTAAAACCAAGACGCTGATGTCACTTGGAGGAACTACCACACCCTCAGGATTCTGGAATCCAACCTTGTGTGGTGGGGAGGTGTGGAGCCCCAATCCACGCAGATGAATATGTGCTCAGGTGTTTCCCTTTAGGGAGAATTCCTCTAAGAACTTCCTCAGTCCATCGGAGGGTACTCGCTGCTAATTGGCCTCCAAGCCCAACCCCCAGCTTTCCCTCATGGCCCGGCCTAAGGGAACACTCAGGGAACACAAGCTAAGGGATTCTAATAGAACCTAGGTTCTGCTGTGATTTGGAGTAGCCTCCCCATGCTCAGGATTCCAGAAAAGTTCCTCGTGTGTGTGCTGTTGGTGGAGAAACATAGTCCACACTTATTTCAGGGGGCACAGGTATTCCATTGTTGTGGGTTGTTGGTTAAACACCTCCAATTTCCATGGAAAGGCACTCACTAATACTTGGATTTAGAGCTCAAATCCCACTTTGAACCGCACTCCAACTTACGCAATCCATCAGGGAAGAGAGGTTAAGGATTCTCTAGAACACTGGCACTGCTGTCAGTTGGAGGATCTTTCCCAATTCAGGATTCCAGAAGCCAGTCTTGTGGGAGGGGGATTTCTGTATCCCCACTCCACGTAGATGGATGTGGGCACAGGTGTTCACCTTTAGGGAGAATTGATCTAAATACTTCCACAATCCATCGGGGGCACTCGCTACTATATGGCCTCAAAGCCCAAACCCCAGCTTTCCCTCAGAGCCAGGCCTAGGGAAACACTCAGGGATTACAAGCTATCGGATATTATTAGAACCCAGGCGGTGCTGTCGCTTGAAATTGCCGGCCCAAACTCAGGATACCTGAACACGTCTTCGTGTGTGTGTTGGAAGTGGGGAAACTGAGTTCATGCATCTTTATGGGGGCACAGTTATTCCCAGGTAGATGATGTAGTTTAAACACCTTCACTTCTCATAGAGAGGCACTAGCTATTACTTGGCTTTAGAGCCCATCCCCCACCATCGCTCACTGCTAGGCCTAGGAAATCACTTAGGGAAGTCAAGCTAAGGGATTCTATTAGAACCCAGGTGCTGCTGTCAGTTTGTGGAGCCTCCCTACTCTCAGAATACCAGAACACTACTTCGTGTGTGAGCTGGATGTAGGGAAACAGAGTCAAAGCATCTTTCAGGGGGCACAGTTATTCCATGGTTGTGGGTTGTAGGTTAAACAGCCACATCCCATCGATAGGCTCTCGCTAATACTTGGTTTAGAGCCCAACCCCCACATTCCACCCCTCTCCAGCCTAGGAATGCCATCAGGGAAGACAAGCTAAGGGATTCTATAAGAACCCAGGCGCTGCTGGCATTTGGAGGAGACTCCCCACAATCAGGATACCTGAGCACGTCTCAGTGTGTGTGCTGGAGGTTGGGAAACAGAGTCCACGCATCTGTATGGGGGCACAGGTGTTCCAAGATTGGGGAAGTAGTTTCAAACCCTCCAATACCCACAGAGATGCACTCGCTAATACTTGGCTTTAGAGCCCATCCCCCATTATCGCTCACTGCTAGGCCTAGGAAAACACTTAGGGAAGTCAAGCTAAGGGATTCTATTACAACCCAGGTGCTACTGTCTGTTGGAGGAAGCTCCCCACAGTCAGAACACCAGAACACTTCTTCCTGTGTTTGCTGGAAGTGGGGAAACATAGCACACGCATTTTTCAGGGGGCACAGTTATTCCATGGTTGTGGGTTGTAGGTTAAACACCCACATCCCATGGATAGGCTCTCGCTACTACTTGGTTTAGAGCCCAATCCCAAATTTCCCCGCACACCGGCCTTGACAATCCACCATGGAATACAAGTTAAGGTATAGTATTAGAACCCAGGCACTGCTGTTATTTGGAAGAACTTCCCCACACTCAAGACATCTGAACCCAAAGTCGTGTATGTGCTGGTGGAGGGAAACAATGTCCACGCATATTTATGGGGGCACAGGTGTTCCAAGTTGGGGATTTGGTTTAAAAACTCCACTGCACATAGAGGGGCACTCGCTAACCCTTGTCTTTAGAGCCCATCCCCCACATTCGCTCACAGCCCGGCCTAGGTAAACACTCAAGGAGGTCAAGGTAACGGATTCTATTAGACCCCAGGTGCTGCTGTCATTTGGAGGGAACTCCCACCATTCAGGATAGAAGAACACTTCCTCGTTTGTGTGCTGGTGGTGGGGAAACAGGGTCAAGGCATCTTTCAGGTGGCACATGTATTCCCACGTTGCTGGCTGTAGGTAAAATTTCTCAAATTCCCATGTAGATGCATTGGCCAATTCTTGGTATTAGAGCCGAAACCCCACATTCCCCAGAACTCCAGCCTAGGCAAACCATCAGGGAAGGCAAGTTAAGGGATTCAAGTAGAACACAAGCGCTCCTGACATTTGGAGGAACTTCCCCACACTCAGGATCCCGGAACCCAACCTTGTGGCGGGGAGATGTGGAGCCACAATCCAAGTAGATGAATGGGGTCACAAATGTTCCCCATTAGGGGGAAGTCCTCTAAATACTTCCACATTCCATAGGGAGGCAGTTGCTGCTACTTGGCCTCCAAGGCAAACTCCCAGCTTTCCCTCTCAGCCCGGCCTAGGAAAACACACAAGGAATACAAGCTAGTTATTCTATTAGAACCCAGGCACTGCTGTCACTTGGAGGAGCCTCCCCACAATCAGGACACCTGAGCACGTCTCTGTGTGTGTACTGGAGGTCGGGAAACAGATTCCACGCATCTTTATGGGGGAACAGGTTTTCCAAGTTTGGGGAAGTAGTTTAAAACCCTCCACTGCCCACAGAGTTGCACTCGCTAATACTTGGCTTTAGAGCCCTTCCCCCACCATCGCTCACTGCTAGGCCTAGGAAAACACTTAGGGAAGTCAAGCTAAGGGATTCTATTAGGACCCAGGTGCTGCTGTCAGTTGGAGGAACCTACCCAGACTCAGAACACCAGAAAACATCTTCGTTTGTGTGCTGGATGTAGGGAAACAGAGTCAAAGCATCTTTCAGGGGGCACAGTTATTCCATGGTTGTGGGTTGTAAGCTAACACCCACATCCCATGGATAGGCTCTCGCTAATACTTGGTTTAGAGCCCAATCCCAACTTTCCCCCACACACCGGCCTTGGCAAGCCATCATGGAAGACAAGTTAAGGTATTGTATTAGAACCGAGGCGCTGCTGTTACTTGGAAGAACCTCCCCACACTCAAGACATCTGAACCAGATGTCGTGTGTGTGCTGGAGGAGGGAAACAGTGTCCACGCCTCTTTATGGGAGCACAGGTGTTCCCAGGTTGGGGATATACTTTCACCACCTCCACTGCCAAAAGATAGGAACTCGCTAATACTTGGTTTTAGAACACAACCACCAACTTCGCTCACAACCCGGCCAAGGTATATACTCAGGGAAGTCAACCTAATGGATCCAATTAGATCCCAGGTGATACTGTCTGTTTCAGGAGCCTCCCCACACTCAGGTTACCAGAAAACTTCGTGTGTGTGTGGAGGTGGGGAAACAAAGCACACGCATTATTCAGGGGGCACAGTTATTCCCAAGTTGTGGGTTGTATGGTAAACATCTCCACTTCCCATGGAGAGGCACATGCTGATACTAGGTTTTAGAGCCCAATCCCACTTTCAGCCAAACTCTGGCCTAGGAAAACCATCAGGGAAGACAAGCAAAGGGGTTCAATTAAAACCAAGACGCTGATGTCACTTGGAGGAACTACCACACCCTCAGGATTCTGGAATCCAACCTTGTGTGGTGGGGAGGTGTGGAGCCCCAATCCACGCAGATGAATATGTGCTCAGGTGTTTCCCTTTAGGGAGAATTCCTCTAAGAACTTCCTCAGTCCATCGGAGGGTACTCGCTGCTAATTGGCCTCCAAGCCCAACCCCCAGCTTTCCCTCATGGCCCGGCCTAAGGGAACACTCAGGGAACACAAGCTAAGGGATTCTAATAGAACCTAGGTTCTGCTGTGATTTGGAGTAGCCTCCCCATGCTCAGGATTCCAGAAAAGTTCCTCGTGTGTGTGCTGTTGGTGGAGAAACATAGTCCACACTTATTTCAGGGGGCACAGGTATTCCATTGTTGTGGGTTGTTGGTTAAACACCTCCAATTTCCATGGAAAGGCACTCACTAATACTTGGATTTAGAGCTCAAATCCCACTTTGAACCGCACTCCAACTTACGCAATCCATCAGGGAAGAGAGGTTAAGGATTCTCTAGAACACTGGCACTGCTGTCAGTTGGAGGATCTTTCCCAATTCAGGATTCCAGAAGCCAGTCTTGTGGGAGGGGGATTTCTGTATCCCCACTCCACGTAGATGGATGTGGGCACAGGTGTTCACCTTTAGGGAGAATTGATCTAAATACTTCCACAATCCATCGGGGGCACTCGCTACTATATGGCCTCAAAGCCCAAACCCCAGCTTTCCCTCAGAGCCAGGCCTAGGGAAACACTCAGGGATTACAAGCTATCGGATATTATTAGAACCCAGGCGGTGCTGTCGCTTGAAATTGCCGGCCCAAACTCAGGATACCTGAACACGTCTTCGTGTGTGTGTTGGAAGTGGGGAAACTGAGTTCATGCATCTTTATGGGGGCACAGTTATTCCCAGGTAGATGATGTAGTTTAAACACCTTCACTTCTCATAGAGAGGCACTAGCTATTACTTGGCTTTAGAGCCCATCCCCCACCATCGCTCACTGCTAGGCCTAGGAAATCACTTAGGGAAGTCAAGCTAAGGGATTCTATTAGAACCCAGGTGCTGCTGTCAGTTTGTGGAGCCTCCCTACTCTCAGAATACCAGAACACTACTTCGTGTGTGAGCTGGATGTAGGGAAACAGAGTCAAAGCATCTTTCAGGGGGCACAGTTATTCCATGGTTGTGGGTTGTAGGTTAAACAGCCACATCCCATCGATAGGCTCTCGCTAATACTTGGTTTAGAGCCCAACCCCCACATTCCACCCCTCTCCAGCCTAGGAATGCCATCAGGGAAGACAAGCTAAGGGATTCTATAAGAACCCAGGCGCTGCTGGCATTTGGAGGAGACTCCCCACAATCAGGATACCTGAGCACGTCTCAGTGTGTGTGCTGGAGGTTGGGAAACAGAGTCCACGCATCTGTATGGGGGCACAGGTGTTCCAAGATTGGGGAAGTAGTTTCAAACCCTCCAATACCCACAGAGATGCACTCGCTAATACTTGGCTTTAGAGCCCATCCCCCATTATCGCTCACTGCTAGGCCTAGGAAAACACTTAGGGAAGTCAAGCTAAGGGATTCTATTACAACCCAGGTGCTACTGTCTGTTGGAGGAAGCTCCCCACAGTCAGAACACCAGAACACTTCTTCCTGTGTTTGCTGGAAGTGGGGAAACATAGCACACGCATTTTTCAGGGGGCACAGTTATTCCATGGTTGTGGGTTGTAGGTTAAACACCCACATCCCATGGATAGGCTCTCGCTACTACTTGGTTTAGAGCCCAATCCCAAATTTCCCCGCACACCGGCCTTGACAATCCACCATGGAATACAAGTTAAGGTATAGTATTAGAACCCAGGCACTGCTGTTATTTGGAAGAACTTCCCCACACTCAAGACATCTGAACCCAAAGTCGTGTATGTGCTGGTGGAGGGAAACAATGTCCACGCATATTTATGGGGGCACAGGTGTTCCAAGTTGGGGATTTGGTTTAAAAACTCCACTGCACATAGAGGGGCACTCGCTAACCCTTGTCTTTAGAGCCCATCCCCCACATTCGCTCACAGCCCGGCCTAGGTAAACACTCAAGGAGGTCAAGGTAACGGATTCTATTAGACCCCAGGTGCTGCTGTCATTTGGAGGGAACTCCCACCATTCAGGATAGAAGAACACTTCCTCGTTTGTGTGCTGGTGGTGGGGAAACAGGGTCAAGGCATCTTTCAGGTGGCACATGTATTCCCACGTTGCTGGGTGTAGGTAAAATTTCTCAAATTCCCATGTAGATGCATTGGCAAATTCTTGGTATTAGAGCCGAAACCCCACATTCCCCAGCACTCCAGCCTAGGCAAACCATCAGGGAAGGCAAGTTAAGGGATTCAAGTAGAACACAAGCGCTCCTGACATTTGGAGGAACTTCCCCACACTCAGGATCCCGGAACCCAACCTTGTGGCGGGGAGATGTGGAGCCACAATCCAAGTAGATGAATGGGGTCACAAATGTTCCCCATTAGGGGGAAGTCCTCTAAATACTTCCACATTCCATAGGGAGGCAGTTGCTGCTACTTGGCCTCCAAGGCAAACTCCCAGCTTTCCCTCTCATCCCGGCCTAGGAAAACACACAAGGAATACAAGCTAGTTATTCTATTAGAACCCAGGCACTGCTGTCACTTGGAGGAGCCTCCCCACAATCAGGACACCTGAGCACGTCTCCGTGTGTGTACTGGAGGTCGGGAAACAGATTCCACGCATCTTTATGGGGGAACAGGTTTTCCAAGTTTGGGGAAGTAGTTTAAAACCCTCCACTGCCCACAGAGTTGCACTCGCTAATACTTGGCTTTAGAGCCCTTCCCCCACCATCGCTCACTGCTAGGCCTAGGAAAACAATTAGGGAAGTCAAGCTAAGGGATTCTATTAGGACCCAGGTGCTGCTGTCAGTTGGAGGAACCTACCCAGACTCAGAACACCAGAAAACATCTTCGTTTGTGTGCTGGATGTAGGGAAACAGAGTCAAAGCATCTTTCAGGGGGCACAGTTATTCCATGGTTGTGGGTTGTAAGCTAACACCCACATCCCATGGATAGGCTCTCGCTAATACTTGGTTTAGAGCCCAATCCCAACTTTCCCCCACACACCGGCCTTGGCAAGCCATCATGGAAGACAAGTTAAGGTATTGTATTAGAACCGAGGCGCTGCTGTTACTTGGAAGAACCTCCCCACACTCAAGACATCTGAACCAGATGTCGTGTGTGTGCTGGAGGAGGGAAACAGTGTCCACGCCTCTTTATGGGAGCACAGGTGTTCCCAGGTTGGGGATATACTTTCACCACCTCCACTGCCAAAAGATAGGAACTCGCTAATACTTGGTTTTAGAACACAACCACCAACTTCGCTCACAACCCGGCCAAGGTATATACTCAGGGAAGTCAACCTAATGGATCCAATTAGATCCCAGGTGATACTGTCTGTTTCAGGAGCCTCCCCACACTCAGGATACCAGAAAACTTCGTGTGTGTGTGGAGGTGGGGAAACAAAGCACACGCATTTTTCAGGGGGCACAGTTATTCCCAAGTTGTGGGTTGTATGGTAAACATCTCCACTTCCCATGGAGAGGCACATGCTGATACTAGGTTTTAGAGCCCAATCCCACTTTCAGCCAAACTCTGGCCTAGGAAAACCATCAGGGAAGACAAGCAAAGGGGTTCAATTAAAACCAAGACGCTGATGTCACTTGGAGGAACTACCACACCCTCAGGATTCTGGAATCCAGCCTTGTGTGGTGGGGAGGTGTGGAGCCCCAATCCACGCAGATGAATATGTGCTCAGGTGTTTCCCTTTAGGGAGAATTCCTCTAAGAACTTCCTCAGTCCATCGGAGGGTACTCGCTGCTAATTGTCCTCCAAGCCCAACCCCCAGCTTTCCCTCATGGCCCGGCCTAAGGGAACACTCAGGGAACACAAGCTAAGGGATTCTAATAGAACCTAGGTTCTGCTGTGATTTGGAGTAGCCTCCCCATGCTCAGGATTCCAGAAAAGTTCCTCGTGTGTGTGCTGTTGGTGGAGAAACATAGTCCACACGTATTTCAGGGGGCACAGGTATTCCATTGTTGTGGGTTGTTGGTTAAACACCTCCAATTTCCATGGAAAGGCACTCACTAATACTTCGATTTAGAGCTCAAATCCCACTTTGAACCGCACTCCAGCTTACGCAATCCATCAGGGAAGAGAGGTTAAGGATTCTCTAGAACACTGGCACTGCTGTCAGTTGGAGGATCTTTCCCAATTCAGGATTCCAGAAGCCAGTCTTGTGGGAGGGGGATTTCTGTATCCCCACTACACGTAGATGGATGTGGGCACAGGTGTTCACCTTTAGGGAGAATTGATCTAAATACTTCCACAATCCATCGGGGGCACTCGCTACTATATGGCCTCAAAGCCCAAACCCCAGCTTTCCCTCAGAGCCAGGCCTAGGGAAACACTCAGGGATTACAAGCTATCGGATATTATTAGAACCCAGGCGGTGCTGTCGCTTGAAATTGCCGGCCCAAACTCAGGATACCTGAACACGTCTTCGTGTGTGTGTTGGAAGTGGGGAAACTGAGTTCATGCATCTTTATGGGGGCACAGTTATTCCCAGGTAGATGATGTAGTTTAAACACCTTCACTTCTCATAGAGAGGCACTAGCTATTACTTGGCTTTAGAGCCCATCCCCCACCATCGCTCACTGCTAGGCCTAGGAAATCACTTAGGGAAGTCAAGCTAAGGGATTCTATTAGAACCCAGGTGCTGCTGTCAGTTTGTGGAGCCTCCCTACTCTCAGAATACCAGAACACTACTTCGTGTGTGAGCTGGATGTAGGGAAACAGAGTCAAAGCATCTTTCAGGGGGCACAGTTATTCCATGGTTGTGGGTTGTAGGTTAAACAGCCACATCCCATCGATAGGCTCTCGCTAATACTTGGTTTAGAGCCCAACCCCCACATTCCACCCCTCTCCAGCCTAGGAATGCCATCAGGGAAGACAAGCTAAGGGATTCTATAAGAACCCAGGCGCTGCTGGCATTTGGAGGAGACTCCCCACAATCAGGATACCTGAGCACGTCTCAGTGTGTGTGCTGGAGGTTGGGAAACAGAGTCCACGCATCTGTATGGGGGCACAGGTGTTCCAAGATTGGGGAAGTAGTTTCAAACCCTCCAATACCCACAGAGATGCACTCGCTAATACTTGGCTTTAGAGCCCATCCCCCATTATCGCTCACTGCTAGGCCTAGGAAAACACTTAGGGAAGTCAAGCTAAGGGATTCTATTACAACCCAGGTGCTACTGTCTGTTGGAGGAAGCTCCCCACAGTCAGAACACCAGAACACTTCTTCCTGTGTTTGCTGGAAGTGGGGAAACATAGCACACGCATTTTTCAGGGGGCACAGTTATTCCATGGTTGTGGGTTGTAGGTTAAACACCCACATCCCATGGATAGGCTCTCGCTACTACTTGGTTTAGAGCCCAATCCCAAATTTCCCCGCACACCGGCCTTGACAATCCACCATGGAATACAAGTTAAGGTATAGTATTAGAACCCAGGCACTGCTGTTATTTGGAAGAACTTCCCCACACTCAAGACATCTGAACCCAATGTCGTGTATGTGCTGGAGGAGGGAAACAAAGTCCACGCATCTTTATGGGGGCACAGGTGTTCCAAGTTGGGGATTTGGTTTAAAAACTCCACTGCCCAGAGAGGGGCACTCGCTAACCCTTGTCTTTAGAGCCCATCCCCCACATTCGCTCACAGCCCGGCCTAGGTAAACACTCAAGGAGGTCAAGGTAACGGATTCTATTAGACCCCAGGTGCTGCTGTCATTTGGAGGGAACTCCCACCATTCAGGATAGAAGAACACTTCCTCGTTTGTGTGCTGGTGGTGGGGAAACAGGGTCAAGGCATCTTTCAGGTGGCACATGTATTCCCACGTTGCTGGGTGTAGGTAAAATTTCTCAAATTCCCATGTAGATGCATTGGCAAATTCTTGGTATTAGAGCCGAAACCCCACATTCCCCAGCACTCCAGCCTAGGCAAACCATCAGGGAAGGCAAGTTAAGGGATTCAAGTAGAACACAAGCGCTCCTGACATTTGGAGGAACTTCCCCACACTCAGGATCCCGGAACCCAACCTTGTGGCGGGGAGATGTGGAGCCACAATCCAAGTAGATGAATGGGGTCACAAATGTTCCCCATTAGGGGGAAGTCCTCTAAATACTTCCACATTCCATAGGGAGGCAGTTGCTGCTACTTGGCCTCCAAGGCAAACTCCCAGCTTTCCCTCTCAGCCCGGCCTAGGAAAACACACAAGGAATACAAGCTAGTTATTTTATTAGAACCCAGGCACTGCTGTCACTTGGAGGAGCCTCCCCACAATTAGGAAAACTGAGCACGTCTCCGTGTGTGTACTGGAGGTCGGGAAACAGATTCCACGCATCTTTATGGGGGAACAGGTTTTCCAAGTTTGGGGAAGTAGTTTAAAACCCTCCACTGCCCACAGAGTTGCACTCGCTAATACTTGGCTTTAGAGCCCTTCCCCCACCATCGCTCACTGCTAGGCCTAGGAAAACAATTAGGGAAGTCAAGCTAAGGGATTCTATTAGGACCCAGGTGCTGCTGTCAGTTGGAGGAACCTACCCAGACTCAGAACACCAGAAAACATCTTCGTTTGTGTGCTGGATGTAGGGAAACAGAGTCAAAGCATCTTTCAGGGGGCACAGTTATTCCATGGTTGTGGGTTGTAAGCTAACACCCACATCCCATGGATAGGCTCTCGCTAATACTTGGTTTAGAGCCCAATCCCAACTTTCCCCCACACACCGGCCTTGGCAAGCCATCATGGAAGTCAAGTTAAGCTATTGTATTAGAACCGAGGCGCTGCTGTTACTTGGAAGAACCTCCCCACACTCAAGACATCTGAACCAGATGTCGTGTGTGTGCTGGAGGAGGGAAACAGTGTCCACGCCTCTTTATGGGGGCACAGGTGTTCCCAGGTTGGGGATATACTTTCACCACCTCCACTGCCAAAAGATAGGAACTCGCTAATACTTGGTTTTAGACCACAACCACCAACTTCGCTCACAACCCGGCCAAGGTATATACTCAGGGAAGTCAACCTAATGGATCCAATTAGATCCCAGGTGCTACTGTCTGTTGCAGGAGCCTCCCCACACTAGGATACCAGAAAACTTCGTGTGTGTGTGGAGGTGGGGAAACAAAGCACACGCATTTTTCAGGGGGCACAGTTATTCCCAAGTTGTGGGTTGTATGATCATCATCTCCACTTCCCATGGAGAGGCACATGCTGATACTAGGTTTTAGAGCCCAATCCCACTTTCAGCCAAACTCTGGCCTAGGAAAGCCATCAGGGAAGACAAGCAAAGGGGTTCAATTAAAACCAAGACGCTGATGTCACTTGGAGGAACTACCACACCCTCAGGATTCTGGAATCCAACCTTGTGTGGTGGGGAGGTGTGGAGCCCCAATCCACGCAGATGAATATGTGCTCAGGTGTTTCCCTTTAGGGAGAATTCCTCTAAGAACTTTCTCAGTCCATCGGAGGGTACTCGCTGCTAATTGGCCTCCAAGCCCAACCCCCAGCTTTCCCTCATGGCCCGGCCTAAGGAAACACTCAGGGAACACAAGCTAAAGGAGTCTAATAGAACCTAGGTTCTGCTGTGATTTGGAGTAGCCTCCCCATGCTCAGGATTCCAGAAAATTTCTTCGTGTGTGTGCTGTTGGTGGAGAAACAGAGTCCACACGAATTTCAGGGGGCACAGGTTTTCCATTGTTGAGGGTTGTTGGTTAAACACCTCCAATTTCCATGGAAAGGCACTCACTAATACTTGGATTTAGAGCTCAAATCCCACTTTGAACCGCACTCCAGCTTACACAATCCATCAGGGAAGAGAGGTTAAGGATTCTCTAGAACACTGGCACTGCTGTCAGTTGGAGGATCTTTCCCAATTCAGGATTCCAGAAGCCAGTCTTGTGGGAGGGGGATTTCTGTATCCCCACTCCACGTAGATGGATGTGGGCACAGGTGTTCACCTTTAGGGAGAATTGATCTAAATACTTCCACAGTCCATCGGGGGCACTCGCTACTATATGGCCTCAAAGCCCAACCCCCAAATTTCCCTCAGAGCCAGGCCTAGGGAAACACTCAGGGATTACAAGCTATCGGATATTATTAGAACCCAGGCGGTGCTGTCACTTGAAATTGCCGGCCCAAACTCAGGATACCTGAACAAGTCTTCGTGTGTGTGTTGGAAGTGGGGAAACTGAGTTCATGCATCTTTATGGGGGCACAGTTATTCCCAGGTAGATGATGTAGTTTAAACACCTTCACTTCTCATAGAGAGGCACTAGCTATTACTTGGCTTTAGAGCCCATCCCCCACCATCGCTCACTGCTAGGCCTAGGAAATCACTTAGGGAAGTCAAGCTAAGGGATTCTATTAGAACCCAGGAGCTGCTGTCAGTTTGTGGAGACTCCCTACTCTCAGAATACCAGAACACTTCTTCGTGTGTGAGCTGGATGTAGGGAAACAGAGTCAAAGCATCTTTCAGGGGGCACAGTTATTCCATGGTTGTGGGTTGTAAGTTAAACAGCCACATCCCATCGATAGGCTCTCTCTAATACTTGGTTTAGAGCACAACCCCCACATTCCACCATTCTCCAGCCTAGGAATGCCATCAGGGAAGACAAGCTAAGGGATTCTATAAGAACCCAGGCGCTGCTGGCATTTGGAGGAGACTCCCCACAATCAGGATACCTGAGCACGTCTCAGTGTGTGTGCTGGAGGTGGGGAAACAGAGTCCACGCATCTGTATGGGGGCACAGGTGTTCCAAGATTGGGGAAGTAGTTTCAAACCCTCCAATACCCACAGAGATGCACTCGCTAATACTTGGCTTTAGAGCCCATCCCCCATTATCGCTCACTGCTAGGCCTAGGAAAACACTTAGGGAAGTCAAGCTAAGGGATTCTATAACAACCCAGGTGCTACTGTCTGTTGGAGGAAGCTCCCCACAGTCAGAACACCAGAACACTTCTTCCTGTGTTTGCTGGAAGTGGGGAAACATAGCACACGCATTTTTCAGGGGGCACAGTTATTCCATGGTTGTGGGTTGTAGGTTAAACACCCACATCCCATGGATAGGCTCTCGCTACTACTTGGTTTAGAGCCCAATCCCAACTTTCCCCCGCACACCGGCCTTGGCAATCCACCATGGAATACAAGTTAAGGTATAGTATTAGAACCCAGGCACTGCTGTTATTTGGAAGAACTTCCCCACACTCAAGACATCTGAACCCAATGTCGTGTATGTGCTGGTGGAGGGAAACAAAGTCCACGCATCTTTATGGGGGCACAGGTGTTCCAAGTTGGGGATTTGGTTTAAAAACTCCACTGCCCAGAGAGGGGCACACGCTAAACCTTGTCTTTAGAGCCCATCCCCCACATTCGCTCACAGCCCGGCCTAGGTAAACACTCAAGGAGGTCAAGGTAACGGATTCTATTAGACCCCAGGTGCTGCTGTCATTTGGAGGGAACTCCCACCATTCAGGATAGAAGAACTCTTCCTCGTATATGTGCTGGTGGTAGGGAAACAGGGTCAAGGCATCTTTCAGGTGGCACATGTATTCCCACGTTTCTGGGTGTAGGTAAAATTTCTCAAATTCCCATGTAGATGCATTGGCAAATTCTTGGTATTAGAGCCGAAACCCCACATTCCCCGGCACTCAAGCCTAGGCAAACCATCAGGGAAGGCAAGTTAAGGGATTCAAGTAGAACACAAGCGCTTCTGACATTTGGAGGAACTTCCCCACACTCAGGATCCCGGAACCCAACCTTGTGGTGGGGAGATGTGGAGCCACAATCAAAGTAGATGAATGGGGTCACAAATGTTCCCCATTAGGGGGAAGTCCTCTAAATACTTCCACATTCCATAGGGAGGCAGTTGCTGCTACTTGGCCTCCAAGGCAAACTCCCAGCTTTCCCTCTCAGCCCGGCCTAGGAAAACACACAAGGAATACAAGCTAGTTATTCTATTAGAACCCAGGCACTGCTGTCACTTGGAGGAGCCTCCCCACAATCAGGACACCTGAGCACGTCTCCGTGTGTGTACTGGAAGTCGGGAAACATAGTCCACACATCTTTATGGGGGAACAGGTTTTCCAAGATTGGGGAAGAAATTTAAAACCCTCCACTGCCCACAGAGTTGCACTCGCTAATTCTTGGCTTTAGAGCCCTTCCCCCACCATCGCTCACTGCTAGGCCTAGGAAAACACTTAGGGAAGTCAAGCTAAGGGATTCTATTAGGACCCAGGTGCTGCTGTCAGTTGGAGGAACCTACCCAGACTCAGAACACCAGAAAACATCTTCGTTTGTGTACTGGATGTAGGGAAACAGAGTCAAAGCATCTTTCAGGGGGCACAGTTATTCCATGGTTGTGGGTTGTAAGCTAACACCCACATCCCATGGATAGGCTCTCGCTAATACTTGGTTTAGAGCCCAATCCCAACTTTCCCCCACACACCGGCCTTGGCAAGCCATCATGGAAGACAAGTTAAGGTATTGTATTAGAACCGAGGCGCTGCTGTTACTTGGAAGAACCTCCCCACACTCAAGACATCTGAACCAGATGTCGTGTGTGTGCTGGAGGAGGGAAACAGTGTCCACGCCTCTTTATGGGGGCACAGGTGTTCCCAGGTTGGGGATATACTTTCAACACCTCCACAGCCAAAAAATAGGAACTCGCTAATACTTGGTTTAGACCACAACCACCAACTTCGCTCACAACCCGGCCAAGGTATATACTCAGGGAAGTCAACCTAATGGATCCAATTAGATCCCAGGTGCTACTGTCTGTTGCAGGAGCCTCCCCACACTCAGGATTCCAGAAAACTTCGTGTGTGTGTGGAGGTGGGGAAACAAAGCACACGCATTTTACAGGGGGCACAGTTATTCCCAAGTTGTGGGTTGTATGATAAACATCTCCACTTCCCATGGAGAGGCACATGCTGATACTAGGTTTTAGAGCCCAATCCCACTTTCAGCCAAACTCTGGCCTAGGAAAACCATCAGGGAAGACAAGCAAAGGGGTTCAATTAAAACCAAGACGCTGATGTCACTTGGAGGAACTACCACACCCTCAGGATTCTGGAATCCAACCTTGTGTGGTGGGGAGGTGTGGAGCCCCAATCCACGCAGATGAATATGTGCTCAGGTGTTTCCCTTTAGGGAGAATTCCTCTAAGAACTTCCTCAGTCCATCGGAGGGTACTCGCTGCTAATTGGCCTCCAAGCCCAACCCCCAGCTTTCCCTCATGGCCCGGCCTAAGGAAACACTCAGGGAACACAAGCTAAGGGAGTCTAATAGAACCTACGTTCTGCTGTGATTTGGAGTAGCCTCCCCATGCTCAGGATTCCAGAAAACTTCTTCGTGTGTGTGCTGTTGGTGGAGAAACAGAGTCCACGCGTATTTCAGGGGGCACAGGTATTCCATTGTTGTGGGTTGTTGGTTAAACACCTCCAATTTCCATGGAAAGTCACTCACTAATACTTGGATTTAGAGCTCAAATCCCAATTTGAACCGCACTCCAGCTTACACAATCCATCAGGGAACAGAGGTTAAGGATTCTCTAGAACACTGGCACTGCTGTCAGTTGGAGGATCTTTCCCAATTCAGGATTCCAGAAGCCAGTCTTGTGGGAGGGGGATTTCTGTATCCCCACTCCACGTAGATGGATGTGGGCACAGGTGTTCACCTTTAGGGAGAATTGATCTAAATACTTCCACAGTCCATCGGGGGCACTCGCTACTATATGGCCTCAAAGACCAACCCCCAGCTTTCCCTCAGAGCAAGGCCTAGGGAAAAACTCAGGGATTACAAGCTACCGGATATTTTTAGAACCCAGGCGGTGCTGTCACTTGAAATTGCCGACCCAAACTCAGGATACCTGAACACGTCTTAGTGTGTGTGATGGAAGTGGGGAAACTGAGTTCATGCATTTTTATGGGGGCACAGTTATTCTCAGGTAGATGATGTAGTTTAAACACCTTCAATTCTCATAGAGAGGCACTAGCTATTACTTGGCTTTAGAGCGCATCCCCCACCATCGCTCACTGCTAGGCCTAGGAAATCACTTAGGGAAGTCAAGCTAAGGGATTCTATTAGAACCCAGGTGCAGCTGTCAGTTTGTGGAGCCTCCCTACTCTCAGAATACCAGAACACTTCTTCGTGTGTGAGCTGGATGTAGGGAAACAGAGTCAAAGCATATTTCAGGGGGCACAGTTATTCCATGGTTGTGGGTTGTAGGTTAAACACCCACATCCCATGGATAGGTTCTCCCTACTACTTGGTTTAGAGCCCAATCCCAACTTTCCCCCGCACACCGGCTTTGGCAATCCACCATGGAATACAAGTTAAGGTATAGTATTAGAACCCAGGCACTGCTGTTATTTGGAAGAACTTCCCCACACTCAAGACATCTGAACCCAATGTCGTGTATGTGCTGGAGGAGGGAAACAAAGTCCACGCATTTCTATGGGGGCACAGGTGTTCCATGTTGGGGATTTGGTTTAAAAACTCCACTGCCCATAGAGGGGCACTCGCTAACCCTTGTCTTTAGAGCCCTTCCCCCACCATCGCTCACTGCTAGGCCTAGGAAAACACTTAGGGAAGTCAAGCTAAGGGATTCTATTAGGACCCAGGTGCTGCTGTCAGTTGGAGGAACCTACCCAGACTCAGAACACCAGAAAACATCTTCGTTTGTGTGCTGGATGTAGGGAAACAGAGTCAAAGCATCTTTCAGGGGGCACAGTTATTCCATGGTTGTGGGTTGTAAGCTAACTCCCACATCCCATGGATAGGCTCTCGCTAATACTTGGTTTAGAGCCCAATCCCAACTTTCCCCCACACACCGGCCTTGGCAAGCCATCATGGAAGACAAGTTAAGGTATTGTATTAGAACCGAGGCGCTGCTGTTACTTGGAAGAACCTCCCCACACTCAAGACATCTGAACCAGATGTCGTGTGTGTGCTGGAGGAGGGAAACAGTGTCCACGCCTCTTTATGGGGGCACAGGTGTTCCCAGGTTGGGGATATACTTTCACCACCTCCACTGCCAAAAGATAGGAACTCGCTAATACTTGGTTTTAGACCACAACCACCAACTTCGCTCACAACCCGGCCAAGGTTTATACTCAGGGAAGTCAACCTAATGGATCCAATTAGATCCCAGGTGCTACTGTCTGTTGCAGGATCCTCCCCACACACAGGATACCAGAAAACTTCGTGTGTGTGTGGAGGTGGGGAAACAAAGCACACGCATTTTTCAGGGGGCACAGTTATTCCCAAGTTGTGGGTTGTATGATAAACATCTCCACTTCCCATGGAGAGGCACATGCTGATACTAGGTTTTAGAGCCCAATCCCACTTTCAGCCAAACTCTGGCCTAGGAAAACCATCAGGGAAGACAAGCAAAGGGGTTCAATTAAAACCAAGACGCTGATGTCACTTGGAGGAACTACCACACCCTCAGGATTCTGGAATCCAACCTTGTGTGGTGGGGAGGTGTGGAGCCCCAATCCACGCAGATGAATATGTGCTCAGGTGTTTCCCTTTAGGGAGAATTCCTCTAAGAACTTCCTCAGTCCATCGGAGGGTACTCGCTGCTAATTGGCCTCCAAGCCCAACCCCCAGCTTTCCCTCATGGCCCGGCCTAGGGAAACACTCAGGGAACACAAGCTAAGGGATTCTAATAGAACCTAGGTTCTGCTGTGATTTGGAGTAGCCTCCCCATGCTCAGGATTCCAGAAAACTTCTTCGTGTATGTGCTGTTGGTGGAGAAAAAGAGTCCACGCGTATTTCAGGGGGCACAGGTATTCCATTGTTGTGGGTTGTTGGTTAAACACCTCCAATTTCCATGGAAAGGCACTCACTCACTAATACTTGGATTTAGAGCTCAAATCCCACTTTGAACCGCACTCCAGCTTACACAATCCATCAGGGAAGAGAGGTTAAGGATTCTCTAGAACACTGGCACTGCTGTCAGTTGGAGGATCTTTCCCAATTCAGGATTCCAGAAGCCAGTCTTGTGGGAGGGGGATTTCTGTATCCCCACTCCACGTAGATGGATGTGGGCACAGGTGTTCACCTTTAGGGAGAATTGATCTAAATACTTCCACAGTCCATCGGGGGCACTCGCTACTATATGGCCTCAAAGCCCAACCCCCAAATTTCCCTCAGAGCCAGGCCTAGGGAAACACTCAGGGATTACAAGCTATCGGATATTATTAGAACCCAGGCGGTGCTGTCACTTGAAATTGCCGGCCCAAACTCAGGATACCTGAACAAGTCTTCGTGTGTGTGTTGGAAGTGGGGAAACTGAGTTCATGCATCTTTATGGGGGCACAGTTATTCCCAGGTAGATGATGTAGTTTAAACACCTTCACTTCTCATAGAGAGGCACTAGCTATTACTTGGCTTTAGAGCCCATCCCCCACCATCGCTCACTGCTAGGCCTAGGAAATCACTTAGGGAAGTCAAGCTAAGGGATTCTATTAGAACCCAGGAGCTGCTGTCAGTTTGTGGAGACTCCCTACTCTCAGAATACCAGAACACTTCTTCGTGTGTGAGCTGGATGTAGGGAAACAGAGTCAAAGCATCTTTCAGGGGGCACAGTTATTCCATGGTTGTGGGTTGTAAGTTAAACAGCCACATCCCATCGATAGGCTCTCTCTAATACTTGGTTTAGAGCACAACCCCCACATTCCACCATTCTCCAGCCTAGGAATGCCATCAGGGAAGACAAGCTAAGGGATTCTATAAGAACCCAGGCGCTGCTGGCATTTGGAGGAGACTCCCCACAATCAGGATACCTGAGCACGTCTCAGTGTGTGTGCTGGAGGTGGGGAAACAGAGTCCACGCATCTGTATGGGGGCACAGGTGTTCCAAGATTGGGGAAGTAGTTTCAAACCCTCCAATACCCACAGAGATGCACTCGCTAATACTTGGCTTTAGAGCCCATCCCCCATTATCGCTCACTGCTAGGCCTAGGAAAACACTTAGGGAAGTCAAGCTAAGGGATTCTATAACAACCCAGGTGCTACTGTCTGTTGGAGGAAGCTCCCCACAGTCAGAACACCAGAACACTTCTTCCTGTGTTTGCTGGAAGTGGGGAAACATAGCACACGCATTTTTCAGGGGGCACAGTTATTCCATGGTTGTGGGTTGTAGGTTAAACACCCACATCCCATGGATAGGCTCTCGCTACTACTTGGTTTAGAGCCCAATCCCAACTTTCCCCCGCACACCGGCCTTGGCAATCCACCATGGAATACAAGTTAAGGTATAGTATTAGAACCCAGGCACTGCTGTTATTTGGAAGAACTTCCCCACACTCAAGACATCTGAACCCAATGTCGTGTATGTGCTGGTGGAGGGAAACAAAGTCCACGCATCTTTATGGGGGCACAGGTGTTCCAAGTTGGGGATTTGGTTTAAAAACTCCACTGCCCAGAGAGGGGCACACGCTAAACCTTGTCTTTAGAGCCCATCCCCCACATTCGCTCACAGCCCGGCCTAGGTAAACACTCAAGGAGGTCAAGGTAACGGATTCTATTAGACCCCAGGTGCTGCTGTCATTTGGAGGGAACTCCCACCATTCAGGATAGAAGAACTCTTCCTCGTATATGTGCTGGTGGTAGGGAAACAGGGTCAAGGCATCTTTCAGGTGGCACATGTATTCCCACGTTTCTGGGTGTAGGTAAAATTTCTCAAATTCCCATGTAGATGCATTGGCAAATTCTTGGTATTAGAGCCGAAACCCCACATTCCCCGGCACTCAAGCCTAGGCAAACCATCAGGGAAGGCAAGTTAAGGGATTCAAGTAGAACACAAGCGCTTCTGACATTTGGAGGAACTTCCCCACACTCAGGATCCCGGAACCCAACCTTGTGGTGGGGAGATGTGGAGCCACAATCAAAGTAGATGAATGGGGTCACAAATGTTCCCCATTAGGGGGAAGTCCTCTAAATACTTCCACATTCCATAGGGAGGCAGTTGCTGCTACTTGGCCTCCAAGGCAAACTCCCAGCTTTCCCTCTCAGCCCGGCCTAGGAAAACACACAAGGAATACAAGCTAGTTATTCTATTAGAACCCAGGCACTGCTGTCACTTGGAGGAGCCTCCCCACAATCAGGACACCTGAGCACGTCTCCGTGTGTGTACTGGAAGTCGGGAAACATAGTCCACACATCTTTATGGGGGAACAGGTTTTCCAAGATTGGGGAAGAAATTTAAAACCCTCCACTGCCCACAGAGTTGCACTCGCTAATTCTTGGCTTTAGAGCCCTTCCCCCACCATCGCTCACTGCTAGGCCTAGGAAAACACTTAGGGAAGTCAAGCTAAGGGATTCTATTAGGACCCAGGTGCTGCTGTCAGTTGGAGGAACCTACCCAGACTCAGAACACCAGAAAACATCTTCGTTTGTGTACTGGATGTAGGGAAACAGAGTCAAAGCATCTTTCAGGGGGCACAGTTATTCCATGGTTGTGGGTTGTAAGCTAACACCCACATCCCATGGATAGGCTCTCGCTAATACTTGGTTTAGAGCCCAATCCCAACTTTCCCCCACACACCGGCCTTGGCAAGCCATCATGGAAGACAAGTTAAGGTATTGTATTAGAACCGAGGCGCTGCTGTTACTTGGAAGAACCTCCCCACACTCAAGACATCTGAACCAGATGTCGTGTGTGTGCTGGAGGAGGGAAACAGTGTCCACGCCTCTTTATGGGGGCACAGGTGTTCCCAGGTTGGGGATATACTTTCAACACCTCCACAGCCAAAAAATAGGAACTCGCTAATACTTGGTTTAGACCACAACCACCAACTTCGCTCACAACCCGGCCAAGGTATATACTCAGGGAAGTCAACCTAATGGATCCAATTAGATCCCAGGTGCTACTGTCTGTTGCAGGAGCCTCCCCACACTCAGGATTCCAGAAAACTTCGTGTGTGTGTGGAGGTGGGGAAACAAAGCACACGCATTTTACAGGGGGCACAGTTATTCCCAAGTTGTGGGTTGTATGATAAACATCTCCACTTCCCATGGAGAGGCACATGCTGATACTAGGTTTTAGAGCCCAATCCCACTTTCAGCCAAACTCTGGCCTAGGAAAACCATCAGGGAAGACAAGCAAAGGGGTTCAATTAAAACCAAGACGCTGATGTCACTTGGAGGAACTACCACACCCTCAGGATTCTGGAATCCAACCTTGTGTGGTGGGGAGGTGTGGAGCCCCAATCCACGCAGATGAATATGTGCTCAGGTGTTTCCCTTTAGGGAGAATTCCTCTAAGAACTTCCTCAGTCCATCGGAGGGTACTCGCTGCTAATTGGCCTCCAAGCCCAACCCCCAGCTTTCCCTCATGGCCCGGCCTAAGGAAACACTCAGGGAACACAAGCTAAGGGAGTCTAATAGAACCTACGTTCTGCTGTGATTTGGAGTAGCCTCCCCATGCTCAGGATTCCAGAAAACTTCTTCGTGTGTGTGCTGTTGGTGGAGAAACAGAGTCCACGCGTATTTCAGGGGGCACAGGTATTCCATTGTTGTGGGTTGTTGGTTAAACACCTCCAATTTCCATGGAAAGTCACTCACTAATACTTGGATTTAGAGCTCAAATCCCAATTTGAACCGCACTCCAGCTTACACAATCCATCAGGGAACAGAGGTTAAGGATTCTCTAGAACACTGGCACTGCTGTCAGTTGGAGGATCTTTCCCAATTCAGGATTCCAGAAGCCAGTCTTGTGGGAGGGGGATTTCTGTATCCCCACTCCACGTAGATGGATGTGGGCACAGGTGTTCACCTTTAGGGAGAATTGATCTAAATACTTCCACAGTCCATCGGGGGCACTCGCTACTATATGGCCTCAAAGACCAACCCCCAGCTTTCCCTCAGAGCAAGGCCTAGGGAAAAACTCAGGGATTACAAGCTACCGGATATTTTTAGAACCCAGGCGGTGCTGTCACTTGAAATTGCCGACCCAAACTCAGGATACCTGAACACGTCTTAGTGTGTGTGATGGAAGTGGGGAAACTGAGTTCATGCATTTTTATGGGGGCACAGTTATTCTCAGGTAGATGATGTAGTTTAAACACCTTCAATTCTCATAGAGAGGCACTAGCTATTACTTGGCTTTAGAGCGCATCCCCCACCATCGCTCACTGCTAGGCCTAGGAAATCACTTAGGGAAGTCAAGCTAAGGGATTCTATTAGAACCCAGGTGCAGCTGTCAGTTTGTGGAGCCTCCCTACTCTCAGAATACCAGAACACTTCTTCGTGTGTGAGCTGGATGTAGGGAAACAGAGTCAAAGCATATTTCAGGGGGCACAGTTATTCCATGGTTGTGGGTTGTAGGTTAAACACCCACATCCCATGGATAGGTTCTCCCTACTACTTGGTTTAGAGCCCAATCCCAACTTTCCCCCGCACACCGGCTTTGGCAATCCACCATGGAATACAAGTTAAGGTATAGTATTAGAACCCAGGCACTGCTGTTATTTGGAAGAACTTCCCCACACTCAAGACATCTGAACCCAATGTCGTGTATGTGCTGGAGGAGGGAAACAAAGTCCACGCATTTCTATGGGGGCACAGGTGTTCCATGTTGGGGATTTGGTTTAAAAACTCCACTGCCCATAGAGGGGCACTCGCTAACCCTTGTCTTTAGAGCCCTTCCCCCACCATCGCTCACTGCTAGGCCTAGGAAAACACTTAGGGAAGTCAAGCTAAGGGATTCTATTAGGACCCAGGTGCTGCTGTCAGTTGGAGGAACCTACCCAGACTCAGAACACCAGAAAACATCTTCGTTTGTGTGCTGGATGTAGGGAAACAGAGTCAAAGCATCTTTCAGGGGGCACAGTTATTCCATGGTTGTGGGTTGTAAGCTAACTCCCACATCCCATGGATAGGCTCTCGCTAATACTTGGTTTAGAGCCCAATCCCAACTTTCCCCCACACACCGGCCTTGGCAAGCCATCATGGAAGACAAGTTAAGGTATTGTATTAGAACCGAGGCGCTGCTGTTACTTGGAAGAACCTCCCCACACTCAAGACATCTGAACCAGATGTCGTGTGTGTGCTGGAGGAGGGAAACAGTGTCCACGCCTCTTTATGGGGGCACAGGTGTTCCCAGGTTGGGGATATACTTTCACCACCTCCACTGCCAAAAGATAGGAACTCGCTAATACTTGGTTTTAGACCACAACCACCAACTTCGCTCACAACCCGGCCAAGGTTTATACTCAGGGAAGTCAACCTAATGGATCCAATTAGATCCCAGGTGCTACTGTCTGTTGCAGGATCCTCCCCACACACAGGATACCAGAAAACTTCGTGTGTGTGTGGAGGTGGGGAAACAAAGCACACGCATTTTTCAGGGGGCACAGTTATTCCCAAGTTGTGGGTTGTATGATAAACATCTCCACTTCCCATGGAGAGGCACATGCTGATACTAGGTTTTAGAGCCCAATCCCACTTTCAGCCAAACTCTGGCCTAGGAAAACCATCAGGGAAGACAAGCAAAGGGGTTCAATTAAAACCAAGACGCTGATGTCACTTGGAGGAACTACCACACCCTCAGGATTCTGGAATCCAACCTTGTGTGGTGGGGAGGTGTGGAGCCCCAATCCACGCAGATGAATATGTGCTCAGGTGTTTCCCTTTAGGGAGAATTCCTCTAAGAACTTCCTCAGTCCATCGGAGGGTACTCGCTGCTAATTGGCCTCCAAGCCCAACCCCCAGCTTTCCCTCATGGCCCGGCCTAGGGAAACACTCAGGGAACACAAGCTAAGGGATTCTAATAGAACCTAGGTTCTGCTGTGATTTGGAGTAGCCTCCCCATGCTCAGGATTCCAGAAAACTTCTTCGTGTATGTGCTGTTGGTGGAGAAAAAGAGTCCACGCGTATTTCAGGGGGCACAGGTATTCCATTGTTGTGGGTTGTTGGTTAAACACCTCCAATTTCCATGGAAAGGCACTCACTCACTAATACTTGGATTTAGAGCTCAAATCCCACTTTGAACCGCACTCCAGCTTACGCAATCCATCAGGGAAGAGAGGTTAAGGATTCTCTAGAACACTGGCACTGCTGTCAGTTGGAGGATCTTTCCCAATTCAGGATTCCAGAAGCCAGTCTTGTGGGAGGGGGATTTCTGTATCCACACTCCACGTAGATGGATGTGGGCACAGGTGTTCACCTTTAGGGAGAATTGATCTAAATACTTCCACAGTCCATCGGGGGCACTCGCTACTATATGGCCTCAAAGCCCAAACCCCAGCTTTTCCTCAGAGCCAGGCCTAGGGAAACACTCAGGGATTACAAGCTATCGGATATTATTAGAACCCAGGCGGTGCTGTCACTTGAAATTGCCGGCCCAAACTCAGGATACCTGAACACGTCTTCGTGTGTGTGTTGGAAGTGGGGAAACTGAGTTCATGCATCTTTATGGGGGCACAGTTATTCCCAGGTAGATGATGTAGTTTAAACACCTTCACTTCTCATAGAGAGGCACTAGCTATTACTTGGCTTTAGAGCCCATCCCCCACCATCGCTCACTGCTAGGCCTAGGAAATCACTTAGGGAAGTCAAGCTAAGGGATTCTATTAGAACCCAGGTGCTGCTGTCAGTTTGTGGAGACTCCCTACTCTCAGAATACCAGAACACTACTTCGTGTGTGAGCTGGATGTAGGGAAACAGAGTCAAAGCATCTTTCAGGGGGCACAGTTATTCCATGGTTGTGGGTTGTAGGTTAAACAGCCACATCCCATCGATAGGCTCTCGCTAATACTTGGTTTAGAGCCCAACCCCCACATTCCACCCCTCTCCAGCCTAGGAATGCCATCAGGGAAGACAAGCTAAGGGATTCTATAAGAACCCAGGCGCTGCTGGCATTTGGAGGAGACTCCCCACAATCAGGATACCTGAGCACGTCTCAGTGTGTGTGCTGGAGGTGGGGACACAGAATCCACGCATCTTTATGGGGGAAGAGGTTTTCCAAGTTTGGGGAAGTAGTTTAAAACCCTCCACTGCCCACAGAGATGCACTCGCTAATACTTGGCTTTAGAGCCCTTCCCCCACCATCGCTCACTGCTAGGCCTAGGAAAACACTTAGGGAAGTCAAGCTAAGGGATTCTATTAGGACCCAGGTGCTGCTGTCAGTTGGAGGAACCTACCCAGACTCAGAACACCAGAAAACATCATCGTTTGTGTGCTGGATGTAGGGAAACAGAGTCAAAGCATCTTTCAGGGGGCACAGTTATTCCATGGTTGTGGGTTGTAAGCTAACACCCACATCCCATGGATAGGCTCTCGCTAATACTTGGTTTAGAGCCCAATCCCAACTTTCCCCCACACACCGGCCTTGGCAAGCCATCATGGAAGACAAGTTAAGGTTTTGTATTAGAAGCGAGGCGCTGCTGTTACTTGGAAGAACCTCCCCACACTCAAGACATCTGAACCAGATGTCGTGTGTGTGCTGGAGGAGGGAAACAGTGTCCACGCCTCTTTATGGGGGCACAGGTGTTCCCAGGTTGGGGATATACTTTCACCACCTCCACTGCCAAAAGATAGGAACTCGCTAATACTTGGTTTTAGACCACAACCACCAACTTCGCTCACAACCCGGCCAAGGTATATACTCAGGGAAGTCAACCTAATGGATCCAATTAGATCCCAGGTGCTACTGTCTGTTGCAGGAGCCTCCCCACACTCAGGATACCAGAAAACTTCGTGTGTGTGTGGAGGTGGGGAAACAAAGCACACGCATTTTTCAGGGGGCACAGTTATTCCCAAGTTGTGGGTTGTATGATCAACATCTCCACTTCCCATGGAGAGGCACATGCTGATACTAGGTTTTAGAGCCCAATCCCAATTTCAGCCAAACTCTGGCCTAGGAAAACCATCAGGGAAGACAAGCAAAGGGGTTCAATTAAAACCAAGACGCTGATGTCAGTTGGAGGAACTACCACACCCTCAGGATTCTGGAATCCAACCTTGTGTGGTGGGGAGGTGTGGAGCCCCAATCCACGCAGATGAATATGTGCTCAGGTGTTTCCCTTTAGGGAGAATTCCTCTAAGAACTTCCTCAGTCCATCGGAGGGTACTCGCTGCTAATTGGCCTCCAAGCCCAACCCCCAGCTTTCCCTCATGGCCCGGCCTAAGGAAACAATCAGGGAACACAAGCTAAGGGATTCTAATAGAACCTAGTGTCTGCTGTGGTTTGGAGTAGCATCCCCATGCTCAGGATTCCAGAAAACTTCTTCGTGTGTGTGCTGTTGGTGGAGAAACAGAGTCCACGCGTATTTCAGGGGGCACAGGTATTCCATTGTTGTGGGTTGTTGGTTAAACACCTCCAATTTCCATGGAAAGGCACTCACTAATACTTGGATTTAGAGCTCAAATCCCACTTTGAACCGCACTCCAGCTTACGCAATCCATCAGGGAAGAGAGGTTAAGGATTCTCTAGAACACTGGCACTGCTGTCAGTTGGAGGATCTTTCCCAATTCAGGATTCCAGAAGCCAGTCTTGTGGGAGGGGGATTTCTGTATCCCCACTCCACGTAGATGGATGTGGGCACAGGTGTTCACCTTTAGGGAGAATTGATATAAATACTTCCACAGTCCATCGGGGGCACTCGCTACTATATGGCCACAAAGCCCAACCCCCAGCTTTCCCTCAGAGCCAGGCCTAGGGAAACACTCAGGGATTACAAGCTATCGGATATTATTAGAACCCAGGCGGTGCTGTCGCTTGAAATTGCCGGCCCAAACTCAGGATACCTGAACACGTCTTCGTGTGTGTGTTGGAAGTGGGGAAACTGAGTTCATGCATCTTTATGGGGGCACAGTTATTCCCAGGTAGATGATGTAGTTTAAACACCTTCACTTCTCATAGAGAGGCACTAGCTATTACTTGGCTTTAGAGCCCATCCCCCACCATCGCTCACTGCTAGGCCTAGGAAATCACTTAGGGAAGTCAAGCTAAGGGATTCTATTAGAACCCAGGTGCTGCTGTCAGTTTGTGGAGCCTCCCTACTCTCAGAATACCAGAACACTTCTTCGTGTGTGAGCTGGATGTAGGGAAACAGAGTCAAAGCATCTTTCAGGGGGCACAGTTATTCCATGGTTGTGGGTTGTAGGTTAAAGAGCCACATCCCATCGTTAGGCTCTCGCTAATACTTGGTTTAGAGCCCAACCCCCACATTCCACCCCTCTCCAGCCTAGGAATTCCATCAGGGAAGACAAGCTAAGCGATTCTATTAGAACCCAGGCGCTGCTGGCATTTGGAGGAGACTCCCCACAATCAGGATACCTGAGCACGTCTCAGTGTGTGTGCTGGAGGTGGGGAAACAGAGTCCACGCATCTGTATGGGGGCACAGGTGTTCCAAGATTGGGGAAGTAGTTTCAAACCCTCCAATACCCACAGAAATGCACTCGCTAATACTTGGCTTTAGAGCCCATCCCCCACCATCGCTCACTGCTAGGCCTAGGAAAACACTTAGGGAAGTCAAGCTAAGGGATTCTATTACAACCCAGGTGCTACTGTCTGTTGGAGGAAGCTCCCCACAGTCAGAACACCAGAACACTTCTTCCTGTGTTTGCTGGAAGTGGGGAAACATAGCACACGCATTTTTCAGGGGGCACAGTTATTCCATGGTTGTGGGTTGTAGGTTAAACACCCACATCCCATGGATAGGCTCTCGCTACTACTTGGTTTAGAGCCCAATCCCAACTTTCCCCCGCACACCGGCCTTGGCAATCCACCATGGAATACAAGTTAAGGTATAGTATTAGAATCCAGGCACTGCTGTTATTTGGAAGAACTTCCCCACACTCAAGACATCTGAACCGAATGTCGTGTATGTGCTGGAGGAGGGAAACAAAGTCCACGCATATTTATGGGGGCACAGGTGTTCCAAGTTGGGGATTTGGTTTAAAAACTCAACTGCCCATAGAGCGGCACTCGCTAACCCTTGTCTTTAGAGCCCATCCCCCACATTCGCTCACAGCCCGGCCTAGGTAAACACTCAAGGAGGTCAAGGTAACGGATTCTATTAGACCCCAGGTGCTGCTGTCATTTGGAGGGAACTCCCACCATTCAGGATAGAAGAACACTTCCTCGTTTGTGTGCTGGTGGTGGGGAAACAGGGTCAAGGCATCTTTCAGGTGGCACATGTATTCCCACGTTGCTGGCTCTAGGTAAAATTTCTCAAATTCCCATGTAGATGCATTGGCAAATTCTTGGTATTAGAGCCGAAACCCCACATTCCCCAGCACTCCAGCCTAGGCAAACCATCAGGGAAGGCAAGTTAAGGGATTCAAGTAGAACACAAGCGCTCCTGACATTTGGAGGAACTTCCCCACACTCAGGATCCCGGAACCCAACCTTGTGGCGGGGAGATGTGGAGCCACAATCCAAGTAGATGAATGGGGTCACAAATGTTCCCCATTAGGGGGAAGTCCTCTAAATACTTCCACATTCCATAGGGAGGCAGTTGATGCTACTTGGCCTCCAAGGCAAACTCCCAGCTTTCCCTCTCAGCCCGGCCTAGGAAAACACACAAGGAATACAAGCTAGTTATTCTATTAGAACCCAGGCACTGCTGTCACTTGGAGGAGCCTCCCCACAATCAGGACACCTGAGCACGTCTCCGTGTGTGTACTGGAGGTCGGGAAACAGATTCCACGCATCTTTATGGGGGAACAGGTTTTCCAAGTTTGGGGAAGTAGTTTAAAACCCTCCACTGCCCACAGAGATGCACTCGCTAATACTTGGTTTAGAGCCCTTCCCCCACCATCGCTCACTGCTAGGCCTAGGAAAACACTTAGGGAAGTCAAGCTAAGGGATTCTATTAGGACCCAGGTGCTGCTGTCAGTTGGAGGAACCTACCCAGACTCAGAACACCAGAAAACATCTTCGTTTGTGTGCTGGATGTAGGGAAACAGAGTCAAAGCATCTTTCAGGGGGCACAGTTATTCCATGGTTGTGGGTTGTAAGCTAACACCCACATCCCATGGATAGGCTCTCGCTAATACTTGGTTTAGAGCCCAATCCCAACTTTCCCCCACACACCGGCCTTGGCAAGCCATCATGGAAGACAAGTTAAGGTATTGTATTAGAACCGAGGCGCTGCTGTTACTTGGAAGAACCTCCCCACACTCAAGACATCTGAACCAGATGTCGTGTGTGTGCTGGAAGAGGGAAACAGTGTCCACGCCTCTTTATGGGGCACAGGTGTTCCCAGGTTGGGGATATACTTTCACCACCTCCACTGCCAAAAGATAGGAACTCGCTAATACTTGGTTTTAGACCACAACCACCAACTTTGCTCACAACCCGGCCAAGGTATATTCTCAGGGAAGTCAACCTAATGAATCCAATTAGAACCCAGGTGCTACTGTCTGTTGCAGGAGCCTCCCCACACTCAGGATACCAGAAAACTTCGTGTGTGTGTGGAGGTGGGGAAACAAAGCACACGCATTTTTCAGGGGGCACAGTTATTCCCAAGTTGTGGGTTGTATGATAAACATCTCCACTTCCCATGGAGAGGCACATGCTGATACTAGGTTTTGGAGCCCAATCCCACTTTCAGCCAAACTCTGGCCTAGGAAAGCCAACAGGGAAGACTAGCAAAGGGGTTCAATTAAAACCAAGACGCTGATGTCACTTGGAGGAACTACCACACCCTCAGGATTCTGGAATCCAACCTTGTGTGGTGGGGAGGTGTGGAGCCCCAATCCACGCAGATGAATATGTGCTCAGGTGTTTCCCTTTAGGGAGAATTCCTCTAAGAACTTCCTCAGTCCATCGGAGGGTACTCGCTGCTTATTGGCCTCCAAGCCCAACCCCCAGCTTTCCCTCATGGCCCGGCCTAAGGAAACACTCAGGGAACACAAGCTAAGGGATTCTAATAGAACCTAGGTTCTGCTGTGATTTGGAGTAGCCTCCCCATGCTCAGGATTCCAGAAAACTTCTTCGTGTGTGTGCTGTTGGTGGAGAAACAGAGTCCACGCGTATTTCAGGGGGCACAGGTATTCCATTGTTGTGGGTTGTTGGTTAAACACCTCCAATTTCCATGGAAAGGCACTCACTAATACTTGGATTTAGAGCTCAAATACCACTTTGAACCGCACTCCAGCTTACGCAATCCATCAGGGAAGAGAGGTTAAGGATTCTCTAGAACACTGGCACTGCTGTCAGTTGGAGGATCTTTCCCAATTCAGGATTCCAGAAGCCAGTCTTGTGGGAGGGTGATTTCTGTATCCCCACTCCACGTAGATGGATGTGGGCACAGGTGTTCACCTTTAGGGAGAATTGATCTAAATACTTCCACAGTCCATCGGGGGCACTCGCTACTATATGGCCTCAAAGCCCAACCCCCAGCTTTTCCTCAGAGCCAGGCCTAGGGAAACACTCAGGGATTACAAGCTATCGAATATTATTAGAACCCAGGCGGTTCTGTCGCTTGAAATTGCCGGCCCAAACTCAGGATACCTGAACACGTCTTCGTGTGTGTGTTGGAAGTGGGGAAACTGAGTTCATGCATCTTTATGGGGGCACAGTTATTCCCAGGAAGATGATGTAGTTTAAACACCTTCACTTCTCATAGAGAGGCACTAGCTATTACTTGGCTTTAGAGCCCATCCCCCACCATCGCTCACTGCTAGGCCTAGGAAATCACTTAGGGAAGTCAAGCTAAGGGATTCTATTAGAACCCAGGTGCTGCTGTCAGTTTGTGGAGCCTCCCTACTCTCAGAATACCAGAACACTTCTTCGTGTGTGAGCTGGATGTAGGGAAACAGAGTCAAAGCATCTTTCAGGGGGCACAGTTATTCCATGGTTGTGGGTTGTAGGTTAAACAGCCACATCCCATCGATAGGCTCTCGCTAATACTTGGTTTAGAGCCCAACCCCCACATTCCACCCCTCTCCAGCCTAGGAATGCCATCAGGGAAGACAAGCTAAGGGATTCTATAAGAACCCAGGCGCTGCTGGCATTTGGAGGAGACTCCCCACAATCAGGATACCTGAGCACGTCTCAGTGTGTGTGCTGGAGGTGGGGAAACAGATTCCACGCATCTGTATGGGGGCACAGGTGTTCCAAGATTGGGGAAGTAGTTTCAAACCCTCCAATACCCACAGAGATGAACTCGCTAATACTTGGCTTTAGAGCCCTTCCCCCACCATCGCTCACTGCTAGGCCTAGGAAAACACTTAGGGAAGTCAAGCTAAGGGATTCTATTAGGACCCAGGTGCTGCTGTCAGTTGGAGGAACCTACCCAGACTCAGAACACCAGAAAACATCTTCGTTTGTGTGCTGGATGTAGGGAAACAGAGTCAAAGCATTTTTCAGGGGGCACAGTTATTCCATGGTTGTGGGTTGTAAGCTAACACCCACATCCCATGGATAGGCTCTCGCTAATACTTGGTTTAGAGCCCAATCCCAACTTTCCCCCACACACCGGCCTTGGCAAGCCATCATGGAAGACAAGTTAAGGTATTGTATTAGAACCGAGGCGCTGCTGTTACTTGGAAGAACCTCCCCACATTCAAGACATCTGAACCAGATGTCGTGTGTGTGCTGGAGGAGGGAAACAGTGTCCACGCCTCTTTATGGGGGCACAGGTGTTCCCAGGTTGGGGATATACTTTCACCACCTCCACTGCCAAAAGATAGGAACTCGCTAATACTTGGTTTTAGACCACAACCACCAACTTCGCTCACAACCCGGCCAAGGTATATACCCAGGGAAGTCAACCTAATGGATCCAATTAGATCCCAGGTGCTACTGTCTGTTGCAGGAGCCTCCCCACACTCAGGATACCAGAAAACTTCGTGTGTGTGTGGAGGTGGGGAAACAAAGCACACGCATTTTTCAGGGGGCACAGTTATTCCCAAGTTGTGGGTTGTATGATCATCATCTCCACTTCCCATGGAGAGGCACATGCTGATACTAGGTTTTAGAGCCCAATCCCACTTTCAGCCAAACTCTGGCCTAGGAAAACCATCAGGGAAGACAAGCAAAGGGGTTCAATTAAAACCAAGACGCTGATGTCACTTGGAGGAACTACCACACCCTCAGGATTCTGGAATCCAACCTTGTGTGGTGGGGAGGTGTGGAGCCCCAATCCACGCAGATGAATATGTGCTCAGGTGTTTCCCTTTAGGGAGAATTCCTCTAAGAACTTCCTCAGTCCATCGGAGGGTACTCGCTGCTAATTGGCCTCCAAGCCCAACCCCCAGCTTTCCCTCATGGCCCGGCCTAAGGAAACACTCAGGGAACACAAGCTAAGGGAGTCTAATAGAACCTAGGTTCTGCTGTGATTTGGAGTAGCCTCCCCATGCTCAGGATTCCAGAAAATTTCTTCGTGTCTGTGCTGTTGGTGGAGAAACAGAGTCCACGCGTATTTCAGGGGGCACAGGTATTCCATTGTTGTGGGTTGTTGGTTAAAGACCTCCAATTTCCATGGAAAGGCACTCACTAATACTTGCATTTAGAGCTCAAACCCCACTTTGACCGCACTCCAGCTTATGCAATCCATCAGGGAAGAGAGGTTAAGGATTCTCTAGAACACTGGCACTGCTGTCAGTTGGAGGATCTTTCCCAATTCAGGATTCCTGAAGCCAGTCTTGTGGGAGGGGGATTTCTGTATCCCCACACAACGTAGATGGATGTGGGCACAGGTGTTCACATTTAGGGAGAATTGATCTAAATACTTCCACAGTCCATCGGGGGCACTCGCTACTATATGGCCTCAAAGCCCAAACCCCAGCTTTCCCTCAGAGCCAGGCCTAGGGAAACACTCAGGGATTACAAGCTATCGGATATTATTAGAACCCAGGCGGTGCTGTCGCTTGAAATTGCCGGCCCAAACTCAGGATACCTGAACACGTCTTCGTGTGTGTGTTGGAAGTGGGGAAACTGAGTTCATGCATCTTTATGGGGGCACAGTTATTCCCAGGTAGATGATGTAGTTTAAACACCTTCACTTCTCATAGAGAGGCACTAGCTATTACTTGCTTTAGAGCCCATAACCCACCATCGCTCACTGCTAGGACTAGGTAATCACTTCGGGAAGTCAAGCGAAGGGATTTTATAAGAACCCAGGCGCTGCTGGCGTTTGGAGGAGACTCCCCACAATCAGGATACCTGAGCACGTCTCAGTGTGTGTGCTGGAGGTGGGGAAACAGAGTCCACGCATCTGTATGGGGGCACAGGTGTTCCAAGATTGGGGAAGTAGTTTCAAACCCTCCAATACCCACAGAGATGCACTCGCTAATACTTGGCTTTAGAGCCCATCCCCCACCAACGCTCACTGCTAGGCCTAGGAAAACACTTAGGGAAGTCAAGCTAAGGGATTCTATTACAACCCAGGTGCTACTGTCTGTTGGAGGAAGCTCCCCACAGTCAGAACACCAGAACACTTCTTCCTGTGTTTGCTGGAAGTGGGGAAACATAGCACACGCATTTTTCAAGGGGCACATTTATTCCATGGTTGTGGGTTGTAGGTTAAACACCCACATCCCATGGATAGGCTCTCGCTACTACTTGGTTTAGAGCCCAATCCCAACTTTCCCCCGCACACCGGCCTTGGCAATCCACCATGGAATACAAGTTAAGGTATAGTATTAGAACCCAGGCACTGCTGTTATTTGGAAGAACTTCCCCACACTCAAGACATCTGAACCCAATGTCGTGTATGTGCTGGAGGAGGGAAAAAAGGCCAAGCATTTTTATGGGGGCACAGGTGTTCCAAGTTGGGGATTTGGTTTAAAAACTCCACTGCCCAGAGAGGGGCACTCGCTAACCCTTGTCTTTAGAGCCCATCCCCCACATTCGCTCACAGCCCGGCCTAGGTAAACAGTCAAGGAGGTCAAGGTAACGGATTCTATTAGACCCCAGGTGCTGCTGTCATTTGGAGGGAACTCCCACCATTCAGGATAGAAGAACACTTCCTCGTTTGTGTGCTGTTGGTGGGGAAACAGGGTCAAGGCATCTTTCAGGTGGCACATGTATTCCCACGTTGCTGGGTGTAGGTAAAATTTCTCAAATTCCCATGTAGATGCATTGGACAATTCTTGGTATTAGAGCCGAAACCCCACATTCCCCAGCACTCCAGCCTAGGCAAACCATCAGGGAAGGCAAGTTAAGGGATTCAAGTAGAACACAAGCGCTCCTGACATTTGGAGGAACTTCCCCACACTCAGGATCCCGGAACCCAACCTTGTGGAGGGGAGATGTGGAGCCACAATCCAAGTAGATGAATGGGGTCACAAATGTTCCCCATTAGGGGGAAGTCCTCTAAATACTTCCACATTCCATAGGGAGGCAGTTGCTGTTACTTGGCCTCCAAGGCAAACTCCCAGCTTTCCCTCTCAGCCCGGCCTAGGAAAACACACAAGGAACACAAGCTAGTTATTCTATTAGAACCCAGGCACTGCTGTCACTTGGAGGAGCCTCCCCACAATCAGGACACCTGAGCACGTCTCCGTGTGTGTACTGGAGGTCGGGAAACAGATTCCACGCATCTTTAT